>NC_045639.1:11519660-11850910 GCF_009829145.1 Chiroxiphia lanceolata
TTAAAAGGAGATTTTTTCATAGAAAGCTTAGCTATGCTTGTAAGTAGGTGAGAACACAGAACGTGATCATCATCTCAGCACCGATAATCGCTGCAAAGAGCAAATCGGTGGTTTTAAAATTGGCACAAATGTGAAAACATTTGGCCAAATGTAAATGATTTCCTCTCACAGGACTTACTGAATTCAGGATAAAAGCATAAAAGAGTTTTCCTCCCATCACAGCAGAGCAGTTATACAAAAAAGATTACTTTGAATTTCTTGTTCATAAAAAAAAGTGAGCAGAAAAATCTTTGCCCAACGTGGCCGAGTGCAGTTGTGGATTTGTGGGTTTGAGGGAAAATGGATGATAGCCTCCATATTAGCGTTTACTCATTTTTCACATTTGCTCTCAGTCAGTTGAGTGATATTTATTAAAAAAATATTTTCAAGGCATGCCTAGCGTGAATCTTCTGACTTCTTGCATACATGTTAGTTGAGATAATGTTCTTGCTTAACATTTAAGTGGTTCAAGTAGTTTACTGAATCTGAGCTTCGTTGTCTTTACAAAAAGACCTGGAAACAGAATCCCGTTTCTCCACTTAGGCTACTAAGAAGCTGTGAAATGTTTTGATGTTGGATATTTATAATTTGACTTTGCAGGTCAGTAGCCTACTTAAAAGCTTGCAGTACACACTTGCCCTTCCCTTAGAGAAAAGTTAATATAAAAGTTAATAAATGTAAAACCTTGCATGGTGTACACTAAAATGATTGTCTTCCTGTATTTATCTCTTTATTTGCCTCCCATCTCCCCCACAGTCTCTGTAATATTCAGATATCTGTAAGGGAAGTTATAAGTGTTTGGCTTGAATGTAACTTGAGATGTGCACAGAGCCAAAATATGTTTTCCTCCCCCCAAATGAATAACCCAAACATCACCAAAAAGTTTTCCCACATTTTGCAAAAGTGCATCTTTTAAGCAGTATTTTGATGACATTTTGGAGGCCAATTTAAGCCCCAAATGAAGATACCTTTTTTTTCTTCTCTGGCTCCCTGAAAGTTTTCTGCTAATAGAAAATAGTTTAACAGAAGCTGCAGTGCAGCTGTTACCAACTGAGTATTAAAAAATGGCAAGAAAATGAGGCCCTGTGTTATCATATTAATAATATATTAGCATGAATGGAGGTAATAAATAGTATTGTTTTGGAAGGAGCAATTATATAGCTTACGAGTAGCAGAGCAAAGCAGGAACCTCAGGGTGGTCTTCTGTATTTCTTTAGTGCATCTTCTGAGAGATGATGCAGTAAGTGGTTTATATTCATCTTTGTATGCTATTTTTATGTATATCCTCTTTGCTTATTCCATGATTAAAAGTGTATCTGTGTGCCACAGGAATGATGCAGCAGACTGCAGTCATAATAGATTGAGTTGTATGGTGTTATGGGCAAATTGTTACAGTGTTAAAGGATCCTTCTTTTTACTGCCTCAAATATTTTATGTATTGTATCCAACGGCAGAGTTGTTCCACAGCTGGTGGATTGTGGGGTTAGGCACACTTTACTTCCACTGAGGCAATGACCTCCTTCATAGTTCACTTTGTACCCCTGTCTTCAGGAAGAAAATACCATGGCAAGTTCAGTCAAAACTCATCAGCCTGATGTAGCCTAAATTAGTTTAATCTCGCTTTAGCTTTTCAGCAGAGTGTTTATCATGGCTGAATTTGAGAGATCTAAAGAATAGTTTTAAATTATTTTTAGGCATTTCAAGCAATCTCTACCTCCACTATCCTTACTCACATTTTTTTAGAAAAGGCAAGGAGCTCCAATACTGAGATTAAATAAGTTTGAAATAGCTGGTTATGAGAATTTTGGCATAGGGAAGAAAGGAATAACTTCAGAAATACTGAATTCTGTTGATCTGTTACAGCTATTACATGTCAGCAGTTTTTTCTCAGAGAAAGGCTGATGAAGGCTAGATCTCTTCTCTGTGAGTTTTGCTCTTTGAGTTGGAATGAGCTGCTTGCTTAAGGTGCTGTTCACAAAAGCAAGTGAGTCTTGAGTTAAAATATACACAAAGCTTTTGGAACAGGCACTGAGAGATTTGTGTGCTCATCCAAGAGGTCTGACAGGCACAGGGGAATGTCCTGCAGTTAATTGCCAGCTCTTGTGGATTTGGCTATTTGCAGTGCAGTACTAAGGGTTGCTGAGTATACCCTTAGCTGGTACAGCTCTGGGTTTGTCTCTGCTTTAACTTCTATTTGCCCCTTTGTAGATGTAGATATAGACGTAGACGTAGATGTAGATGTAGATACAAAACCACTTCCCTGTGATCAGGTGGAAAGTTTGGTGACAGCGATACCCTGTACCAGAGGGAATGAAGGGATGCAGCTGTTCCTGTGTCCTTTTTGGGCATATTGCACTTGGAAGGAAAATAACTCTTCTCCAGCTCTGTGCCAGTCAGCACACAGCTGGACCAGGGGAGGCGAGCAGCTGGGTTTTCCCAACAGGACACGTTTCCTACTGGTGGCTTTGTACCTCTCCCTGCTGCCCTGACTCCCTGCTCCTCCCCTTGTTGTGTCTTATCACAGTGTAAGGCCCTGGGTATCAACACTGAAATTTGGCACAAGGAATAGCAGTGGTCTCCAAATGATGAGGGTGTGCAGTTCCCATATAGCATCCTGCTTATCCTACTCACTAAACTGTATAACAAATAATCTGTGGTGGCAATGGGATTAACACATTTGACCCTTAATGGCTCTGAAGGAATAATCGTGATGTCTCGGGTCAATAACTGTGTGAACTAAGGAGGATTTGCTTGATGCACCATAACATCTTCTTCAGAGCCATTCATCCCTTTTGAGGGTCTATGAACCATTTGAACTTTTAAGTCTGTGTTCATTATGCTCTGTCCTCAGTGTGCATGTGGTTGAGAGCTGGTATGCGTTAAAAGTAAACTCTCCAGAACGTTGACAGGTCCCCCGATTCAATTCTAAGATACCACGTTTCTGTCTGATTCATAAATATCTTTTTTAATTGAAATGAGGCCTGCGAGCAATCTGAGATGATACAGTAACAGGCTCTGGGATAGCTATTGCTTCTACAGTCCAATAGGAATTTCTGTTCTTTCTTGCCTTCTCCATGCTGAAGTTGTCTGCTCTATTTATATGAGCTGTCAGTCTGCTGGTTTTCCATGGAAAAGAGAAGGAAAGGGGAAGGGAGGAGCTGGACAGAGTTAGCTTTTGGGTTTTGTTTGAGGTTTCTTCTGCAAAGCTTGTTTCTATAGTGAATTATTTCTTTTAGGTTTCTTTCACTCCCCCATCCCACCCCTTCTGTCTGTATATCCCCCAGACAAGGGCAAATATGTCTGCATGTCTCCCAAATAAGAGTGAGTTTGACTTTAAGGAAGACAAGCTTTTCTGTTGGAACAGGTTAAAAAATACTTTTAGTCTGAAAAATAACAGCTATTTTCTCCATCTGTTTGCAGATATAGTTTGGGTATGAGAGAACAATTTAAATCAATGGAAAAAGAATCTGTTGAATTAATGTAAAATTATCTGTGTAAAATTCAGGAAAATGTTATCTATTTACAGGAAATGCTGTTGGTCTTAACACATATTGGGAGAACAAGTCTATCCAGCATACAATTATTTTTACAGTAATTTTTCTGTTGTGGTTGGCATTAATGGTTCTGATTCCATAAATACCTGTGTCTGCCGCCTCATTTGATGTATTGTGTATTTTGGATTAAATACTTTGCAAATGAAGGACCTGATCCTGGAATTGCTTTCTGCTGTGGTGGTATTTGGTCATCAATAGCATTTAAAACTTCTCAGACTTCTCAGGAGGGGAATATTTGTGCTCTTACTAGAGACGTTTGCTGCATTTGGGATTGAACCCTTGCAGGAGTCATTCCCACTGTTTGATGTGTGAGCACAGCAGCCAAATGGCAAACGTTGCCTGACACAGACCAGTGTCACCACCACTCTTGGGGTAGTCCTGTGCAGGGCCGGGAGTTGGACTTTAAACCTTGTGGATCTCTTCCAGCTCAGGATATCTTATGGTTCTATGTCTCCAGGTGCTGATGTGCAGCATTTCCCGTGGAATCTCACAGGTTCTCGTGGGTCTCTATCCCGTGGGTGAAGCAGACCAGACCTCTGATTTTGGTGTCTCGGGAGTTCTTCCTTTACTTCTGGTGTGAAACACTCAGCCCGTGCTAACAGCCAAGTGTGGAGCAACGGGGTGTCTCACTACTCAAGGGAACTTTGTGCTGGAACTGATAATACAGCAGACTTAAAAAAAAAAAAAATCCTCTGCTTGAAATTTGCCACTGTCACTTTTATTTTGTCTGGTGTCAAGAGAATGCACAGTGCCATGTAAGAAACATATGAAGTGCCTGAATTGTGCAAGCTGGGGGTGAAGAATTTCTCAGTCGAACAGTGTCGTTTTAGCCTGTTCTGTTTTCCACAGAAACCACACGGGAGCAGTGTGGTCCAGCCTTTGAGAAAGGCATTGCTAGTCTTTCCTCTGATGACTGAACTTACCTGTCAGAGGATGTCTCAGTCTGAGATATAAGAACACAAAACTGATGACAAGCAAAATATTTCACAGAATATCAATCTTTCACTTTGCAAATACTCCTTTGTGAGAAATCAGATTGTCAGTAAGGGCTACTCAGAATACTTACTATATTGAATGAAATAAAGAATAAAGACTGTATTTTTGTGCTGATACATTCCATGGTTGGATAATATGAAGTAAAAAAGAAGAATAAAAATCCTATGATTATGATGAGTCCATTAGCTATAATCAACTCACAAATGGAAGATACCAATATTTCATTTCATGTCTCTGACAAGATGTAGCTACCACGAAGAGGAAAAAAAAAGAACCTTGGGAAAATGCTTCACGAGCCTTCTGGGCGAAGATATAGGTGCAAATGTTTAAATGTTATGGGCTTTGTGTATACTTATAATTTTGAAATTACTTGAGATTGAAAATCTCTGTGCAGGCTTTACATTAAGATTAATAACTTCACTTGTCAAAGCTGTGCACTGAATCCTTTCTGAAAGATCAGGTGTAAGTACAGCACAGAGGAAAACGTCTTTGTAGTATCTGGCACTCCTAGGAAAAGAGAAGCAAAAGGTTGCTGTTGCATTTAGCCCCATCCTATGGGGTCATAAGATGGGGGCACCATAGTGTGCTGTAGGGGAAACTCCATTTCTAGATCCAGAAGCACTGATTGTTTGCCTGAGGCTTGTTACAGAGAATGAAAGATCTCTCCTGTCCAGTCAGCCCTGGGGCTAATCCTTTTCTGTCTCTCTAGGTGTCGGCCTAGAGGGACTCAATGCTCAAACTCCTGGCAACACCTACACAGGCCTTCCAGAGGAAACCGGCCTACAAACCAAATATAAAGTGTAAAAAAACAGACTTGAGAGTGGTTGCTGCTCTTCTCTCCTCTGCTAGAGGAAGGCAGACTAGAGCAGTGATCAAGACGATTTTCAATGGAAGAACTTGGGAGCAAATTTCGGGTCTGAGAAGGTGTGCAGGCATTTGCTGGTTTAGAGCCTTAGGGAACATTACGGAGAGAGTAGTGCAGGCATCAGATTTGATTTCCACCTGGACTGAAATTTCAGAGACTTAGAGTATGTTTTTGTTTTTAGACTCAAAACCTTTTATCTTGTTAGTTGTTCCTCAAAGCCTGAAACAATAGCATAGATTGCCTGGGTTGCATCAGGCAAAGCATCACCAGCCAGCTGAGGGAGGGGATTGTCCTGCTCTGCTCCGTGCTGGTGCAGCCTCACCTTGAACATTGTGGCAGTTTTGGGCTCTGCAATATAAGAAAGATATTAAGCCACTAGAGAGCGTCCAAAGGAGGGCCATGAGGATGGTGAAGGGCCTTGAGGGGAAGCCGTGTGAGGAGTGGCTGAGGGCACTTGGTTTGTTCAGCCTGGAGGAGGTTGAGGGGAGACCTCATTGCAGTTGCAATTCCTTGTGAGGGCAAGAGGAGGGGCAGGCACTGATCTCCTCTGTCTGGTGACCAATAATAGGACCCAAGGGAATGGCCTGAAGCTGAGTCAGGGGAGGTTTGGGTTGTATAACAGGAAGCAGTTTTTCACCCAGAGGGTGGTTGGGCACTGGAACAGGCTCCCCAGGGAAGTGGTCACAGCCCTAAATCTGTCTAAGTTCAAGAAGTATTTGGACAATGCTCTGAGGCACATAGTGTGATTCTTGGGACTGTCCTGTGCAGGGCCAGGAATGGGACTTTGATCCTTGTGGGGTCCTTCCAACTGAGGATATTCTATGATTCTATGAGTGAAGTTCATGTTTAGCTACTCTAATTTATGCCTCTTCAAGATCACCTGATCCTGAGTGCTTGGCAAATACCACAATTAACATAACAGAGCACTTTATTCTCGCTATATTTGCCTCCTCCCAAAAGTAGTGAACAAGGTCAATGATTCTTTACTGACATAAGTGATTTTTACATCGGTGATCCTTAGTCCCTCTTTGTTTATGTGTAGAAAGAAAGACCTCCTATTGTTTTGATATGACTGCTAAGTTCACTTTTTGGGCTGGTTGTATTTGGCTAATGATAAAAAGGGCTGTGAAATCTGGTGTTTGGTATTTTCCAGGAAGCCCCATCTCCTGGAGTCAAGGGTGGAGATGTTTTGTTTTGGATACCCTCTTTATTCCAAAAAATGAAATTCCGAGGGGAGGATTTCGGTTTCTATAGATTTAGGGGTGAAGTACCAAAAACTTGAAGGAAAATGACTGAACATTAAAAAAAATGGAAAGCAAATCAAGAACTGTCAGTCCTCTTAGAACCTGCCCCCCCTCTCAGGATAACATTGCAAAGATCATCTCCTCTGACCACAGCAATAAATAGCTTCTGTCAAAGCACTAGATCCTAGTTCAGCACTTTCACTGGGGCTGGTTAAATTCTGATGTGCAAAGTACATCAGGGAATTTGCAGCATCTTTTCTTGCTTCCAAAACGTTGAGGAAATACCAACATATTTCTGAAACAAGCCACCAAATACATTTATTGTATTTGCAAAAGCAGCAATGGTGGCATACAAAAGAGTTATGATGTCGACAGTTCTAAATGAGGAGATTCTGAACAAGATTCTAAATGAGAATATTCAGAATTCAGCCTTCTCCTGATTTAGGAGAAACTTTATACTAAAGAAGATGTTTTTAGGGTATATCCTTATGTTGCCCCTGTTCAGAAAAGGGCTTGTGCAAAAGTCTGGTTGGAATAGGGATCTTGTGATCATTATTTGGAATACCTGTTTGCAATAAATATACTTGCAACAGTTAGGAATGCTACCTGCAGTGGTTCAGCTTGCCTGCAATACCGGCCAGTTTTTGACAGGTTCTCACAAAGCTTTTTTTCAGTAACACCCCCCCACCTCGTTTTTTTTTTAAATTAAATCTTTACTTTTATTTTGCTACTGTTTTCAAAGTGCATCTCTGGCAAAACAACAATCTCAGTAGTCTGACACTTTAAGCACTGTAAGGTGCACTGTGTTGACTAAATTTTTGCTGCTGGACAGCTATTTTGTGGTTCAAAAACTCCCTGATAGTTTGACTCTAATTAAAAATGGAGCAGACCCTCAAGGCATATAGCAAGATCACTGGGAGAGAGCAAGAGTTTCTTCAAGGAAGAGGGCCTCTGTAATTTCAAAAGTACAATATTTTCTTAAGAATGATTAAAAAAAAGGATACGATCAAGGAGAATGCACAGGAGATATGATGTTTCATTAAATGTAGATTACAGTGATCTTTGTCACCTTACTTTTAAAAAGTGAGGCAGGGAATCAGCACATAGTAATTTAATAAAGATAGTGTGAAATTCTTAGTGTGTGACCTCATCAGCTCATTTCTGGGGTAAAGCTCAAGTTGTTGGGGCAGGTACTTGACTGAGACCATACTATTCTTCCACTCTAATTTGTAAGTATTGCACCAGTGTCAAATGCAAATCAACTTGTCCAGCATTAGTAAGATCTCCATTAATTTCTTTCCGTTTGAAAATATCTCACTCAAGTTTTAATTAGATGAAAAGCATGTTAGATAATTTATTAAGAATATGGAAGATGTGCAAAACATATGACTTGATATTTTAAGGGTTGAATCTTCACTTTGAAATTGGCATAAATCCACCAAAAATTGATGGAGGTAGCTAGATTTACACCAGCTGAAAGGATCTGTTCTCAATTTTCCTCACAGCTTTTATGGCTTTTTTTTTTTTTCCCAGCCTGGAAACAAATACTGAAAAATAATATACTGCAGCCTTATTAGACTGCATATATCTCAGTCAGCATCAAGAAAATAGTTGCATAACCACACATAATACAGGTGTGATAATCAAAGGTGAGAAGGGAGAAGGTGTCCCTGTGTACTTTATTAATTCTGACTGTGGCTCTGAAGTCTCAGTGCGTGGCTCAATATCACACTGAGCAGGATGCACAGGCCAAACAGCATATGGCTAATGCAGCTCCCCAGGCAGGGGGTCTGGCTTTCATTCAAGTGGGATCCCTTGTGGACGGTGGGAGAGTTGAAGGCAAGGGAAATCAATCCAGCTGAGTCTGCTGGCAGAGAAGGTGTTTGGAGCTCTGAAACTTCCCCAGAAGTGGAGCAAAGCCATTGAGTGCTAATGCTGTGTTTTGAGCTTCAAACGTTGTGGGAGAAGGGGAAGGGATCTTGGAGGCACATGCAGAGATGAAGAGATTGTGGGCAGGAAGGAGGAATGGAGGGATACGCTTCGGTAACAGGCTTGATTGTCGCTGTAAGACTGGCTAAGCAAGAAGGAAACCGTCTGGAGAGGGAGACAGAGACAGTGTGTGAGTCGATGAAGACAATACGGATAAGGGAAGAGGTTCTTGATGTGAGATGACTCTGACCTATGCCTGAATAGTGTCAGAGGCACAGGAATATGTACAGGTGTGAATTGTTTTGCCAGAGTCTCTAGATAAAACAAAGAAGCACACACAAATGAGTGTGTCTAATCACTTGGGCTGGACATTCCTTGGGTCATCAGCTGTTCAGCTGGAGCATCCTTGAGGTTGGGAAAGAACATTCCTCTACCAATGAGACATCAAGGGTGTCAGCACTGGTGTAAGGAGCAGAAAGCAGCTGGATTTTATGGCCCTATGTCTTTGACAGGATTACAGATGTCTGTCCATAAAATGCTTCAGAAAGAACACTTGTTGCAGCCAGCTCAGATGAAGGGAAGCGAAAAGCACACAGGGCTATGCGGGATGGGGCCAAGGTGCAGCAACCTCAGAGGAACTTAGTAATGAAAGTCTTCCAAGGCTGTGTGGGAAATGATCAGCTATGGTTCAGGGAATGGGCAAAGATGTAAGAAACCTGCATTCAGTTCCTGGTTTAGATCCTCTTCAACAAGTCATTCCATTCTGGCTGTGGTGTGTGCTTCTCCATCTGGAGCCTGAAGGTAAATGCTTTTCTCCTGCTCTTTTATTTAGGTTGCAAGTTCTTTTCTTCCTTTACAATGAGTGTTAGGTCCCATGGCTCCCCAGCTGATCCCTCAGTCTTAGTATCATACAAATACTGGTTGTTGAGGATCAGTTGTAATGTCAGCTGCAGGGAACAGGTACTTCTGTGTTGGACCTGCCTTGCATCCATTCTACTCCTGAACTGGATTGTGCCCCTTCCCCTCCCTCCACCCCCATGCTGGTCCAATGCAGTGGAAAACAAGGATCCATCATGTTTGTGTGTCACCTGCTTTTCTTTCATAGGGTTAGACTCTCGACAGGAAAGGATATGACAGTGAACTGGCAGAGTACTGAAGACCTTTGAAATGCTTTACTTCTTGTGTTTGTTTCACTTCAGCAGCAAGAGTCTTCCTAAATATAAATTCCAGCTGAAACTTGATCTCCTTCTCTCTTTTCAAATCTGTCTGTTTAGATCACACTATTTCAAGAAACAGCAGATGAAGTTTTGCTGTTTTAGATACTGGAGAAATGTATGCAAAACAAAGTGGCAAAACAGACTGGAATATGTCTTTTCATAGAGAAAATTCTTCACATCATTTCATTTTAGAGGTAAAATAGAACTCATGAGAGGATCCTGAGGATCCGTAAGAGGTTGTAGCACCAACATACCACGCTTTATTTAAAGCTTATTTCCAAAAGTAGGAAGCCTAGCTGGAAATGAGCAATTGCATGAAGTCGTGTTGCTGGCCTTAGTGAAGTCTGCTGAGAAAAATAGCATTTCTCAGTAATGTGTCATTTACTTAGTCTTTTTACTCCTCTTACTCCCTTCTGTAGCATATCACAGTCTGTTTCAGCAGGTATTTTCTTCTGTTAGATACCTATATTAAGCTACTTCTAAAGTAATCCTCTTGGTGTGGAAATTAGTATAATTCCTTGGTATGAGTAATTGAAATCTGGTAGTACAAGTTTTAATGACTTTGAATGGATCTATTTACATAGATTTGTCTGTGTGTGTGCAAGTGCATACATGTAAAATCACATTTTTACATGGCTGAAATCTTAAGTGTACTTAATAAATGGGGAAAAACATTTAATGCTTTATTTTCATCAGTGGCTTCATCTGAAACAGACTATCATTAATTTTATGATTTTAATTGTATTGAGACTCTTTTTATAACCTATTGTTTTATTGCATTAGCCCATGAACCTGTGGGCCATGGAGCAGCAGTGGAAAGCCTATTCTTTCTATCCCAAATAATTTTACTATCGTGTTCATTGTAGGTTTCAGGTTTTTCAAATCACCGGAGTCTAATGTGAAGCATTTTTCTCTTAAACTTCAGAGGCTATGAAAACATGACTCCAAGACCTTCTGTTAGCCTGAAATCTTTTTTGGTTTGAAACATTCAGAGTGGCAAAAGAGCTTCAGAAACTACATTTGGTGCTGAGTATCTGTGGCCACATGGCTTTGATCTGGGTAG
This sequence comes from Chiroxiphia lanceolata, assembly GCF_009829145.1. Taxonomy (NCBI): domain Eukaryota; kingdom Metazoa; phylum Chordata; class Aves; order Passeriformes; family Pipridae; genus Chiroxiphia; species Chiroxiphia lanceolata. The sequence goes on from NC_045639.1 coordinate 11,530,568, forward strand.
AACAGTTGTGAAGGGGCTGTGTTTTTTTGCTTAGGATTTCGAGCACGTTACCATTAATCAAATATTCTGACAGGGCTCTATGAGGAGGCTGATACATGCTCTGCTTTTTAAAATGTACATCTGGCACACTCCTGTCACGGCCCAAGATGTGGAGATGTGCAGCAGTGGCTTTTCTGGTGGCTCTGCATGGAAACCTCTTGGACATCACAAGAAACAAAGTTTAAAAAGAGAAGTGATAGACCAGCTAAACAGAAGGTTTTGTCAGCTTCCTAGAAATATTGCAACACTTGCAACAGGAGCTAGGAATTCCTGATCCTTGTTTTTCACTCTGAGTAAACTGTAGTTTAGAGACCCCATCTTCCTATTGGGATTGCAAGGACCTCAGATCTTAAAATGGAGAGGAGCAGACAGGGACAGACTTTCACACCTGAATTCTATCTGCATGTTGAAAATGTTTTCATTTAGATCACACTATTTTTAAACTCCAAAGTAGCATATCACAAGAAAACATACTTCCATGAGCAGACACAAGCAGATAGGTCAAGGTGGTCCTGCTCTGTCCTTACTGGAGTTGTGTGTGGTGATTCTGAGGGAGATGGTTCCTGTGTCAGTGGACGAGAAGGATGACCTCTGTATCAAATGCCATACAGCAAAACAGTGGAGGAGGTTTGAGAGGGCATGTAAGTGTACAATACCAACACAGCTGAGCAGAAATGCAAATGTCTCATCTTCTTTTTTGGATTAACCAGCTGCAGATAGCAGCAACTTGGAGTTATAACTAATGTAGCAGGGTGCAGCCCAGCATGGGCAACTTGGCAGGACTCCAGCATTTCAAAGGCTGTGATTGCTCTCCCCCCTTCTCTGTCATGCACCTCTTGAATGTTGAGTTAATAGAAATGCCTGCCTTGCTGGGAATACCTGGAGGCTGCAAGGTCTGGCCATTGGTCTGCAGTGGTTCTGCGGTGGGTGTTTGAAGGGAGAAGTACAGCCTGGAGCATTATAACATCTGGTCATAGAAGAGCATCTCCCTCCTTTGTGGTATTGCTGTGAAAAGGTTGAGTGGGCTTTGTGAGGAGGGTAAAGCAATTGATAAAGCAGCTACTGCCAACTATGCTGTGTAGTTGGAGGCAAAGAGCACTCCCCAGCTGGGAAGCTGTTGGAATCTTATAAACAGGGGGTGGTTTGCTGCAAGTTAGCAGCAGTGCTGTGGAGAGTGCTTGGGGTTAGGCATGCAGTGTTAAAGGTCTGAGGGAGGAAGGGGGCAAATGTAGCTGTGATTTGTCACTGCCCTGTTTCATTCCTGACAGCTGCCTGGGGATCATGTCAGCCCCCTACAACAAGGTGGAGCAGCTTGAACAATTCCAGCCTGTTCTTTGCCTTCACAATTGTCCTCTTCCATGAAGGAGCACTTTTGACCCTTTCATATCCCAGAGTTTTACAAAGGGGATGTCCCCTGTACTAAGTTTTGCCCTGCTGGTTCAATACTTCAAAATCCTTCCAAAATATTTAATTTCCTTGTCTGGTGCTAGAATATTTGATAGCAATAAAGTATTTTAAAAAAAATGTTAAAGGTTTCATCTTGATTATGAGGGTCATCTGAATATTGCACCCTGACCCAAACCTGGCTGCTTTCTTGGTGTCACTATAGATCTATTTTTACTTTGTTTTCTTAAATGCTCTGGAAAGCTATAACTTAATAAGCTTAAAGCAAACTAAGGCTGTTCCAAAGTAGAGGTACTAGAACGAGGCTTTATTTGTACTGAGGTTTGTTTGGACCTGATGCCTTAACCCCATCAAACTTGACTGCCATTCTAATCAGGGTGAAGCCAGAAATGGCTATAATCATAGTGTCTGACCATCCTTCTTGAAATTTTCTAAAGCCCTGCTCTAAAGTTATAGGGAAGGGAATATTGAGAGGCTGCTTAAGAGGATTTATAAACCCTCCTGAGCCTATTCTTTCTTTTTGCTTTTTTATTTCAAAGCCATAGCATTTGTCTTTCTTTTTTTTTTTTCCAGGTCAGAATAAGTATTTCTTTCTCTATAGCAGACTTCTTAGCAGAGGTTCAGCATTTAGAGGCCAGTCCTGTGTTTGCTGAAGCCACTGATTTCTAGGTATGTAGAAGGGAGTCCTTCGTGCCTGTCTTTGCCTTCTCTGCTCTGAACTTAACTCTTTAAACACAGTACTCAAACTTCAGGCTGAGTTATCCAGCCACTATTTGCTCAAGGCACTTACCTCATCATCAAGCGATTTTACACCTCTCAGTCTAGGAATTTTTATGCCTCCAGCACTTTGTTTGAAGGGGGGAAGCACAGTTATCTCTGTATTACACAGGGATAGCCACTGTACAGGGAGGGTAAGTGACTTGCCCAACGTTTCTCACCTGCTCAGGGACTGGGAAGGGTGGAGCCTTTGGTATCTCGCTGTGACTGTCCCCATCCCTGTCTGCTGTTCCCCTCCCTGCCCTGTACTTGTGGGAATAAATACTCTGAGGGGGGCACTTTGTATCCTGGTAGAAGTGAGGGGTTGTTTCCAGCAATATGAGAAACAGGCCTTCCAATGCACCCTTGTGAAGTACCATCATTCTGGCATATTGGATAATTTGGATAATTTGCATTGAATGCTGCTGTTGAGGAAAGAAAGTTGTCATTGAGGATATTACAGTGTTGCACACATGATGAGGGGAAAAAAGACTAGTGGTAAATAACGAAGCCACCTGGTAGGAAAAGTATGAAACAGAATATTCATTTTTCTTTGATGGGAATAACAGATGACAAAAGTGAGGCTTTCTTCAGATTGTTTGTTTACAGAAGATTCATATCCACTGAGGCTGTATGTTAAATTCACTCTCTGATGTTACTGTTTACCGGATGCATGTTGGCCACTAGAGTATGTTCTTATGATCTTACCATTTATTTACCTTGATACAAAACTCCAATTACTGTCAGAGATGCTTCTTGTTAAATATGGTAAGATCTCTAGCTTCTAAAAGAGTGAATATGTATTCTTTACTCTGGGGCCACACTGATCATGATGCTAAGGAATGAAAATACTGGGGACTTTGGTGCAAATTAATTAAGTATCTAAAGATAACAGTGTAATGAAAATAGTTTGAAAAGTTTGGGCATTAGAGACAGATGAAATTTGGAAGAGAAAATAAGAGAGTTCAGTGTTTATCTTGCTATTTAGGAAGCCTTTTTAAAGCTTTGGTTTTTCTTTTACATATCTGTAAAGTCTAGTGCTTCCAAAAGCTGAGGACCTATCACTTTTGTTAGAGTTAATTCTTAGTAATTAGCAAATGCCCGGGTAGTTGTTGCTGTGGTCCCTGTAGACACATGGAGTGCTTGGAAAAGTCCCCAGCTTTCAGTTGTCATTGTGATCTGAGGAAAAAATCAGAGAAACTGTAACATGAGAGGTGAAGAAACTTGAATAGAAAGGTCTTTAGGGCAAAAGTCTCATAAGCTCAGTTGTGGGGTAGACCTGAACACTTTGTGGCATTGTCCTCATGTGAGACATTAAATCATATCCCTCAATAGTAGTCTGAGCTAAAAATCTTGCTGGCAACTCCGAATGCCTTCCTTTAAATCCTGACTGCTAATGGCAAATTATTTCTGAGAGGACTCTGTAGTATAGGAACATCTAGGCTTCAGGAATTCCAGTGTCATATTGCCTCAAAAAACTGTCAATTGGCTTAAGAGTAGTGATGAAGATGGATCAATTCATGATCAAACACTGAGATGAGCAGGAGTTGGGGACATACAAGTATCTACATAGATTTTTCTTTTCAATTGACTAGAGATGGTTCTGAGTACCCCAAATTCCAGACTCAGTAATAAGCAAAGAAAGAATATTTAAATAAGAAGGAAGAATGAAAAAGGGAAATATACCTTTACCAAAACTATTTCATCTAAGTCTCTTTGGATTAATTCCTCTTTATAACTAATTTTTCAAGCAAAAGGAATTAGTTAGATCTGCTGTATTGCATCATCAGAGGTCTCTGTGGTGTTACACAGGCAATTCTTAATATAAAATGTTAAGGAGGCAGCTACTAGAACCATAATGTGGGGTGGAACTGGTAAAAGAGAAAACAGTTACACTAAAAGAAATACTACCATGCTGAAAGCAAGTTGCAAAAGGAAGGTCTTCTGAGTGAGTTTTGGCACTGGATTTGGTTGAAGATTTTCCTTTAATGATGCTGGCATGAAAATTGGAGCATGCTCGCCTTGATAGGGAAAAATGAGATGCACTGGCAGTACAGAGGAGGCCTTAAATCTCCCATGGGAAAATTAAGATAACTGTGAGAAAGCAAGGGGAAGAAAAAGAATTAAATGCACTAGTGAAAAATATAAAGCTACACTCATAAATATCCTGTTTCCATTGGAAACTCATAATTTAGAAGTAGGTAAGTAGGAAGGGGACTAGAATGTAATAATTACTATAAGATGATTGAAAAATGTGAAGCATCTCCATAAATGGTGTTCTTGGATGAGAAAAAGTTCTACCCTCTGTAAACATCCCCATGTGCTAATACAAACCAAACATGTTCAAGAAGAGGAATTTGAAGAAGGGTTCCTGGGATACTCTGTTTATCTCTTGTGGGAGTATAGTTTGTTTAGCCTGGAGAAAACAAGGCTGAAAGGGAACAATATTGTTCTGAAGGCATGAATAAAAGGTAGGAAAATGCTACGTATGAAGTGAGAGTAAAAAAAACCACCACCACAAAATTAACTTGGAAGAACTTAAAAATATGGGTTTAAATACCCAAGGGAAGGTGAACAGACATAGAATACATTTAGTCTGGAAGCTACAAGGTGGTTACTAGTTATGAGAAAGGACAGTCTCTGAAACAGGTTTAACAAGAGCAGGATGTGTTTTCATAGCCCTGTGCCTGCTTCAAGGCCTCCAATGCCATCTCTAAGGATGAAATTCCAATGTTCGTGTAGCCCAACCTTTGAAAATAATGTAGTGCTTTCATCTTTTTCAGCTAAAAAGCTAATAAATAGCTAAATTCGGCTCCATCTGGTTATTGCAGGTGTCTTGAATCCTGCTTCTGGAATGATGTAATACCAAATGATGACATTTATGTTCATGAATGGTCTAGTCTTTTCTTGGCTATTGGCTGACATTTTATGGTCCTGTGGCTGGGTCAACTGTTCCTGGTCAACTGTTCGAACTGGATTTGAAGCTGCCTTTTTACTATTGAGTTGTACAAAGATTTTTGAGATGGTGCTTTTTATTAATTTAAAAAAAAAAAACCAAGAAGCCTGAAACAGTTGTAATAACTAATTTAGTTTTATTAATATTTCCAACAATGTTTCTTTTTTTTTTTTTGGTCTCATTCACCTTGCTCAGCACCTTTCTTAAACAGCTGGTGTGGTTTGTGTGACAACTGGAACTCCAGCAACATGCTGTTGCACATCCTCTTTATACCAGAGGCAACTGACTCCCTCTCCAGCTTTCTGCCTTGCCTGGGAAAGATCAGTACCTGGATGAAGGCCAGTCAGTTGTAACTGAATCCCTTCCACAAGAGATAAAAATGCCCGGGAATTTGTCCATCCACAGAGCAAAAAAGTAAGATTTGCTGGCTTTCCCACAATCAGCCAAGCTGCCATAAGTGGGTGGACAGAGAGAAACTCTTATGCTTAGTGCAAGAGTGATAGTTTCCTGGATAATGTGGTGATAAACACAGCATTGATACCTAGAGCTGAAATTTTTACAAAGCCTGTCATTCTGGTTTCTACATCTCCAGGCAATGGGAGAAACTGTGTAGGTTTCAGAGCAAGCAGAGTAAATTCCGAGTTATTTTGAAAAATTCCAGTCAAGGTTGAAATAAAACCTTAGATTTGATTAAAAGTTTTTTCCTTGGGTATTCAAGGAGCAGGAAAAACTTTTCTCTCCATGGTGAATAAAATAGTTCTGTAAGGTGGCAGGTAAGAAAAATGCCAAATTGTTTCTAATAATAATTAAAGCAGTCACTAAGCTTTACTGATTTATTTTGTTGGCCTGAGCTGTATTTGTGCATTTGTTCTATTTATCACAGTATACTGTAATAACAATATCAAAAGAATTTACAGTGGGGTACGTTACTTTACTTTCATCAAAAAAAGCTACAGCAGATGCTTTGAATTTACTGCAGATGGTGGCAAATATTTGCCTTATTATAAGGTTACACTACTAGAGTGTCATGACTGTTATTATAAGGTTACACTACTAGAGTGTCATGACTGTTATTTAGTAAATCAGCTCATGATTCAGGTGGTAATATCTATTAGCTGTGGCTGGCAAGGCTCAAGTGAAATAGCAAATAAGCCAAATACTCAGCCAGTTCTTGCTTTTGAAGCAAGTATTTTTTCTTCGGAGAAACAAGATTTTTTTTTTCTTTTGTTAACTCTCTCATATCCCCCTTCCCTACTTGATTGTGAGAATTCCTGTAGCCCTGCAGGACTCCCACCTCCCCAGAAGTGATGCCTCAGCATGAGCAGGACTGCTGACATGTGCTCCTTGGGGTCCCCCATCAGATGGCTCTAAGGGGTGATGTTTAACAAGAGCTTTGCTGAATCCAGTGCTGCCTTCTGCTCCCAACTGGTACCTGTATGGATTTGTCCAGTGCAGGAGCACTGAGCCTGCTTGAGAGGCTGGGCAACACAACAGGATTTTTTTCTTGGGACCTCAATAGAGCTGAGCTTTCTTCTTGAACAGTAGTGTGAGTTAGGGGATGCAGACACCTGCACATGTGGGCTCTCTATACGTGAATTTGACATGGAGGTGCAGGGATGTGGTTTTGTCCCCTGGGACTGAGGAAATGATGGTTTTGTGGGAGACCCATCACTACAGTCTCAGAAGAAACTGCATTTTGGTTGCCAGGGCCCCGAGCACACTATCAGGCCTTAATGGTCAGCATCACCTGGGGCCTCCACCACACCCCCATCCCAGGTGTGTTATTTAAGGTCTGTCCCTGTGTGAGCTGAGCTTTGCTGGAGTAGTGTTGGTCTCTAGTTCAGCTGCAGCCATGCCCCTCTCTGGCTGTGGATACCCTCAATCTATGGGCTGACTTGCTGCCTTGGGCCTGTCTTGTCATCATGAACATCCCTGGTGACCCCTGGGTAGAGTCTGACTTGGTTGCCCTCAGCAGATTTGATCCTGGCTCTGACTTGTGCTCCCAGCCTTGGTCCTGCCTCATCAACATGAGCTCTGGGATGACCCTGGCTGCCATACAGGGACTGCCTTGCCCACCTTGCCCAGGTATAGTGGGGCTGGATTTTTGCTAGTGAGGCCTCAGCTGTGGGATCCCCCTCAGATCCTGGTTCTCTGTCCTCTGGGGAGAAGCTGGCCCAGATGGTGCTCTGGTGTTGGTCCAGCTAGTCCTGCCCATTAAAAATGTCACGTATATCTGAGCCCTTCTGCATCCGTGAACATAAAATAGGAAGTACGAATGGGGTAGGTTCACGTGTTTTCCTCCCTCTTTTATTTTTTTATTTTCCCTCCCAAGATATGTGGGAGGAAGCCAAACATGAAGAAAGTTGCTTTTATTCTCTCTTATCAGCAGAGCTGTTGCACCTGGTGCCGAGCTTAACACATGAAAGGACATTGCTACATCCTGTGTGAAATGACGTGAGTGCCAGCCCATGAGGTAATTCCAAGCGGATTGGGAGCAGGAAGCACAGGCCCTCTCCTCAGATATCTAACTCCCCGGGCAGGCTCTAGAGGTTTGAGCACGCTCAGATAAGTATTTAAAGTTTTTCATGCTTTTATCCCAGCTGATTGGAACATATAAATCTCTTGGGCGTACAGAAGGCATAAAAGATCTGCTTGAGGTCGTTGAGTTTGTCCCCTGAAAGGTGTGATGGTTTTCCCTGGTGGGAGGTGCATCCGTACAGCCCAAGGATGAACAAAAGATTTGCTCGTTGTGGAGCTTCATGTCATAACTGTTGAAAATCACAAAATCTTTTCATTCAGACACTTCAGTGGGGTAAAAACTGTCTTATTTTGCCAGTTTGATCTTCTGTGTGAGATAATTGATAATATCTGGTGTGCCAGAATAGGTGGTAGGGAACAGAGGGAATAAGAGAGGACTAGAATACGTTTAGGATAAGATCAGAGAAAATACTCCTACTTTAAATTAATAACTGCATAATTTGAGATACTGGAGCATTTGCAGCCATTGAGCTCCTTTTGGGAGTAAGGGAATATGTAAGAGTTAATCCAGTTCCACAAAAGGTAATCTTGTTATAAGTTAATGCTAGCAATTTCTAGGTTAATGAATATCCATGAGGAATTGTCCGATGTTTATGCTATCTAATGCATGTCTACATTATGAGGGGAGTGGGATTCACTACTCTTGCATATTTTTTAACAGAACAATTGCCATTAAAAAAATATATACTTTAGAGAGTTTTAATTATGTTAATTATCACATATTTTGTTAATAACATTTTCTTTTGAAGATGCCCATTAGAGGTTTTAAAGTGTTAATTTACTAGAAAATCAAATGAGAATGCTGTTTGAAATTTCCTTTTAAATTAACTTTACTTACTTTTATGTCCTAATTAAGCGGCGATAACAGTATTGATGGAAATATTACAGAACTAGAAATTAGTGCTTAGATATTTTACTTCATACCAAGACTTTAATCTTAATGTAATGTATCTTTTGTTCTAATCAACATATAACCTTTGCATTTAATTTACTGATGTGTTTTGATCAAAACATCTAAATAGCAACATTGAAGCAAAGTAAAACTATCTTAACAGATAACCCTCTGATACTCTTGAGTTCCTTCTGAGAAATAGATTTCCCCCCCCCTCCCCCCCAGCATCTGTAATCTCTGCTGGAAAAAGTGTTGAGGGTTTTTTAGTATTTTAGCATTACCTCATCATGTATTAGGTAATACACAGTGATCCCACTTAAAACAAACTTTCCATAGTGTTTGCAACTCAGTCTGGGATGTGTAACTCCCTTCGAGTTTGAGTGCTTTAATGCCAGGTCCTACAAAAGCATAGAATTTGCCTATTGCATAGATCTTTACAGTGATGCACAGATACATTGTATTGATACAACTGCAGTAAAAGGAATGACATTTCTATATATCATGGTTTTTAAAGCAACAGAACTGCACTAATAGTAAGAGGTATACTGGAAAAAAAAAAAAAGGAAAAAATAAACAACTTACTATCTAAGCAGTTATATTCCTGGAGTGTCAGTGTGTGGATCAGACCTCAGGGAAAGCTGTAATCCAGCAGAATGAAATGGGAGTTCTGCCCTGATACAATGGAGTCAGACTTTACTGCATATCCCAACCTGTCCTGAAGGGATTTGGCAGGGTTTTTTCACATTGTTCAGTACAAAACAGAGAGGAAGAAGTGGTGGATTCCTGCTTAGCACAGGGACAGTGACACTTGTGGGGTGCCCAGCAGGAGAATTGGACAGATTTTTGTGGAGTTCATGCTTCCTGTAGCGTGAACGCCAGTGGCATCTGTTCATTGAGTTCTACCTCTGTGTTCACTTAAAAGAGGAAAGGGCCCTTCTGCAATGCTTGATCTTTGTGTGACTTTGTTCCTCTGAAGTCCACACCTGACAGCCTTATACAGGGGTAGAACTGATCTGACACTTTGGAAAACCCATTCCGTGTTTCCCTGTTCTTCATTTATCGCTATATTTTTGCCATGGCAGGAAATGTTAATGTACTGATAGTTGGGCTTGTGGCTTGTAAAGCTGTTGCACCATGTGATGTCTATGACAGGCTGAAGAAGATCCAAGCAGAGCAATATGAAGGGTTGGTGACCAAAGGGGGGTACTTGTCGTACAAGCAGTGCAAGCTATGTAAACCAAATATCCAATTTGCTCAGAAGGGGTAATTTAAGTTACTTTTAAATAGTTAGCTTTTATGGTCGATTGGGTACTGCCACATTACTAGTAATAAACCATAAATCTATTTGGTATAATATGAAATCATTTTTTAAGACTCTCAGACTAAATTTTCAGGTAAAGAGGAGAAATTGAAATTTATAATCCATACCATTTTTTGTGTAATTGTTATTAATAAATTAGCAAGAAAGAGGCAGCAGATGGAATGAATTGTTGTAGTTCATTAATTTTATGATGGCTTTCTTTGCATGAGCCAATTACGTCTGTCATTGTATCTCTAAACTGCAGTAGTGCCCAAAGGAAAGGGCACAGAGACAGGGACAAATCATCTGGAGGATTTCCTGCTTTCTGAGGTGGCCAGAGAAAATTCAGTCTCTATTCTCACTAACAGCTTTGTTGGAGATATCAGGCCCGAAAAGCTGTTGCAAAGGCAGTCCTTAATCCTACCTTCAAAGGCTAGGTGAAGAGATGATTAGTCATATTGAGTGTGCACAAAACTGGAATCCTCTGTCTGAATAATTATCAACTCATGATGATGATGGCAACAAATCCTGAATTTGGTCTTGGTGTACCTTCAGGTTCTCAGGATGTGTTCAGGAATACTTTCCAAAGATGCCATGCTGGAAGTTGCAGAAACAAGTGCCTATGTGGTTAAGGACAATAGGAAAGAAAATTATGCTTGTGGTGCCTGTGGCTCAAGAAAGCTTCCTTTATATATGGCATCGTGACCTCTTTAATTAGAAAACACTCTGCTATCTCCTGAGCCCCCCTGTGGTAATATGCTGATAAAGTTTCATGTGGAATATGAGTTGATTTGCTTTACCTTCAGACCTTGTATTCTCAACTTGGAGATGGTGGTTGTTTTTCTGTCGGACGTACGCTTCGCCTAATGACTGTAGTTTATTACCTGGTAGGTCATATCCTGTATATATTTTAAGAACAAACACCTCTGAGATTGTGACTTGGTGGAAGGAGGTGACATGTGTCATTGCTGTTGTTTTCACTACAGCCTTGTGGAGAAACTAATTACCTTTTCATCTTGGTAAATTCAGAGGTCAGTTTACCACTACTATATCACAACATGACAGGGAACATGGGTAATTAGGTAGGCTGTGTAACCTGGATATTCCATGGATCTCATTACATCTTATTTAGAAAGGCTATAATTTGATTGGTGGAAAATTAAGGCATCTCCTCATGGGTCATTTTATCTTTCTGCAATAATAATTCTTGGCTTGATTAAAAATTGATCCAGTGTCTTAAAGTGAATTTATTATTGCTGCAATCTATCACCCACAGACAGATAATCTGGTTCCCATCTTTATCTGATTTGAAAAATCTGTCACTTATTATGTGTTGTTTTTTTCCCAATCATTTAAATTGATGGTTTGCTGAGGCAAGGCATGCTACCATAGGCTTCTTGGAGAAAGCATGTATGAGACTTTAAGCCAGCATTTTTTACTGCAAGGAATCTGATGCTATGTCAAGTATCGATTGCAACTGTGTTGTGGCATCATTTTCTCTGGGAAAAAACAAAACAAAACAGCAGAAATTTTGGATGCAGAGCAATAAGAAGGACAGACGAGTCTTATCGTTGGAGAAAATGGTCTGTGTTCCAAGTGCCTGGGTGAATTTCTGCCTCATGTGCTGCAGCTCCTGTTTGAACACAGATCTTAAATTACTGAGGTTACATAGAGGCTTGTCCCAACCTGCTGACTTTAGGGAGTCCTGAAACCACCTTAGCCATGGAGCTGTGTGCCCAAACCCTGATCTGTTCAGATCAAATAAGCAGAAAGAAGCAAAAGTTAGATGCATGAGCAGTCTCACCAGAATCAGAGTTATAGGAAATATTTTTCCCTCTGTTGTCTGCTTGAGCTTTGATGGATCTTCTTTGGCCTTCAGTTTTCATCTAATTTGCTATTGTAAAAGCAGAGTGCGAAATTCTGATCAGGGAAGAGGGATCTTCAAATCTTTTAAAAATCGTCTTGGCAGAAGAAATGTTGCAGTAAACATTGCATTAAGAATACTAAAAGGATTTGACACACACCCATCTTTAAAAACAACAACATTTATAAACCAGATGGAGTTATTGGAAAAACACTGTATTTGTGGTATAATCATTAGAGAATCACAATGATTCATAGGCAAGTTTTAACGCACTTTCTTTCCAGTTGTCCAAAATATTTTAAAAAACAGGGTCACATTTGTTTCTGCCCAGAACCCTAGCAGATCCAGTGTACCCATACCTATACTTATAAGTGAACACTGGCAACTATGACATATGGTCTGATTCCTGCAGCTACCCTGGAGAAAAAGAGGATGAAAGAAGATTGTGCAGTCAGCCAGTCAAGGGGTGGGTGTATGAGGGAAGGAAAGGTTATTAGCAGTCCTGTTTTATGGCTTAGACTGAGGCAAAAAATGCAAAAAAGTAGAGGCACACAATTTTTGGTTGAACTTCTTGAAGCAGAGTAAAGCCTGAGGCAGCTGTTTCTCTCAGCCAATTTCCTATGACTTAAACATGGTGGCTGTTATCAGATAAACTGATGGAGTTCAGCTCTGGAAGTTTGCATAGTTCGGTATGGAAGATGATCTGTAAATTTAGACTGAAAACAAATAGTGGAAAATTATTGATGTGATAAACCTTTGGTTATGGAACAGAAGGTGGCTGATGTTTTATCCTTTGGGAAGTTCAATGGGAATTTTGCTGCTGACTTTTTTAAGACTGAAATTTCACTTTGTGTACATTATGTGTTCTTTCTATTCTAGCATAGGTTGACTCCTGCCAAACATCAGTACCCTGATAATCCAGGATTCTAAAATGTTGACTTTTTTTTGGTCAAAACAAAGGACTAAGTGATTGACAAATTAGCATAATTAAAAAGAAAATCACTTTTTTCCTTCAAAGCAGGCTTCAGGGCACTCTAGATTTTTTTGGAGGGAACAAGTTTTTTTTTAAATTAAGACTTTTTAAATGTGATCTGCAAAATTGAATTGGTTCTGTTATGCTGAACAAGTATATTTGGCTCCCTTTCCAGGCCTGCAAAGGGTGCTTGTAACCTGTGATTCCAGATACTAATCAGAACAAGAGGTGGGACTTGCAGAAGTGGGAGGAATAACCTCTGTAAATGAAAATTTCCCGCTTAGGGTTGCTTTCTGCATTTGTACAGTCTTGATGTCCTGCTTCAGTTTGGGAAGGGACTGCTCTGAAATGTGGTCTGTGTAACTTGTACTGATTTGATGTGAGGTCCCGCTGTCCAGAGATGTGTAGTCTTTGGAAGGGCATTGTGACAGGTTGTGATTTGCTCTGTTTTGAGATGAAGGTTGAAGCCGGGACCTCAGGGCAGGGCAGGAATTGGTCCTTCATGGAGCAGTATTTTGCTCTAAGTGTTACCTTGGGCCTTGGTGCAGTATCTTGCCTTTGGGGAAAGCGGCAGCTCCTGGAGTTCAGAAGTGGGAGCCTCGGGATGGTGTGAGCTGCCTCTCCACGGTGTCCATTTTGCACTAATCCTGCTCCCAGCTCTTGGCTTTTTCATGAGGTGTTTCAAATCTGCCTCCAATGAGTGGCAAGCTGCTGACCTTTGGCCTGGGTAATGACTGAGAGTAAGGGAGAAGGTTGTCTGAAGAAGAGGCTTCCTGTTGCATGATCCCTCATCGATTTGCTCTTGTCGTGCTTTCCCCAGAGACCGTGTGTTCATTGCTTATTGCTTGTCCATATTGCCTTTAATTAGACCCGACTACAGGATTGGAATGTGGATAAAAGCAATAAGGTGTTGCTTACTCTGTAACATGCTACTAGCAATGTATGAAAAGCCATCCAAAGGGTAAAGCTGAGTGCCATCTCAAAACAGAAGAGATCAAGCTCATAGACGTGAGGTAGGTTTCTCCTATTGTGTTTCACTGAGGGTAGCAATAATACATGCTGTTTGTTTGGTCTCCTTAAAAAACAAATTTCAGCCCAAGCTACGTTTAACTTTCATAATTAAACAAGATTTTTCTGGAAGAAGAGGATTCTTTTATAGATTTATAGATTTATAGATTTATATTTGGACTAAACATGCCTAGTGCCTAAAAAGCTGTTTACATCCACAGTAAGTGGAATGTTATCCTGTTGTTTTAATACGGATTTGGTATCTCCACCCAGGAAGTAACACCAGCAGAAAACAGGGTCAACAGCATAGTATGAGTAAGGATAATCGAATAAAACAAAATTGTGTAAAAAACCCCAACAATAGCCTCAATTGGATTTTAGTGTCCACATCAGCATTAGAGTCCATAATACATGTTGAAAGTTCAGGCCGTAGTTCTGCATCTCCTTTTGAATTATTAATGAATTTTTCTGCTGCTAACTTATTGTTGAAGGATTTTTTTGCACTTTGTACAATTTGGGCTGAATCTGGATTTTTCTGACACTTAATGCAAGTATGTGTCTGGAGCTAAGGAGTCTTGCGCCAACACCTGAGATTCCCAAGGCAGAGCTGACACGCTTAAAGGTTCTTCTCAGTCACCTCTTGCCCTGCAGGCTGCTCAGGGCCTTGTTCCCATGGACCAGCAGCCTGGGTTTAGGGTGCTGCAGAGGAGTTCTGCTTATGGTGTTTAAAAATGTGTTTCACACTACAAATCATAAAATTACATTTTGTTAAATACAGGTTTTTATATGAGATTGTCTTGGGTTTTCTTCCTCAGTAAAGGTAACACTGGCTTTAATCTTCCTGTAAAAGTGCTTGTGCTCATTCCTAGCAAATCTACAGTGTGTTGTGTTGTTTCCAAAGTGTGCAGGCTTGCCTTGTGGGTGTGGGCACTTGGAAGAAGTCAAAGGGCTTTGGTGTAGGATTGCTGTGCCCATACTCTCCTGAACACAGAGTTACTCAGCTTCCCAAACTCACTTGCAGGCTCTTGGGAAATTGCTTTAGAAGGTGTTGGTCTGCATTTTCACTTTCCTCCCCCATATCTTGTGATTTCCTCACTGAAGAAATATCCAAGGACATCCATCTCCTGTCTTGTCTAATTAGACGAGCCTTCTCAATCATTGTCGGGTCATTTGTCCCATTCATTTCTTCTCACAAGCGACAAACGAGGAAAGGTTCCTGATATATTCTCTGCCAACAGTGATACCAATGAAGGAGAGAGAAAGGAAAATGGTTT
Organism: Chiroxiphia lanceolata; assembly: GCF_009829145.1. NCBI lineage: Eukaryota > Metazoa > Chordata > Aves > Passeriformes > Pipridae > Chiroxiphia > Chiroxiphia lanceolata. The sequence goes on from NC_045639.1 coordinate 11,545,572, forward strand.
ACAGGGTATTGGCACAAATGCTAGCGCTGAACGCTGTGCTGTATCTGAAACCAAATGGCTCTTTTTCTCTACCCTTCCCTTTATTTATAAAGTACTCTCCTTCTCTTTATTTATACCTCTGTTTACAAAGTGTGAGAACTAATTACCACGTTGTGTAGTTTCATTTACTCATCCCTCAAGTATAAAGTATTTTCTGTGCTCAGAAAGTGCCCAGTTGCAGTAAAATCCAGTAATCTATGTACCAACAAAGTGATCGGAGTACAGATGAACAGTGTGTCAGAGATTGTGTGTGCTACCAACACTCCTGCCTGAGCAGAGCCAATTGCACTGGGCCATTGGTAAAGCTGGCTGTTTTTCCATACAATATTGAATACTGGAAGAGATACCAACTAATTTGAGGTAAAATGAAGTCAGTGCTGGTGATCTTAAGTTGTTTAATATATCAGATGTAAGTTGGTTTTTTTTTTTGAGGGAAGGCAGGAGGGAAAGAAAAGAAAGGGAAGACTTTGTTAATTAGAAAATGAAGCATGGGAATTTGTGATCTGTAGTTTCACAGGACATTTAGTGATTTTTTTTGAGGAACAGCTATTATAAACCCCATATAACCATCCCGAAATGTCAAAATAATTGTTCTGCTGCATCAGCAGGTGTTCTGAGGAGTCTGTTACACACAAGGAAAAACTTTGCATCTCCAGAGTCCTTGGAAACATCACTTTGGCACAGTACACCACCTGATGTGTCTTGCTGGGATCCTTTGAAGCCTTTTGTAGGTGTTCTCTGGGATCCTTCTGGGATGTATATAAACTAGTAAACAGTGATTTTGTGTATATACAGCTTCTTTCCAAGTGTGAGGTGGGACAGAAGATATTCTTGTTGGAGAGGCATTCAACATGTGCATGTTGGTTGTGGATTTTTCCTTTCCCCTGTGGTTCTTCGTGAATTATTTTGGTAATACAGTCAAACACGAGTACAGTGTGTCAGGACGTAGCAGGCAGCTGGACTGTACAGGAGGCATGAATGAGGGTTCAGTGTCTTTCTCCTTGTCAGTTTAAGCTCTGCCTCTTCTATGATGTTTGGCTCTAATAACGTAGTGCTATTTTGTGTGTACCTCAGAAGGTGTGCTGCAACTCCATAGCAGAAGTGGAATACTGTATGAAAAAGATGTTGGAAGAGAATGCTGTCTATCATCTGGATTAGCTTTTCCATGGCCTTGTCGAACTGAGTCTTGGCTGTTTCCAGCAAGGGAGATTCCACCACCTCCCTGGGCAACCATATTTCAATGTGTAATTGTTCTCATTGTGAAGAATATATATGTATTTGTATAAATTTTGCCCTGGAGAAACTTAGTTCTCTGCATAGGATTTGGTGTGCTCTTTGTCACTGTGACTGAAGGGTCATTTTACAAACTACTTAGATCTGTTTGAAGAGAAGTATTTATATTATAAATTAACACATGCATTGGAAATGCACATTTTAAATGAACATTCAGGAAATCTTTGAGAATGAAAACAGGCTTGACCAGGATTTGAAATTATATCCAGGCCAGCAAAAATGCCTATTCCTAAAGCAACGAAGTTCAGTTTCATTTACTAACCATGGCAATGATGGAATGATATTGCCTTCTATGTTACAAAGCTTTGATTCACCTGTTGATACCAATAGAAATATTAACACTGTTTGTGGACCTTCCTTCCTTAGCACAATGCAGACTCATTTTGTGTACATGCTCTCCTATCAAAGGCATCCTGACAGTTGTTAAATCTAAATCTGTTCTTCTGTATTGCTTTGAGTTAAGAGACATAGGCAAAGATGGAAAGAATAGAAGGGAAAGTTGAGCACTCAGGGAGAGAAATGAAAGCCATTCTGGGGAGCAGAGGCTACAGAATGGGAGATTCACAGCAGTGGGGAAGAGATTTGTCTGAGGGGACAGGCAATAAAACCACGTAAGAAGAGTGGGGCAGAAGAAGAAACGGACAAAGACGACTGTAAATTGATTCCTTGGCTTCCTGGAGATGTGCAATCCGAGTGATTAACTGCAAAATCTGTGATTTGATAGATCTGGTACGATAGAAGAAAGATCACATCCCACTAATGAAGAAATGCATGGTTTGATTAATTATTTTTTTTCCCCTTGTAAGTTTTGATTTTTGCCTAAATACATCACTGCCAAACTCTGTGTTCGCAGGACTAGGTCATTTTGGGTGTGCAATCCTTGCCATTGCAAGGTCCTGGAAGGCACAGTGTCTTTCTAGTTATAATGTTCCCTTTTTTTATACATTTCTGAAAGGCTAATGTGATTGCATCATCTGCAAAAGAACTGTTAAACTTGATTTTAAAATATATCAGGAAGGAGTATTTGTTTAGAATTAGATGACATTTGATCAAAATACTGCAGGTATAGCAAGGTAGAAAATGGTCTATATTCTAGGCCTTTATAATGAGGATATGCTCCATCATATTGTAGGGGATTTTTGAACTTTGCAACAGCAGACAGGATTTCTACCTTCCCTGAAATGTGAAGAAGAAAATGTATTTCTGTTCTCCCTGGGGAGAAATGGATGGCTACTCAGTTGGAGATGTGCTATTACTTTCCTCTTCTTTTTCCCAAGGAAACTGGGTAGTTAATAACTGTTTTCATACAAGTACTGACTCTGATTAGTAGGAAACAAGTGTTTGCATGACACGAGCCCTGCTTCAGGATGCTGCTAAAGTCCATGACTGAATTTCTGGGTTGGGTTTCACATGAGTTTCCATGTGATGCACATCACCAGCACAAATGAGCACCTCTCGGTGGTGTATTAAAGCAACATGTTCAGTATTTCTCCCTCAGGGAGAGAAGAGATGATATGAAATATAGTCACAGAGTCACAGGACTGTTGTTCCGGTCTGGTGTGTTGTGTGGTGGGTTTTTTTTTTTTGTTTTTTTTTTTTTTTTTTTTTGTGAAAAGCAGTGAAATTTCTCTTGCTTTTTGAGGGTGCTTATTCCCTGGGGACCACCAGGGAATGAGAGCCTTGTATTTATCATAGAAAGTCTTGCTTGCACCAGATAAGTTCTTAACTAGAGAAGTCATCCATGATATTTTGTCCTACATAAGTATTTTGTCATGTCTTGCGCCTTTGGTACCATGTACTGATGGCAGTGAAGGCCTTGGTGATAAGCACCAAGTAGTAAGAATAAACCCCAGTTGTCTATGAGAGCAGCAAGAAGCCAAGCTGCTCGGATGGACTCTCCAGATCAGTGTTTCTGGCTCAGGGCTGCAGTCTGTTGCACTGGCTGGTCTTTCCAGAGCGTTTAAGGCATCATGTCTTTGCACTGCTTTGAAATTAGTGTCTCAGCTATTTACAAAAGCCTTACATTTTCCGTTTTTTGCAGAAGAGAATTTCATGGGGATAAACTTGCCTGAATTGCCAGTCACACAGCAGCTTGTTTCCGTAATGGAAATACAAAATAATTTTTGGCAATCTGGTGCTTAACTTCCTGACCTTTGGCTTCAGATTAGTTTGTATTGAGCTTGTCATGCAGTTGTGGTTTTCTGTTCAAACTGTGATTTGAGTGACTCCCCTCCCCCAGCCTTAATGAAGATGTTTACCAGAGTTGCATCTGTCTGGTGTGACTTGCAGACTTGGTTTAGTGGAGGAAGGCCCAAGGCTGGCCTGCCAGAGGTGAGATAAATTGGGACTGAAATCCCCTGGGAGAGCCTGAGGTGTGAAAGCTGTTTTGCTGTGACTAGCTCTCATCAGTAATGATAACCCCTCAATTTTGTGCCACCTAAATTCACCCAAAATTATATGCTAAATATAAATATTCATTTTATAAATATGCATGTTAATTAAATATACATTTATTTTAAATGCATGTGTTAATTATACATGTTACATCAGATCACAATTAAGTCAATAGAAATTGGAGATTTGCATATAATCATCCTTGTATACTAATCAGTTGTCAGTCTAGAAAGCCATTTTCTGCATCTAGATAGAATATAGACCTTGGACCAGTGATCAGTTCAAAGATTGTTTAGCAGCGCCAGTTCTTTTGTTTTTATGGATTTTCTTCCTAGAAAAGAACAGGAAGAAACATGACTCCTCCTTCTCAGTGCATAAAGGGTGCCCTGTAGTTTAGTCATGTTTTACATTTCTACATCCAGGAGCCCCGTAGAGTCCAGAATTTGGCTGGATGAGGTTACTCCTCTGATGTGTCAAAACCGTGGTAAACCTGCCACAGCAATTTTTTTGATGTTTGATGCAAATTCAACCATTTCTCTTCTGCTGAGCTAATCAAATGTAACTTTGACCCTAGATCTTCTGAGAAAAACATGAGAAATTCCCCATGATGTACTTGGATAGTCATGGTCATATTGCCTTGTCTTGCCTGTTATTTCTGCCGGCTCTGAGAGTTGGGGTGCATATTGTATTTACTGTATGAAAAGCCATTTGAGATCACCATGACTTTGATTCTATATCCATGTAAGTGAATCTGGGCATTTATCCTGTTCATAAACGAATATATAAGCATCCCTGAGAAAACACTTGAGGGCTGAACTGTTCAGAAGTCAGTGTTACTTTGTGAGTCTGGTTTCCCTGAAGTGTTTCTCTAATGGAAGCAGGTGACACTTAGGACTCAGTTTTGCGCAGATGTATTCACTGGTACCAAACTTTACCACAGCAGTTGGTGTGTATCCAAGGCCATCCTTGTTCAGCAGGGCACTTCAGTCGCCACACTGTACAGTACCATCCAAGCCAAAGGAATCAAGGGCATGTGCTCTGGTCAAGGAATTTTGTCCTGAACTGAGATTCAGACATCAAAGAGGAGATGAACCTCCAGCTCCTCTTGGCTTTGGCAGCGGAACATGGCAGCATGTTATTCGGGAATAAGGACCCCACTCAGAGGAGCAGTTAGACTTGTTTTGAGCACCACCAAGGAACTTGGTTCATGGAAAGGAGTATATCCTAAGTCAAGGTGGCTTTTGTGTCAGAACAGTTTTGTAACTCCTTTTGGGGGGTAATATGAGAAAGTGTTGTGGTGCTTTTTACTCCAGCATTCTCCTCACATGCTCAAACCCTCTGGTCAGTGTCACAGATGGAACTGTGGTCAGTGCAGTGTCTCTGTGTGCTGTCGCTGTCTTGTTGACTTTTCCTCCGAAGCTTTAAATTCACTTTTCCTTAGAAGCATTATCATTATAGAGCGCTGTTCACTCTGAATATTTTTCAGATTAAAACCCATCAAGGTATTAAAACAAACCCTGTGAAAAGTAGCTATTTCAACAGTCATTTTAATCTTTAAAATATTCACTTTCAGGTATCCAGGACACCATTGATTGCTTGCTATATTATGTAAATTTACAGAATAAAATAGGTCACTCTTCAAATTGTCTTCTTGTAAGGATGTAATTAAGCTGCATTAAGACAATTACTGTATTTTAAGTATCTACTGAATTTTTAAAAAAACAATGTAGTTTTAGGTTTTGACAGGGATATAATTTCCTATTTATTATGTTTTAATTAAAAACACTGGTAAATAGGATTAAAGCCAATTGTATGGTAATTTGACATAACTACTGCAATTCTGAAGTAATACAGTTAGTCTACAGTACAGCAGTAATAGAGGGGGGATAGGGAAAGAAAAACTCAGCTGATTATTCAAATAAAAATTCTGGTAAATAGGAAGACTGAATCAGATACCTCTGGATTCTGCTCGTATTTGGGTCTGAATCTCTTCCCCATTAAAGGAATGGTGAGCTTGCTCTTAACTTTCAGAGTTCCAGAGATTTTGTAGGTGCTGGTGTAAATTTTTGAAAGTTGACTGTAGTTTTGATGCCAGAGGTGTGATTTTCATCTCGGTGTGTCCTAAAAGTCTGTGTTTTGGCTTTCTGCAAATGTAAAAAGTCAGATGAACCGAAAGGACTAGAAGAAGGAATCAATTTCAAGTTGACTGCTAAAGGTTCAAAAAGCATCTGGAACTCATACCCACCTTTCAGAAGGCGGTTGGTAGAAATTGGTTATCTTGGCATGTCCAAAAGGTTAGGAAGAATAAGAGGAAAATCAAGAAAGCATGATACAAGTGTGGGTTGAAATGTTGTTCAGCATAGACACCACCAGCACAGTGGCAATAGAAGGAACAAACAAAAAAGTTGCAAGATATCAAGTAAATTTTTGCCTTCCAAGGGCGTGTCAAATCTGTGATCTTCAGCTGTATGATGACATGAAAAGGAGCTTCCCAATCTGTCTGTTCCATGCAAATTCCCAATACAATTATAAGTTTTTTTATGTCTAATTTAAGACCACTCTTTCTCTGTCCTAAGACCAGAAGCTATGGAGAATAGATGATTCCTTCAGAATGAGCCCTTCAATGATACGCTGCTTGTGAGACTTCAGATTATCCTCCCTTTGGACAATTAGATTATGTTTGTAAATATTGCTCATGTTTGCACAAGACCAACCTCATATCTCGTGGTGGTAACTTTTATTTTAAAGAAGGAAATACAGCAGGCAAATTTCCAAGTTCCATTGAAGCTCATGGTGTTATGGCTGCAAAGGAATTTACTCAAGTGAAGTGAAAGGGGGTTAAAGCAACTGTAACCTGGCCAAAGAGAAGGCTGAAAAGGTTAAGGTGAAAGGGAGCTGCTTGACTGGAGGGAACCTGTGAGAGGTCGGCCTCAGGGAGGGAATTTTTGGCTTGGTCATGTTTAATGTTTTCTTCGGAAGCTATAGGGCACAAACTGTTGAAACTTATTTTTGAAATTGCAAAGATAGAAGATGTACATCTCATCATAAAGAACTGGACAACTTTGTAATTGAGGAAGGAGAAAAGTGGGATATAGTACTGTTGCATCAAATTTTAAGTCATGAGTATAAGAAGTAAAATAAACTTCTGCCACAAACAGGAGATGCTGCATTTGGACATACTGGTGGAATCAGACCTACATGTATTAAGTGTTCTAAATTTATGGCCATTATTAATGGCTGTGTTTAACACAAGCCTGGGAAGTGTCATGTGAAATTTTTTGCTGTGGGAAAAACATGGGTGAAAACCTGTGTACTTACTGTTCGCTGTATTTGGTCATCCATGTTCAGGAAGGAAGAATTCAAACATGAACAGATGCAGAGAGGTGAAGGAGGAGAAGGAGAATATTCCTTTTACATGGAAAAGCTACAACAGCCTACGTAGTTAGTCCAGTTAAAATCAAGGACATCTGACCTCTTCATAACAACTAAGGTGAAGATTCAGGATAGGGAAAAAACTATTTATTATATAGGATAATAAGTATTAAGAATGAATAGCTGTTAATAGGCTAGGAGTATGGTTTTTACCTCCATGAAGTCTTCATGAAACATTTGCTCACCATGGGGCTCTGACAGGTGAAATGTCTTCTGAAATTTCCCATCTCCTCAAGGCTGCTGTGAGGAGTCAGCAGCCTCCTGCATCCACTTCCAGGTTCTAGACTTTTGGACGGGGGCATCCTCTTGGAGCCCATTACCCTCTGCAAAGGGATTAAGTGTCACATAAAACTTAAAGCAGCACCTGGAATTGAATTTGGCATTACACCAGAAAAGTGTTGTTCCCCCACATCTGATCTGCCAGCTCTGAGGACAGGCAGGTTCTAACCTGTGATGACCACTGGAACAGTGGAAGAAATTCTCTTCCCAGAAAGCCCTTACCTAAAGCATTTGCAGGATGAGCTGCTAAGAAGGGATTTAAGGGAAGCAAAACCTGAATAGTGCTTGTCTGTCAATTTTACCCAATTTGCACTCATGAATACAGATTTTTTTCTTTCCTTTTCTTCTTGCAGCACAGGTGCACCCCTGCTGCACCAGGCATATTATTTCAGGCTGCTGTGAAGGTGTGGCTGCCAGGATAAGGTCTTACAATTAAATTATACATCTCTATTGTACAACATACTTAATGCTCATATCTGCAGATATTCCCTTTTAATAATTATATGCAGAATTCTATGTATGTATTTACATTTAAAAAAAAAAATCTAGCCAACTGCCCACTGTGTGTTTTGCCATTTTTGTCCTCTCCTGTCCTTCATTCCAAACATCCCCAGGACTCCAAGACAACATTTTTAAATAAACATTGGGCATTTAAGTAAAACTTCTGTGTAAGGAAAGGTATTGTGACTCTTACAGTCTTAACACACTAATCCCTCACTGCTCCTTCCTGGAATAAACTAACTCCATTTATTAATCTGAAATAAACAGCAGCAACATCTCTGGCACCATTGAAAAAATGAATGCTGCATGCTTTATTTTAAATGTAGTCAGTGGAAATTTTGCTATTTACCTAAACCCAGATCAGGTGAATAATTTAAGCATGAAGATGTGAGTTAATTGGTGGGATTTTTTTTCCCCCTTCTTGATTTTACTTCATGGATATGGCTCATAAATTTGTATGCAGGTATGGAGTGAGATATATTTTGTTTAAACTTGTATTCCAGGCGTGTCCGTGGAGGTACCAAGTACCCTGTAATCATCTGGCATGTGTGGGAGTTGCAAGAGTTCAGTGCTGAGCAGAAAATCAGGCTCTTTGTGTTTTGAGAATGCTAATCCATTGCTAGGGTTTCCTTTTAAACCGAAAATAAACACAATGTGTGTGCTGTTAACTTAGACAGGTGCTAGAGCCGACAGCTCGAGGTTTAAGGGCAGGGGTCAAGCAATCAAAAGTGGTCCTCTCTTGCACAGATCATCAAACAGGGAGTGCATCAATGGGCTCAGTGGCCAAGGCTGGAAATTAATCAGCTCAGCCCTCAGTGTTTAGCCATGCTGATTATACACCGGCAAAGTGAGCAGGAGCTGACAGGCCAGGGGAGCCAATGTAATAGGACTTCGTTCCCAACAAAGGCAGGGAAGAAAGATCAATTTGCAATATTCTTTTCTGTACCCATGCAACAAAGCAGAAACATGAAAGCAGAACATTAAGGGATGCTCCCTATGAACTGGACAAATCAATAAACATCAGTGGTAAGGGGAGAAAAAAAAGTTTCTCCTTCTGTTGTGTACTCTGAGGCCTTTTCTGTCTTTGTGAAGTGCTGGGTAGCAGTGGCCTCTGTCATGTTTTCTTTCACCTACATGGTGTCATCTGCTTCAGTCTCAAGGTGAATGCTGGTTTGCACAATCAGAGCGAGTGTTTAAGGAAATTATTCCGTCTCTTTGGGAAGAGAAGATAGGAAATAGTACTCAGCAGAAGTTGCAGTGGCTGCTCCATTCGTAGCTCCGTTTCTGCATTAGAGCTGGGGCTAAAAACTGGGATTTGGTGCTTGTATCAGGTGAAAGGTTTCAGCAGTTTCAAAGATTTCAGTTCAGAGCTCTTGAATAAGTACCAGTTGCCTTCATAGGGAGAACCATATGCAAAATCTGGTTTGAGGTATAGGAGTTTAACTTTTCTTGGAAAATTAATTCCCACAATCAGTAGTTGGAATAATCTTAGTAATCTGGGCAAGAAATAGAGAAAGATGGCTCCAGTTGAGTTCTAGTAGCACTTGGGAAAGGGAACAACTGAAAAGAAAAATCTTTAGTGCAACCGCAGCCAAATCTGGTGTTTGGCCAGTTATTTTATCATATTAAATATTTGTCTGTGAGAGCCAAGCCTGTAAATGAAACTATTTGCAGTAGTATTATAGCTTTGCACTGACCACTTCCACCTGTATGTGAAATACCTTTTAGATGCATATTCAGTGTGGGCTGATGGTGAAAGAATAGTTTTATTTTGGCTTCCTGGTGGCTTTGGTGGAAGAGTCCTGGCTGTCTTGCTACTTCATTTTCAAAAGCAGATTGTGTAGAATTCTGAAGCGCACATGCAAGCACGTGATTCCCCCCTTTACAACAAAGCATGTGCTTTGGAGTGCACATTGTATGAACAGGCTGTTACCTGCTGGCAGGGAACTAGTGCTGACTGCAGGGCAGGTGAGGGCCTTGTCAACCTGGGTACAGTCTACTTCCACTCAAGTAGGACAGATCTTATCTGAGGATAGTATCCATGGTGGGATCCAGCCCAGGTGCTGGTGGTGACAGTGGTAGCTGCAAAGCGTTTTGCTGATGAATGATGATAAACTATGAAACACTTCGGATTCAAGAAGATATTTGTGTTTGTCAGCAATTTTATTAAGTTAGTCTGTTATTTAAGAACTGTTTTCCCCAATTCCCAAATAGGGTAAGCCAGCCTGGCAGGTCCAGCCAGGAGGAATGCAGAGTGTGCCTTTTTAGCACTACCCCCAAAACTCAGCAGATGCTAAAACTGATCATTGGCAGCTCCTGCAAACAGGCTGTTTACTTGCAGAGCCAAAGCAGGTCATCACCAAGTTATATGTGATATTGTATGTCATGGCTAAGGCATGGGTGGGAAGGAGATATTCTTTTGGCTGACTATTTTCTGGCAGATGCACAGGGTGAATAAATTCAGAAAAGGTTGTGAGAAGCCATTAATTTCTTTCTCTTATCTGTGATTATGAAGTCCAGCAAAGGGAGTGAGGGAGGAGGGAGGAGTGGGAACAGTTGCAGAAGCCAAACTTGTGCATTGGATGAGTGTCTGATGAAGTACTAGAGACTCAAGGAGAGGTGCCTGGTGTTTGCGGGCTGGTGCTTGGGAAAAGTAAATTGATGCGAGTTTTGTAGAACAGATCATCTTTATGTAAGCAAAGCAGCCACGTGCTGAACTCAAACCTCTGGTATCCTGGTAAACAAGACAAAAGTTGTGTCGTTGCTGTGTCCCCCGAGGGAGCCCTGGGCTGCCTGGTCTTCCTCGGTGTTACTGTGGAGAGGCTGAGAAGAAACTACGACCTACGAAGTGTAGCGAGTCTGGAAAATGATAAATCACTTAATAAATATTGGGGACGGGGCTACTGAGAGAGTTGCAGGGGCGGGTGGTGTTCTTTTGTCATGCTGATGATGTCTTTATCATCAGCAGTGCTTAATCACAATGCTCCAGGGCTTGTTAGTCTTTTAAAAGATTCGATTCTAAACAAGTTACTTTTGCACTCTTCAGAGACTATGCTGAGGTTCACGAGGACTTCATACACAGGAAAATCCTTGTATTGTAACCTCTTGTTTCTCTGCAATGAGATTTCATGAACCCAAGGGCTTTCAAGTAATCAGAGGACTACTGAGGATTTAAAATATTTAAATTTTTCTAACTACAAAGTTTGTTTAAGAAATATTATATTAAGATGTAAGAAATCACACAAAATGAGCATATCCCAGGAAACAAATCTGCCTTGGGCATTGATTCTGGTTAGAGAATTCAAGTGTGGAGTTTTTTATGTATTTCTCTTGAGCATTCCATTTTGTACCACCTGACTTAGTGCGTGTGATGATTATTTTTCTCGGGATAGCACACAGACACAGTCTTTTGACATTTGTTAAGGGAGAATGTGAAGTGTTCAAAGGTTGGGTGCCACCTCTGTAAGCAGAAAGCATGCAAAAGGCTTATGGCAGCAGGATCTTCCTGCTAAAATAATTAGCAATAGAATAGTTAAATTTAAGATTTTTTTTTTTTAATATATTGTCACCTTCAAGGGTTAAGTGTCTGGAATGGAAAGCCAGAGCCGCCATATGTGTTCTTCTTTAGGGACATCTTCACCATGAGAATGGTAGACATTTTCTGCATTTAAATAAAATAAGTTTTCCTTTACAGTAGATTCAGGAGTTCTATTTATTTTCCCAACTTGATTAAAGCTGGATAGAGGAAAAAATATTACATAAATTTCCCCAGTTTTAGTTTGTATAAGCTAAAAAGTTTTAAGTCATATCTGAATACAGGTGTTGAAAATCTAATGTCACCTGGATGGACTTGAAAATGCTACCTTGTCTTTGCAAATAATGAAAATCTTGTCAATTGACAAGAACGTTTTGGATGTGCATGTAGGTAAAAATGGAACGGGAGTAACAGCTGATCTGTCTGACCTAACAAAAGTGTTCAGAATTTTTAAACAGATAAATGTTGCCAACTGTTACCATTGTGCAGCAACCACAGCCTACTGAAAAATCTGTATTTCTTGTCATCAGGAAGACCATTATTTCACTATTTAATTTCAATTAAACATTGCTGGTTTACCCTTGGAAGTGCTATTCCACTTTTGGCAGATATCTAGAGGCTTGTAGATATTTTGGCTGTTAGAATGGTGATGGAACTGAGACTAAATTCTAGGAGAGGATGTTAGCGACTGCAGAGGAGGGAAAGGGTCTAGGAAGAAATGAGAGGAAATGGACTAAAAGTCAGTGGTTTTTTGCTACCTGAGTTCATCATGCTCAATCATTTCCTGAATTAACATCCTTCCTGCTAAACTTCTCCTAAATTAAGATATGGAAAAGAAATGACTGCAGGAGGAAATGCCTCAAAGGGTATGAACGGCCACCTACCTCCTCCAAAAGTCAGAGGTGGTGCTGGGGATTCTGTCTCCCCTTTATGTGGAAGCTGCTCCTCACTTATCTGGGGTCGTCACACTGACAATCTGTATAAGATCTGGTTTGTTGTGTTTTCTGTATAAGATCTGGTTTGTTGTGGTTTTTTTTTTGGTTTTTTTTTTTTGTTTGTTTGTTTTGTTTGTTTTTTTTTTTTTTTTGGTTTTTTTTTGTTTTTTGTTTTTTTCCTCTCCTTTCTGTTCTCTGGTGTAAACCTTAAGTGTGCCATGAGTTTTGAAAATCCTATGGAACATAAGAAACTTTCTGCTGAACACACCTGATTTTCTTAAGTTGTGTGTGGAATTTGTTGTTGTTATTGTGGGTATGGGGTTTTTGTTGAGTTTTTTGCCTCTCAGAGTTAAAGTTGGTCATTGTATTTTCTGTAGAATGCTGTAACATTTGCATTTGGTCATCAAGAAATGCTTTGTGAGTGTTTTTGTTGAGTATTCATTCTGGGTCTTGCGAATATACCAATGCTAAACGCTGAAATATCAACAAAAGTTGGAAAGCAAATTTGATCTAGCTGATGCTAAATGACAGACACTTTCTTTTCCAGATTGTCTTAATTTCTTGTAGTTGATCTTTGTGGTATCCTGTCTTTTATGACTGAGAGTTTTGAGGATCATTGCAACTGCATTTCAGCGTTACACCCCACTGTTGGGACCATCGAATTTTGATGCTCTTCCAGGCACTGCTCTGTCTCTGAAATGCTCAGAAGAGACTTTATCTTCACTTGAGCATTCCTCAAAAGTTCTGGTTTTCACAGTCCCCAATGTTTCACAATTTCCTAATGTTCCAGGATGTACTTTGTGATATATCTGAGATCTGCCTGCATTCTGTTCCTCTCTACTATTACATCGGGTTAGCTTTTTTAAGGGAAGTTGTGGCTAGTTTGTGGTGTGATAGGAAACTATCACACCATGTGATTATACTGGCTCTTCTGACTTCAGGAATGTTAGGACTCTGGACAAAATCTGGATGATTTTTCTCTTTGGTTTGTGGTAAGAGAAGCTGCAATTTAGAGCTTGTTACAAGAAAATCAAATTCTTAGAAACAATCATTTTCATTCTGCACGTGAATGAAAGCACAGATGAAAAGAGAAAGGAGATTTATTGGAAAGTAACTTGAGTTTTGTTTTGAATTATTTCTTAAAGTGAAAAGTTGAATCAGAACATCTCAGATGAGTAAAATCCAGAATTTAAACATCACAAAAAAATTAAAAAAAAAAATATTTTTTTTCCCCACAGAAAACATAATCAAAGTCAACAGCTTTGCAGAGTAGGGTTTAAAAGTTGCATTTTGTCAGTGGGTTCTGGACTTTGGGATTTGGTTTTTGGTTTCCTTGGGGCTGCTCTGTGGTGGCTCCTTCTGCCCTTATTCTGATCTCTGCCTTTGGAAATTGCTCAGAGGTAATAGTTACTTGTCACTATTACCAGACCTTATCGGTCCTGTTAGCTTGCTGCTTATCACTGAAAGAAGCAGAAGTTTGCTCTGCCATCTACTAGCTGCCAAGTATCATTCACAAGCTTTTTTTTCTACTGCAAGATGGACATGAAACACCTGCTAATTTCAGACTGGTTAGTAAATCCCTTTGGACCCTTTACAGGAGGCTATACACAGCCTGTTCCTTCAGTCCCCAGCCAAAATGTGGGAGTGTTTTCAAAAGCTGACAGTGATTTCTCTGTGACCTGCATCCACACTTAGTGGCCCAACCTTTGGGACTGCAAAGGGAGCTTCATTTTCCAGGATCTCTGTGGATCCCTCTGTGAAACGTGCCATGTCCTACACTGTGTTTAAAAATAATTATGCATTAAGCAATGAAGATCCTAAGTTGGCAGGCTTTTAAGAAGTGAAAACAGACTGCTTTTTGAGTAGCATGGCAATTAGCATGCCAGTTGTTGCTGGCTGTTCAGAATCGATCCCTCCAAGTTTTGAGGGAGCCCTGCCTGTTGTTAACAGTCCTGCTGAGGCTACAGTGGCTCTCTGCTGAGATTCACTGGTACGACCAACACATCTCCGAGCTCTCCGCGGACATTCTTGGCAGCTGCAGGACATAATTACCACATTTGAGAATATTTTTTAGGCATTTGGATCTACGGCTGGCTTTTTAGATTGCTCCCCTACTAACGGATGTGTTACTGGTTTGACACAATTGACAGCTGGCTGCGCTGGTGGCTAAAGAACTGCCTCTGGGGCTGTCTCAGAATGAGGTTAATGATGGGCTAGATGAGTTCCCTGCATTTCCTATACATCATTTACCTGGAATTGTGCTCTTCGTTGGGCTCTTCCATGATGACAAGGCATCTGACCAAATGGCCATTTGTACTAAATGGTGCAGCTATTCCACTGGGCCAAATTTGGGCTTATTTACTGTTTTTTTTGAAGTAGTGACAATGGGAGCAAAAAAATGTCTGCTCTGAAAACACACTGCTTTAATAAAGGGAAGGACTGTCAAACATCCATTTTGGGCTGGATTCAGACTTGTTAACTGTCTGAGCATCCCTTTTCTCTCTCAAGTTATTATGATCCACAAAGGAGCATTTGTACTTCAGTGTACTTTTGGTTTTCTTGCTTCCTCCCTACAGGGCTTCTGGAGACCATGACTAATGATGGATTTGTGAAGCTTCTATGTAGATCCCATGTCTATAAGTGCCTCACACATGGAAGCTTAATAGCTATTTTTCTTGTGAGACTTCATTTGTGGTCAGCTGTGCAAGGTGAAGAGCAATCATAATGTTGATATGCGGTGCTGATGTTTCAAACAGAGCCACAGGAAAATAATTATTCTATTTGGGGAGGACGGCACTAAAGGGATTTTTTTTTTTCCCTTAAAGCTTTTCCTTCTTTCTGAGATGGTTGAAATAGTTAAGTCATTTTTAAAACAAATTCCCATCCTCCCTGATTTAAGATCTACTCCTGCAGTATATATGGAGTGGGGGAGATACTGTAGCATTTTTACGAGGAGATAAAATATTGGCTTAATGATAATTTGGCAAAGTTTCAAGATAACCAAGAAGACTTCCTGGAAATTAAAAACAACTCAAATGTAAGAGAAAATTAAGCTAGTGACCCCAAGTACAAAAGGGGATGAGTTCAGACATCCATTCTTCCTTGCTCCTTGATTTATCCTGTCTCTCTCTCTTTTTCTTTCTCTTTTTTTTTTAATCCCCTCTTTCTATTCAGCTCCCCTTGTCCCTGGCTGCTCTCAATCCAAGGTGGAAGGATAGTTTGGTGTAAATCTGTTATCACTATATCAGCAAATTTATAATTTTCTGGGGATTTTGTTTTTTGAGGATGGTGAAACTTAAGGTGAAGCTTTCCAAGTTGAGCAAACATATCTGATTGGGTTCACTGAGGCCAAACCCCCTTTCTGTTTGCTGAGGAGGGAGACACTTGGTTCTTTGGGGAAATTAAATTCTTCCCTATGCTTGAGCCATTTGCACCATTTTTCTACAGGAAAATATGTAAATATCTGGACACGTGCAGGATGTCACAGAGACTATTTTGGTCCTTCTATTGCTGCTGCCTATATGGCTGCGTCTGAGCAGATTTCTCAATGCTATTCCCTCTTAGAGACCTGAGCTGATCCTCCTGGACATCCTCAGATGAAGATCTTACTTTTAGGATCTATATGAGATTTTTTTCTCAGATGGAATATACACACTCAGATTCACTAGATCCCTTGTACCATGAGGAGTAATTCCTTCTTATCTCTTGAGCTTCTGACCTCGTTGCTGGGAAAAGTGGAGGGTGCAGTAACTGGAGACAAGTTTGTTGGTTTGGTTTTTCAGGGGGGTTGGAAAGAGGTTTTGACATTTGAACATGCAGAGCCAGACACACCACTGGCATGTTTCATTTAATCACATCAGTCAGACAGTGATAACATTTGATTCCTTCACAACAGACAAACCATGAGAACTAATTGTGCAGAGGCTGAACACCTTATTTTAATGCCTTATATTATTTAGCCTTTTAGAAAATTGCCACTTTTTAACACCTTCAATCTGTTCTCTTCTCTGTATTGCTGGGAAAGGCTGAACTGGGATGGAGCATGTGACACAGAAGCTTGTGAAACCTGAGAAAGCAAGGGAATGGATATCAAGAAGTGGGAATCAGAGTAACATTTGAAGACGGTGTTGAAATGTGTGTATGGGAAAAACCTCCAGCCTTTATAGCTACAGGATGCTGTGGATGGCACCTAAATGTAGTGGATGCCTGAGTCTGCAGGCAAACTGAACCTGTAGCTGTTGAGATCTGCCCTACTGCGTTGGTTTAAGCTCTAAAATTCACTGTTGCTCATTGGAGTGATTTGCTGTGGTATGGAGCACAGAGAGGGCTAGTGGACAGTGCTTAGAGCCCAGACTAGTTTTGACTTTGTCTTGGGAAAGGCAGCTGGTCCCGCAAAAAGCTCTGGAAATGTTGTCCCTGAAGGTCAGAGCTGTGTTGCTGTAATCCATCAGCCTGAGGTCTCCTGCCACCGTCTGTAAATCCCGCAGATGTCAGCAGTTCAAGTGCTGATGGAGTCCAGCCTTTTAGAGCCGTCATTCACAGCCTTGACCCTGGTCCCTGGTAAAAGTCAGCACTGGCTTTCAGGTTTCTTTCCTTTATTTATTTATTTTATTCACATGCTAACCCCTTAAAAGCAGAGGTCCAAGCCTTGCACTCTGACCTATTGTTGCTTGCTGTTCCCATTCCAGGCCTCTTAGCTTATGTTCTGCCTGTCATCTGTGTGCTCCAGAACCTTTTTGGAAGGCTGCTGTAATTACCTCAGAGAGCCTGTGGAGCTGGTTTCTTGTCAAATCTCAAGCAGTGAAACTCTTTTTTTTCCCCTTTTTCAGATGCAAATTGCAAAACCTTAACAGAGAAGCTCTTAATTCTTCCCCCTTTATTCCTCTGTCTCTGCCTTAGATATTTTCTTTCATGGCCTGCCTTTAAAACAATTCCATGTTCAACTGTCTGCTCGGGGTATGTCTTGAAGAACAGGGGTCACTGAGAAGAAGCTTAGAGAGGATGTTGGATGCTGCTTTGACCCTCCAGCAAAATACTTCTGGAGCAGGATGCTCTGGATAGGCCACCTGTGTCTGCTCCGAGACTCCTGAGTTGCTTCTGGGCGGCAATGGTAGGATAATGTTAGTGGAAATCTTTAGGAATAAATATGCTTTGGTGCAAGCCAGTTGAAATTTAAAGGAAGGTTCAGAAAATCTACAGTAGAAAGGTGAAATTTCATGATGTGTCTCCCTAGATGTCTGGGCATTACCTTTGTGCTTGCTAGCTGCTTGGAGAGACATCAAGAACTGGTTATGTCCATCACTCCATTTTTGGCATCAGCAAGATCCAAGCAGAGGCTATTGGGGTATTTACCCCAGTAACTGCCCCTTACTGTACTTGTTTCAGGGAGAAACTGAGCTGATGGTTCAGTTGCCAAGACAAACCATCTAATTTGGATTTTGTGCCTGATTTCTTCCTACCAATCCATCTCTAGGACTACAAGATCTATAAAGCTTTGGGAGCCTTTCCTCCCTTTAAAATAAGGATATCAGCATGCTCAGCCTCAAAAAGAGACTTTAGTCTACATTCTATCTCTACATTCTTATGTTTACAATTGTTCAAAAAAAGGGTTGAACTGGGGAAGAGATGGAACCTAAAGACATTAGTGCAATTTCAAGGTCTGGTTGACTGTCTGTTTTTTTTCCCCAAGGAAATTGTCCAGGGAACTAACTCTATGTCTAAATTGGCAAGGTCTGTGAAATTTTGGATAATCTCTGAAATTATATGTCAGCTACATAAAAAGATCTTACTTGTGGGATTCGAGTAATTAGGTTATAAGTAATTGGTAATTAAGGAATTAAACAACATTGTGGGATTTCAAAGACTATTTTGGGAGACTGAATGGATGTTTCTCTGTGTATTTTGTTTGCTACACTCCTGTTTTTACAATGTGTAGCTCAAATATTACTTGTGCCTGTTTAGGTATGAACTTTGGGGGGGAGGGGGTGAGGGGGCAGAGGGCTTGTCCCAGGTATGCTGAATGTGTTCCCTGTTAGCTCTGGCTGATGGATCTGTGTGCCTATGTGTCACATGATGTGCTTCCCCATGCAACACACAATCCTCTTGAAACTGTTCTCCCATTTAGTGGCAAGGGTAAAGCTTGCAAATATCCTTTTCCTATTGCAAAAGGACAATTTCTTTCAAGGACTCAACTTCCTCGACCTGAGGAATCCAGGTGAAGCATCAGAGAACCTCAAATGCCTGGTAGCTGCTGAAAATTTGGCTTTGTGTCTGCATTGTTTGCTCTGAGTTGTGGATCTTCAGAGAGCTGCTGTACTGGCTTAGCTGGGGATGTCTCCCAAAGGTGAACAGAAATTCCTCTCATCTTGAAAAAGTGTGGGGAGATGTGGTCATATACAACTTTACAGACCTGAGCATCACTTGCTGATGCTATTTAATTAAAAGGGAAAAGCATATGACTGGGTTGGTTTATTTTTTTTTTTAATTGCAGCACTATAGATTCAAGATAACAGTCAGAGATTTCATCAGAAGGCTGATGACTGGGGAATAAAAGAAAGCTAGAAGAAGGAGGTAGACTTTTTCTCACTAGACTCCCTATGAATTATACTCTTGACAAGAATGTGCATTACAGATACACACAGTATAGTTTTGTATCCAGAGAATGACACCAGAGACTTCAGATTTCAAAGACTTTGGACGTTTATCTGTTGTAAATGTAATTGTATCTAGAAGTAAATAAGACTCTGCAATTTATAGGCACTTTAATCTTGCACTATTTATGGACATAGGATTGCTTAGAATAATGCTACCTTATTTTATACTGATGGCATTGTATTTTTACCACTGTAGTAAGGATTATTTCAGCTGTGAACCTTTATCAGAGTCTGCATGTTTCTAGAGGGTTATAAACTGGCTCGTGTTGTCTCTGAAGTAACATGAACTCTCAGGCTTGGAAGAACGTAGTTAAAAATTTAGGATCCATCAGTGTACCAAATATTTATGCTTATGGATAAATATAGAGGATTCTTTCCAAACACGGGTGGGTGTGCTTGTATGAATGTTCTGAAGAGAGAGTTAAAATTAACAGCAGTTTATCTGATTCTGCTGTTTGTTATGTAAAGAGAGAGGGTGTGCACACAGAACTAAACAGAAACACTTCTACATTCAGCGAAAGTTGCCGTAAATAGACCAAAACCCCTTCCTTCTTCTGGGAACTGGTCCATAATCAGTGCTATTCTCTCTCACCAGGGCAAGGTGGATGTGTTATTGCCCAGCTAAACACATTTCTGGCAGGCCCTTAGAAATGTCCAGGCAGGAGGGTGCCTGCAGGTGTAATATTTTAGTAAAAAGGAAGGTTTAAATTTCTAGCACAGAAATGGGCCGGTAGAAGCAATGTTAACACAAGAGAGAGTGTACCTCCTTTCTAATTCTAATATGCTGGCTTTTAACCAGCAGTGGTTTGACGTCTGCTGCTGAATAACACTGAAAAAAAAGAGTTGCAGAATCAGGGCCCAAGTTTCTTAGCCATTGTATCCTGGGACAAAAGAGACAAGTCAGGTCACTTTAGAGTAAACAGTGGGGTTGGGAAGTGAGGTGAAACGGAGAAAATGTTTTGGATCTTCATCAACCCACAGAAAAATCTCAGCTGTTGAGTCAGCAGCAGAGATGTTTGTACCAACTTTAGCCCTTTTATCCTTCCTGCCCTGCTGGCACAGCTGCATTTGGATGTACTCCTGAGGCTTCTCTCAAATGTGGGGTTTGTGCAAGTCTCTCAGATTTGTCTACTTACTTTCTTCTACTGCTGCCTCTTATTCCCTTAAACAATAACCTTCCCAAACCCAAAATACACACACATATATATATATATGTGTGTGTATCTATCTATCTATATATGTGTCTACACCAGCCCCCTACTTGCAAAGACAATTCACACTCTGGTGTGCTGGTGTCTAGGCAGGTCAATTTATAATTGTCTCTAAGTGCTTACTCCTGCAAACAGGAATGTTGTTTATCTGCTGCTCGGTGACAGTCAGAGATTCTTCTGAAGCATCATAGAAAATCAAATAAATTACTTCAAATTTTATCCTTACTGGAAGAATGTACATTGATCAGTGTAAGTGAGGAGCCAACACATCCCTATCAGCAAGTAATAGCCTCTGGGAAGTAATGTTTTGAACCAAATAGGTGAACAAACCCTGTAAATGGTGATCAGTAAACAACCAAATTCCCCTGTACTTCAGTGTCAACAAGGATACCATCAATTCTCCTGCTGTTCATTTTTACCATCTCTATTATTCTGTGCAGTGCTGTCCTTGACTCAGGTAATGGTAGTTCATTGTGTCAGATATTCTTGCTTTTCAGTAAAAGTAAATGGATTTTTGATTTAGGGTGATTTTTGTTTAGTGATAGAAGGGAGTGTTTTATTTTCTCCTTCTCATTAGTTACAGTTTGTTAAGATATTTGCATTTGAACAAGAACTTTTTCCTCTCTCTTCACATCCTCCTGCCTGTTCAGGCACTTGAGTTGCATCCTTCTCATTTGAAATAGCTTCTTTTTTTTTTTTTAAAAAAAAAAAAGGTTTAAAGGCTAATAATCCCTCAAATTACAATTATCAGTATTTATCAAAGTAAAACACGGTGTCATGCTGCATTTGATACAAAAGCATCCAGTTGAATATTCTGTTAGACAGGTCCTGTGAAGTTAAAAAGAGGACCGGGTTGAGTTATCTCACCATGGGAGGAAAGAGGCATGCACAATCAGATATTTAACACTCCTTTGCAATTATGGGAATTTTTATTCTCTCCCTAGTAGGGAACATAGCATTTTAATGCAGTGTTTCAAGTTTGCCTCCAATGGTATCTGATAGAAGTGCTTTTATCCCCTGAAGATACAGTACAAAATACAAATCATCATTGGTTTTATCTCAGCTGGAGCTGCCTATTTTCTAAATGAGTTTACTCTGTGCTACTGCCCATCAGGCACATTTTTCATCCTTCATCCCCACTCTTTTACTATAGCTGGGTTTAAGTCCTTTCTTCTGTCCTTTGTTCCTTTAGCTCAGCGAAGTAAACAGCAGGATTGATCTTACACTGCATTTTGGTATTGTTCCAACTGCTCATCAATAGACATGGGCTGGGAATGCACTGACTGGAAAAGAAGGGCAAGATTGAAATTCACTTTTTGTTCTTTGTGCCTTTTAGTGTGCAGCGGAATGTCCCTAATCTGAAAGCTGCTACACTGACTGCCTATCAACATGCAAATTAATCATCAAGTGACGAGTCCCATATTCACTCGATGTAAAAGTCTTTAAAGGTATCTATGAAAAGAAAAAAAAAAAAAAAAGAAAAAATGGAGGAAAGAAAAAAAGCCTCTTTTTTTGTTTGTTTTTCTAATGCAGTTGCTGGTGACTGGTATGGGAATAAATATCACTGGGTTTGTGTCTCTTCCCTTGTTTAGTCAAAAGCCTAATGCTTTGGAAGCACCTTGGTAGAGAAGGGAATCTTTTGTTATCCTTGTAAGCGAGACAACTTAAACTAAAGATTACCTGCAGTTAGCAGCAAAGCGAAGGAGGCATTGCAAACAAAAGCAATATCATGACTGCAAATTATTTGTACCTGCTTTCCTCGGGAAAGGCATTAGAAATAAACTTACAGATGCCAAATGCCATCATTTCTCATTTTTTTGAGCACACAATGTTTCCACTTGTAACTTTTCCCTGGGGTCTTGAAGGATTATAATTGAATTCGGGGCTGTAGCAAGAATATGCAGTACTGCTCTGTTTTAATATCCATTGGCTTTTATATGGCAGTTTGATAAAATGTTTGAATGCAGGAAAAATGTAGGTATTCTTTATGGAAGACTAAACAGCTGGCTGAGAGTAACTGAGGGCTGGAGAAGGACTGGCTTACTTGTATGAGAGCTGTTCTAGTGTGCTTATCTAGGTGTTGAAGAGCAGTATTTCAGACCAGGTTTCACTTTCCATCATTAATGGACTGGTATGCCTGTAAATACATTGCACAAGAAATGGCACCAGCCTGTGTCCCTAACCGAAGTAGTTTAATTAATTATCACAGAACTAAATTTATTTCATCTTCCTGTTCTTACTAGTTCTGCAGGACTTACTCTTCATCATTGCCTGATAAGACCCCGGACCACAGAGATGTATGTATTCTGCAATCTTGAAAACTTTATTTATTTATCTGCCTTGTCCACTATATGATCTGAATAACTGTCTGCATCTTAGAAATAGAAATAAGAAAGGATTGCATCCTGGTCTCACACCAGAGACCTACCCACATCCAAAGTTACTCATAATTTTTGTGTTAGCTTACATTTCTTTCAGCCTTCTTGTTCTGCACCCAGGGGTAAAGTATCCTTTGCTATGTAGATGGGGTTGTAATTTTCATCCTTTCTTGGAGGCAAAAATGCTTCCTCCTTGTCTGTCTCTGGAGGAATCTTTCAGAAAAGGGGAATGAAAAAAAGAGAGAGAGAAAAACAGAGTTTTTTGTGCTGTGGGTCTGAGCTGTGAAGCACACATAACAGACCTGAACCTCCCACAATCTGGGGGGTGAACACTTTGCTTTGTGCTGAGGTGCCTGGTGTCCGGGCTTATGGAGAGCCCCAGGAGAGGAGGGAGCGGTGTGGTGTAGGTGGAGGTGTGAGCAGGGAGGCCGAACTCAGCGGAAGGAATTCAGGTCCCAGCCTGGACATGGGTGTGAAGGAAGGTGTGTGTGTCCCTATAATAATCTGTTAATAGCTGGGGCTCTGCCTTCAGGCTCTGAACTCACCTTTGGCTTCCCCCTGTTACCTGGGCTTTCTGTCACCTTACTGCGTGGAAGCAGAAGTGGATTTACACCTGGGCGGCAGGAAGAGTGATACAGCCAGTGTTCTCATAACTACTCTTGGCACCTATTGGGAATGACTTCAAAGCCAGCTGAGAGCCTGAGAGGAAGCTTATCTGTAGGGGCTGGGGCTCTGCCTCAGAGCTCACTGAAGAGGCTGACGGGGCTGGGGGAGAGAAAATCTGAGCACACTGAGGAGAGTTTCTTTTGGGCCAAAATTATTAGTGCCCTTAAAAATATAAAAGAGATTTCTTCTTACTCAGAACAAGAATAAAGGCTCCTGAAGCTTTATCCATGGGAACAAATTCTAGTGTTTTTAATTTGGAAAGCAGTGTCACGTTATGCTACTTCGATTTTAGGGGGTTTGGGGGTTGCTTTTTGTTTGTTTGGTTTTGTTTTCTTAAGCCAAGGGGAATGGCCAGCTTTCTCTGACCTACCACTGGTTAAAACCAGCAAAGTTTGCCCCAAGTTTTCAGAGTGTCTGTTTTAAGCTGGAAGTGGCCATCTTCATGCTCCATATCGCAGCTTTGTCCTTCGGCTGGGCCGCAGCTGGGATCCCAGCCTCCTTACCATTTGTCAGCACTACAAGGTCCATATGCAATGAGAACTCCCGTCTGTATGTGGATACGTGGGAATGTTGTCACAGTGGAGCTGCAGTCCCAGTTCCCCGTCATTCACAGCCAGAGCCCCACTGCGAAAGGGCACCCGGCTGCTGCCCAGGGGAGCTGAAGCTGCACAAAGCTTTCCTCACCTGGAAGTCACCTTCCATGCAAGACACCAGGCTCTTGACTCTCAGCATGAAAGGGCACAGGGTTTGTTTGCAAGCAGCCACACCAGGTGGTATCTGTACAGACACAAACACGGGAACGTGCTGATTTTTTGTCTCGGGGGTTTCAGGCAGAGCTTTGACTGTAGTAGCACATCTCTAAACTGTTGACATGCTGGTGAGGAATGTGTAAAAGCAGTAGCATAACCAAGATCTGCATCTAGCCTTGTTGGAGTCAAACAGTGCTTATAGCAGGACCTTAGAAATGGGCCTTAGTCAAGACTCTGACTAGTCCTTCCTAATGACGATGCACTCACTCCCTGTTGAGAGAAAGCTTATTAAACAAGGTTGGTAGGATAACAGTGCTGACATGCCCATTAAAATTAGTGAGATGTCCTTCTCTCTGCTTTTGCTGCTGGCCTGGTCCTTGTGAGCCGTCTTTGTCAAGAGCACCATAGGGAGAGGCAAATCATTAAGATTTGCATGCATATTAAGAAGGATGTCACATAAATCCAGAAACCTTAAGGTCATTCCCTATGTACCGTTTTGCTTTCTTTTAAGCGTATGTGTTGTGGTTTAGGAATGGTGCTCCCCAATTTAGTGCTCCCACTGAGACTCTCCAAACCATGAGCCCCTTGTGGCGAGATGGAGAGGACAACTGGAGGCACAAAAGGCAAAGATCACGGGTTGTGGCAAGAACGACTTACTGTGAACAGCAGTGATAAGAAAACGAACAGCATCAGCAACAATACTAATGAACAAGGGGGAACAAGAAAAAGGTGAACGATCTACACAGAAACCCCCCTACTACAGACACCGCGCTGACTGGAGGAGACCCCTTCTCCCCAGAAGAGACTCCCTTCCCCCTACCCAGGCAATGACACAAGGCAGTCTAGAACAACCTCCAGGTCCTGGCCATGCCTCCTCCTGGCTACTGCAAAAATTAACCCTGTTCTGACTGGAACCAGGTCAATATGTTGGACTAAGAGAGAGAGGTGGGCATTACTAAACACATCCATGGACTAAGTCTACCTGGATATATATTTTCTTAAACAACTGCAGGCATTTTTCACTTGTGCAAGGGCCCTGTTTCTATAACCTCTGCATTTTGTGCATGCAAGTGGCCTGGAGCTTCTTTGGCTTCTCTCTGAGATGCATTAGGCCAGGAGTGCTCTCAGTTGTTACAGCTCAGCATGTGGGTATTGATCGCTGCTGACTGTCCCTGAGCTGGTGTGGATGAAAGCTGGTTGGAGAGGGCAAGGTTGGGTTGTGATCGAGTGTGGGTGAAGTCCTGCCTCTCTGACAGTATAACCAGGACATCAAGCTTGCACTGTGAGAAGTAGTCTTCTCCTCTTTTGTATGACTTCGTGAGTGTTACCACACTACTTTTGTGCAGAAAACACTGACTACAGGTGTCTCTACTAGTGTTCCCTTCTCTCTGTGATTGATTATGTGCTGAAGTACTGTCATTTACAGACACGTGTGTATATATATGCATACACATATGGGGGGAAGTGTGATCCTGGCCTGTGCAAGAGCTGGATTTGTGCATGCTCGTGTACAGGTCCTGGGATTTTTCTTTTATGATTTGGCAGGTGGATGAGAGCTTTTTCTCATCTTCTCTGCATGTGCCTCCCATTCCTTTTCCAGGAGAGTTTGGAGGTGATGATGAGTGTTCAGCACCACTGGATATAAGGTCAGAAGGGAATGTTCCTCAATTGCTGGTCACATGCTGAGTCAATAAGTTTTGCTCTTCACCTTGATTGACTGCAGAGGTCAGTAACTTGTGACCAGGTCTGGGGTGTCACTTACTGTTCCTCTAGCTCATGGAAAACTTATTTTTACACTTGAAACATTTCACTGATAACAGTACAACTATTTTTCAGTTAAACAGAGTGCTTTTCCAAGAGCAGTTTCCCCGTGGCACCTGGTCCAGCTGGTCTTTGAGAGATGTGTTGGAAAACCTTGTAGCAAGTGTGAATGACAACCGTGCTTAGACAATGCAGGCAGGCAAGCCCAGTGTCTGTAGTTTAGGTGTAGCTGTGAGTTTTCCAGCAAAACAGTGTATTGGATCAACCAGTCTGCTAACATCAAAATGCAGGGTTTTGTTTTTGTTTTTTTTTTTTTTTTTTTAATGACCTTTCAGAGCTATGGGGACTGTGAGGCCTCCTTGGTTGGTCTGCCTGATCTTATGCCAGTGCCAGGCTGCATTTGCAGAGTCCAGAGCAGGAGCTGAGCTGCACTGGGAGCTTGGACATTAGACATATAGCCTCTGCATTTAAATGATGTTTTAAAAATGTAAGGATTTTCTTTTTTTTTTGTGTGTGTGTGGTTTTTTAATTGTTTCTTTGGGGGGGGTTTTGTTTTGTTTTTTAAATAGTTTTTTTCCAGATAATTAGAAGTAGGGCGGGGCAATCCTACAGCTTAACACAATTTAAAACTGAAGGAATCTAGACAGATCCTCTGACTCCTTTCTTCCATACCAATATGAAAGGTTTGATTATATTTGACTTCTGCTCATGGAATTTGTCCTGGAGATGGCAGCAATAGGCCCAAACTTTATAGAGATCAGCCATTTAGAGGTGACTGTCTTCTGCAGCCTCTCACCTTCTTTGGTCCTTTAAGGCTGTCAGTTGTGTTGGAGCTTTGCAGTGTGTCTGGGATGAGATGGCCACCAACACCAACCTGCAACCTTAAAGGTGAAAACCAAACATTCAGCTACAATGGGCTGCAGTGGTGAATTGAAAATGGACAAAGAAATCTTTTGGCAAAACTAATTTTCTTCTAAAAGTGTCCAATACACTTACCCCCTCTCGTTTTTATAATGGAATGCACACAACAGTACGCATATTGACTTATGTTTTCAGTCAATATCAAGATTTATTGTCCCCTGAGTTAAATGAATCACAATATTGACCTCACTGTAAGCCAATACCTGCTTAATGTATTTTTTTAAAGTATTTTGTATTCATTTTTAGTAATAGGGCCCATACAGTAGTCTATAATATTCATTTGTATTCTCCTTCTTGCTCTTCCCCCCCCCCCTTTTTTTTTATTTCCTCGTCTGTCTTTGTTGATGGCTATCATAGCAGTAGACACTGGATTCATTTAGTGAATGAGAAATAAAGATGTCCAATAGCTGGTATATCTCTATTATAGAGACGGAATGAGTCATTTCCACAATCAGCTTGCCGTTAGCTTGGGCCAGGAAAAACAAGGTGCAGTGTTTCTGGCAGGCACCAACACAGAAACAATAGCCAAGTGTTACTTGTGTGTTATCACTTCTTTCTTGCTTTCTTTTTCTTTCATTTTCTTTCTGCATTTAAATTTTCCACAGGAGGGGAAAAAACCCAGTATTTCTTTAATATTGAATTCCATTTATCTCCATAAATTGGTTATGGTATACGATCTAAAGGACTCAGCTGTTTTTAAAATAGGTTTATTCCTTTTCCTTTAAGATTATTTCAGATTATTTCCACACAGTATAGGCAAGTTATAAGAAGACTCATTTTGCAGACTTCAGTGAGAGCTGCACATTTGCAGTGCATCGTTTCAGATGTGGAATGTTGAACAAAGAAATTAAATTTATATGTATCACCTAAATTATTTCAGATTCATGGTTCAGCAAAGAGTTCAGATCCTAATCAAATATGTAGTTTGCATGGGCACTACACCTTTTCTCAATAATAATATGGCAGTTCTATTTACAATGCTTGACTAGATTTTGTAATAATGCTTTTACTGAAATTTACCCTTTGTTTTTTCTGCTGCAGTCTTGGCTGCCCATTATACATGTGCACCCTTAGAGCAAAGATAATGATTGCAAGTAACTTTTCTTGCGAGAAAGGGTGAGAGAGAGAGAAATCAGGGCTCCTGTCAAGTATTCCTACCTCTCAGACTTTTCCAGTGACTACCAAATGCATACTGATACCATAAATATACCAAATACCAATACATGCTGATATACAGGCATCTAGATCTGTATTCTGTGTTGGAAGGAATAGTTTGAATATTGAGGTCATGAGAAATTATCTGAAAAGCTGCCTCACTAGAACATTCACTGCCTCTACTGCAGCATGAAGAAGAAAAACACCAACAGAAGATGTGGATGAGAAGAAAGGGGTGAAGCAAGAGGAGTAACAGGTTATTGGAGTTGATCCCAGCGGAGGAAAAGGTGGAGCATCCTCCTTTTGCGTGCTGGCCCTGGCTGAGGAGGGAGGAAGCCCCGAAATTGTTTTTGCATCTGTCCATCAACAGATTTTAGGGTATTCTGCAAGGTGATCTACTATAAATTAGGAATGTAGAGGCAAAGGCAAAAATCAGTTTCTGTATTCTTGAGGTATTGCTGTAGATGGATGTGGGCTTGGGCCTTTTCCTGCGCCCCAACATAAAACATAGGTAGAGCTGGGCATGCAAACACTCCAACCTGCATGAGCAAATCAGCCACATTTGTTCTCCTGAATATTTCCCTGATGGGTGATGTGGACTCATAGATGTGCCCCCTGATACAAGCCTAACTGGAGTCCTTCAGGGCCTTTGAATGAGACCCAGATCCTCACTCTGTCCATATTCACATGCGCCAAGGCTGCCAGGATGGAGCCTGAAGCATCCTTAGGATGGGGATGAGGATTAGTTTTGGTTTTGTTTTTCTGTGCTGGGGTTTGCTGTCTTGTGCTGAGTGGTTCTGTGCTGAACTCCAAGGTCAAATCTTGTAACTGACATTATGTTGTTGTTTTGTTGTTGTTGGTTTTTTAAAGACAAAGGAAAAATTCCTGCTTTGAAAACAGCATTGTGCCTTATTTTTGTCCGTTACTCAGAACAGGTTTAGGTTGTCCTATTGAGCAATTTCCACTGGTGTTGCACACCTCCAAACCTGCTTCATGCCCTGATGGTTATTGGTTTTGGTTTGTTTTTTTTTTTAACTCTCTAATTTTGTTTGTTATTTGGAACAATGCTCTCTGTGTGCATCTGAAGATTTGAAAAAATGACAAAGTTGTTTCCTAGTACAGGAGTTTCTTCCTTCTCCAGTCCTTGTTGAGAGAAAGTGACAAACCCCGAGGGGAAAACATTCTCCCCCCAAGCAGTTGTTACATTTCTTTCAGACATTTATCACTTTAAATTTTCCTTTTTATTTCTGTAGAGTTGCTGGCCTAAAATTTTTATTCTGACGCTGTGGGTACTGTAACACCACTGCTTCTGGGGAATTTTGGTGCCGAAGATAGGGGGCTAGGGAACACAGAAAAAATTGTTATTTGTAAGGCTAACTTCTTTCCTGCTGAGAAAGTCTTGCCATCTTGTCATTTCTGTATCTTTTCTGTTTGAAGAGCTCCATCTCCCTGGGCAACTACTTTCTTTGGCAGGCATTCTTATCAGAAACCAAGTAATCCAGAAAACAGCCAAAGGATGATGTTTTTTCTCTCTAAATCCTTCTTCTTTTCCTGAAGTACAGCTTCCTTTCTTCTTGTCTGAGTGAGTGTAGACTGTGAGAGGAAGTAGGTACAAATGAGATATGAAGTTCCTCTGTTTTTTTCTAGTGTTTTATTTTTTTGGGAAAGAACCCTCAAAGTCCCCAGAAAGAAGAGAATGGAACGAGGGAGTTACATAGGAAGGGAAAAAAGAAATTACCTGGGGATAACTGCCCCACCTTATGTTTGGGAATGAGATGCCAGTTGTGTAATTTTCTTTGGCTGAACTTCCTCATTTCAGAGGTAGGAAGGAATTCTTCCTCTCCCTCACAGTTGCCTTAAAAACTGCATACATGAATACAAGTTTAGAATAATTTTTTTTTTTAAATTTCTTTTTGAGTCCTGAAATTCCTAAGGTTGTGTGAGCAGTGAAGTGTTTCCTTAAAGCAAAGAAAAAAACCCACAAAATAAACAAGTGAGGAGCTCAAGTACTCAAGCAGAGCTGTGATGATGTTAACAGAGAGGCTGTGAAGAAGCACACCAGGGAGGGCATAGAGGATTTGGATTGCATATCCTACAGCAGAGCGAGTAGATCTCTGTCAACTATACATTGATTCGCACAGGAATGCAATTAGACAACAAAAAAGGCAAAATGCTGTGCTTGTAAATGCAGAGTTTTCTGTCCAGAGGTGCGTCTTTGAAAAATCCCTGGCTTGTTCAAACTTTGATCTCATTGATCAGACGTTAGCACCAGGTAATTAAATGATAAAATAGAAAGAGAGAGTCCAATAAAAGCTCCTTTTTTACTTAATGATGATGAACTTAATATTCTTGGTATCTGTTTTCAGGCAGAAGAATTACATTTGGTGTCTGGTCAATAGTGCATTTGCTTATTAATAGAGCAAATGATTTAAAATTAAACAAATGACCACTCAGATATTTATGAGTTGACATGAAAAGCCTGTAGTTCTAATATGGTGCTCAGTTTCTTTTAAAAAGTAAAGTAACTTTCTCCTACTCTGTAATGGTTCCTGGCAGATTTTGCTTTACTAGAAGAAGGAATGGCAAAGGAAGTAAAATAGTCCCAGTCCCATCCCCTTTATGCATTACCTGCTTGGTCTGGCACAAAATGCCATTTTTTTTTTCTTGTACTACACCACCATCTGTGTACTGGGGAGAAAAAACTGATTTTTAGTCTTGGGAAAGGATTTGTAGCCAAACCCATTAGTTCTTCTAGGTGTGGGATTCAGCTGAAAAAAACCTTCTCTGGCTTTTGAGAATGCTGAACTGAAAGGAGTTAAAAAAGGTAAATATCATTCACTCAGAGACCGAGCTAAGATTTAGGGGGTTAATGTGCATCTGATGGCAAGATGAGAGAGGAGGGGGCCCAAGGTGCCTGGCAGTGGTGCAAGGGCATACAAAGCTCTTTACAGTTTTGAAAACATTGAACCTCTTTACCTCTTTTTTGGTAGGTGCTCAGGGCAGTGCTGTATCATCCTTGTTTCACTGGTGTTGGGAGGTTTGCTGGGAACAAACACTCAGAAAGCACTCAGGAGTGTCCTGTGCAGTGGAGGTGGGAGTGTGAAGCAGTAGAAGTAATACAGGGAAGTTAAGTGAAAAGCTTTTTAGGTGGACATGCAGGCTGAACAGACCTCTGACACAAATTGTGATTCTGTTAAAGGATATAATGCCACGGGAGCTGGGTCATACCAAGAAGCCTGATTCCCTTTTATACCCTTCCTGTGTTGTGCCCTGGTTCCCCTTGCTGCCTCTGCCCTGACCTTTAGAAGCCCCAGGATGGGCTTTCCCTTCCTGCAGACTGACTTTCAACGAGTGCCATGGAAGGAGTTAAGGATGCAAGCTCAGCCTGAAGCTCAGTTTCCTGGCTTATGTTGGTTGTTGCCAAAATCTTAATGTTGTTTTAATGCATTTTTGTGTTCGTGAATCCATTTTCCAGAGCTGCCGATTGCACACACTGACCCTTTTTATGTGACTAAAAGCCAGCTGTAGTATCCTTGAAGAATCAAATGCTCTCATAGTTCTGGAAATTGCTCTGGGTGTGCACGCATGTTTATTTGTGCGTCAGCTCTTTTAATCTTTCTACTGAAAACCTAATATACTGTAACTGGGACATTTTCAAAAAAAGAGAACACTTCAAAACAATTCTAAATATAAATTAAATCCATTTCCAAATGGCTTGTTAAAAAATGCAGATGGTTTATATTTATTATATCATTTTTTTGTTTTATCACCTTGCAAAATTTTACAGCATAGAATCTTATTTAATGTGGGGGCATTTTAAGCAGCAATATTAGACAGCTGTATGTGCGTCATACTCAGAGATTTTTACAGGATATTAAAGTTGGTTCTGATGTAACCTGGTGTTTTGAGCAGCATAGATTAGGCATTTTCCAAGTTTGTAATTCTTTTTTTCTAAGTAGGTGCCTTTTTTTTTTTTCTCTCCCTCCCCAAATATACTTTTAGTACTTGATTCCAATTGTCCTCAAGGTGTAAGGAAATTCAGGCCAGACTGATTGAGAAACTGCTCTCTGAGACTATGTGAATAACAAAGCGTGGCCCAGATATTATCTCAGCTGAAATTAGGGATAATTATACTCTATAGCAAATTATATACATAGTTAAAATAAATAACAAAGCACAATGTTCATATTCTGGTGATTAATTTTTTCCCCCAAGTTCTGTTTGACTTTACAATTTTTCCATTGCAATCAACACGAGAATATTGCTGGGGCAGCAGCAGCACCTGAATAAGTGCCAGCCCAATTTTTTTCTTTTTTTTTCCTCTCAGCCTCCAACAGGCACAAGCAGGTTTAATGTTAACCCAACTCAACTCCAGCTCCTCTGCTGGTTCTCACACCCTCCAGGTCAGAGCTAAATCCCCTATTAATTAAACAGAAATTATATCTGAAATAAATCACTTGGCGCAAGAAATCCACGATGGAATTTTTTGAAAGATGTTTGCAATAATTAAACACTCTGTGACTGGTGACATTTTAAATAACTCTTAAAATACCAACCTGTGTTGATATTTAAAATAGGCTCTTCAGTGGAAAGGCAGTGATCCCATTGAACAAATAATATAAACCACGTCATCGTATAAGAAGGGAAAAAAAAATCATCCAACAGCAAAAAAACCTCAACTCTGGTCCCATCTGTTTTCATATGGCAAGAGTCTTGAAAGTGCTTGGAAGATACAGGCTGGGGATAATTCTGGAGATCCTTGTGAAGTAAGAGCCGATAAACTTTCAATATCTGCTGACTCCATCCCAGGCTATTGGAGGGTGTGAGGTGGGTTTGCTGGATCACGGGTGTAGGAACAGAAGGGGTCATGGGTTTTGGCTGGCCTTTTAGGGTTTTGCTCTCTGCCTCTTCCTGCACTGCACCTTTCCTCCTGACCTGGCAATTTCAGGGGCATTTTGTGCAATCAAGCAGAAGCCCAGAGTATTTCGTCAGTGTCCCCAGGCAATGTGCCACTACGGCTGATGGGAACTTGCAGCAGTGTTGCTGCATGTTGCACAGGCTTGTTTCACCCTCTGCCCACTGACTTTGGAAAAAATACAAACAAAATAACCCCCTACCATCACCAAAAAGCCCTGCCTTAGTTCCCTTCTCCCAGAGTATGTGGGGGAAACGAATAGTGAGTCTTGCCCACATGCAAGGAGGAGAGGAGGTAGGGGACTGGTGGTGTAGAAGAAATGGTGTACCTTAATGGTGGTGGATGGTCTTTTTGGCCGGTTGGAACACCTCAGTGCAATGCCTCTCACAGGCTGGAGAGAGGGAGAGGTTTGAGTGTCTTGTGACAGCCAGGTTGGGGGGCAGTATAGGCAAATTGGGTTTTGCACTTCCCTCTTGTGCTGATGGCCTAAGTGACCCCAGCTAGGAGGAAGCAAAGGAGAGAAGCTGTGCACTGTGCCCTGAGAAGGCAGAGTTTGTCTAGAGCTGGGCAGACCTACGGACCCCTCCAGGCCTGTCCTTCCTCTGCCCTGATCTTTGTGAGCTCTTGCAGTCCTAGAGCAGGCAGAGGTGCCTTGAGGTTAAGGTGTAAAGCAATGATGGTGATGAGAAGCATCTTTGTGTGGGAAGTGCAGACATCTCACAAGTGTACTTCCATGCTTTCATTACAGGTGTAATGGGTTATGGAAATGGATTGTATCTATCCAGTGACTGAAGACTCTCTTACGCCGTAGCTGTGCTCCAGTTCCTGCAAGATGTCTCGTGTCCATCCCCTTTCCCAAGCAAACTGTCACTGCTGCATGTTCTCTTAGCTCAGCTGCCTATTGCTCCCCATCTAGGTGGACCATTCCACTCACTTGTAGTCTCTGCCTAAAAAGGACACTGTGTGCTGCCTAACCCAGTATTGACCTGCTTACCAAAGGAAATCTTGTTTGTCTTGATTTGGTCTGTTTTTTTTTTTTTTGAACTGCATTTTACATTCCACCTGGATTTTATAGCAGGCAATTTCAGCAAGAGGCACAGGGAACCAAGAGACCTGGCATGTCTTTACTTGAGGAAAAACTGTCCTTCCAACTGCTGCAGCAGTCTGGCTCCATGTCTGGAGCTTCCTTGTTTTTTGCTGGAGCTTCTCTCCTGGCTGCTCTCAGGGAGTGGAGCTGAGGAGGGTGCACGGCCAAGGAACATGGGCAGCGTGGTGCTCGTTTGGAACAGTCGGGTGGCAGCTCAGACGAGCGGCTCATACCTGCGGGTTGGATTTATGTGCATTTGGGAAACCACAGCTATTCTACTTCCACCAAACCCAGGTCTTTGCCAGTCTAATCCTGTTTTTCTCCTTGAAGGATTAGTTTCTAAGTTTGGGATAAATCTTTCTGGGGGAAGAAGAGGAGGAGTGTGCAAACACAACTGTCGTTTGGAACAAGAATTAAGAAGATAAAATGCAAAGAAGTGCTGACTTGGACTGATCTAATTGCCAAACTGTAGTTCAGGGATGTGAGCCATGAAGCTGAGGCTGGACTGCAGAATCACCTGGACAGGTAAAATACAATAATTCCTCTCTGTGCTGCTGAGTGAGTGTCCTCCTCCTGGTTTAAGGCCTAAAGGTCTGGCAGTGGATGCCTGGTGACTGAGGTTACAATGATCCCCTGCCATGGCACCACTGCTCCAGGCCACTGAGCAGAGAGCTGGAGGGATGGGCTGAGAGAGTTTCTAGGCTCTGCCAGCCAGGCTGAGACCCAGCTGTGATTCCCCTCCTGCCAGGGAAGCTGGGCTGGGGACACTCAGTCTCCTGTGCCCATCAAGGTGATTTCTTGCCATTAATTATTGGTACTGGCAGATGTAAATTATTGCTTGTTCCTGTCGCTTGATGCTTTTAGGTGGGGGTGGAGAGCTGTACCCCAAGGGACAGCGCCGTGGTTTATTACTCTTTGTTATTAATGATTCGTGAAGCACCGATTAGGTTGGCACTGTGAGCGCTACCAAAGGGTAGGTAGGAGATCTGCGGGGCGTGGGCGGCCACGGCACCTCCTCCCCTTCCGTGGCGGTAGAGCCGGGGCTCGAACCCCCGTCCCTCGGTGCCGCCGCTACGGCGGGTTGACGGCAGAGGGCGCCGAGCCTCCAGACACGGCGGGGAGAGGGAGCCAAGGGCAATTCCCAAGGGCTTCCCGAGAACCACGGGCTGCCCTCCGGCCGTCAGAACCCCTAGGGACACCACCCCTCCCATTCTCGCCCTGTGTGCCCTTCCTTATTGGCATGGCACCAAAAAAAAAAAAAAAAAAAAAAAAAGAGAGAGAGAGGGAAGAAAAATTTAAACCCCCCCCAAACAAACCGAATTTTAGCTAGACCAAACTGTTTTTCCCTGTGGAAGCGTCGCCCCGCTGTGAAGGGCAGCGTGGGGATCACTGCAGCGCGCGGCCGTGGGACTGCAGAGCTGCTGCGTGGGCCGGGGCTGCACAAACCCAGCCTCGCTGACGCTCAACCCGAGCCCACGCAGGGAGCACTCACCATTATATATATTTGTTGGACCAGGTTTCTGGCACGTTGGGGTGCTTTAAACTTGAGCGGATTCATGTACAAATCAATTCAGAATTGGGAAACCATCACTTCCCTTATGTATACATCTCTCCTGCGTTACCAGTTTTCCAGCTGGGAAGGCTGGCAGGTAGACAGCTTCAGGGGTGGCTGCCAATGCTGATTCATGACCCAACCCACAAAGCATATTAATATGGTACCATAAGAACATTTTCCCCTCAAAGACAATGAATGTGTAATTTCTGTGATGCAAGTGGAGGTCAGTCTGATGCTGCTCTCCTGCCAGGAAGTTATACAATAAGTTTATAAGTGTACTTGTTGGACAGAGCCAAAACCTCAGAATCCCTTTCAAAGCCAGTTTTTTACCCCATTTGGTTTACTGTGAGCCCCTGGGTTTTGGCCAGCTATAGACATACCATAAATTAATTTTATTCTGCAATTTTAGAAGGCACTGTAAGGTTTAAGAATATTTTTTCCAGTTGTCACATTTCTAAATATGCTATTTTTTTCTTGCCATATTCAATGCCAAAAAGCACAGTTTAGGAATGTAGTAGGAACATAGGAATTGCCACAACAGTCCATCTTGTCAGTCTCCTGTCTCTGTCGGCTGCTGGTGCCAGATGCAAATTCTTGAAGCAGCTACGTAAAAGAAGTTCTCCTAAAATAAAAAATACCGAGGTGTGGCGGGAGGGAAGGAAAATAAGAGTTGCAGGAGGGAGTGGGCAGAAAGACTTCCAATTTATTTATTTGTTTGTTTGTTTGTTTGTTTATTCCAACTACCTACAGATTTGTTTTACAGAACTTTAGGCTGATTTATTGTTTTACCTTCTCTTGCTGAGTAGCCCTCAACTGTGCCACACGTGGGAGGCAGCAAAAAAAGAGAAGGGAGCTTCTTACTTTTTGTTTCAGGAGAAGGGAGCTTACTTTCTGTATCAGGAGGGGACGTAAAAGGCTTTAAAAGATGACAACAATTTGTCAAAGAAAGATCATGGGAAGATGGAGCAGATCATTTAACAGGGGCGACAGCCAGAATGCCTCGTGGAGCGCAGTGCCGGGAAGCAGGATATGCTGAATATCCTTACGGCAAGTTCATCTAGCCTGTCTAATGGCTAGTTATTGTTTGAAGTGCTTGCATGAAAGCACAGCACCGTGTGAGAGCTAGAAAATTCAATGGTACAAGGGAGTTATTTAGCTTATGCCCTTGAGATTAATCACAGGCTCAGTAACTTAACTCCGGAGCGATCTCTTCCTGCTGTAATGTGACTTAGATAGCAACAGAGCAGCCAAGGACTGGGCAGTTTGCAAAAAATCATAATGTCAAATATCTTGATGCCGAACTATTTTGATGTGTAGTGGAATCACCAGTTCCCGACGTGCAGTTTTGCAGCCAGCGGAGCAGCAGGACCCGCTCCCTGCCGCGGTTAATCCGCTGGAAAACTGTGTTCCTTGTCGCCCTCGGGAGCCCGTCAGGGTTCAGTCACGGCAAGGCAAGGGGAGGGAGGAAGCAGGTACAGATCTCGGGGACGCTGCTGTGAGTTGTGTACGTTGCCGCTGATGTCTGTGGAATCATTTTCCGTGCTGCAAAAGAGAGTGAAATATCCTCCAGGTGTTCGGTGTCGAGGACCGTGATCTGATCTTTTAGCAGGTTCATTAGCTGGACGAAGGGGACCCTCACTCACGGCATTTCCTGGTGCTTTCGTGTGCAGGAAGCTTAGTGGAGACTTCAGACGAGCATTTCGATGCGAAAGCATACAGAAAATGCAGTGGATTAGAAGAGGCTTCTGCATAGAAGTTACTAACCCTGTGCTGGATCATATTCATAAGCGATTTTAGGGATCAACATATTCCTTGTTCAAGAATCTTTCCATCCTTGCTGATAAGTGTACTGGATGAAGGGCATAATTAATTTAAATGAATGTCTTGTGCTTGTGTCTGAAGCTTATCCAACACGGATCTTGTTCACTGAGAAGGAAAAAAAAATGCTTTTTTCTTCTATTTATTGCTACTCTGGTGTGGGCCACCTACATACAAGGAGAGATTTTTTTCGATACACGTCCCCCCAAAATGTCACCCTAAATGATCAAGAGGAGAAAAAATAAAAAGGACATTCCACATACATAAAATATGTAATTAAAATGATGAATTATTGTAAGATAGAATATTAGCCTTTTGACATTTTAATCTGAGCAGAAGAGAGTGAGAGAGTGAATTCGGAGCCGCTCAATTAAATTTAGAATTTTTTCCCCTCCATTGTTATGAATAAATAGAAAGATTCTGTAGCAGTCTGCGGAATTATTAATTGCAAGTACTGTAGAAGGTGCATGCACCGTATCATGAAATGGAGTATCATTGTTAGTGACTATATTTCTTGGTAATTAAGGCCCAGACTAATGATGCAAGTTTTCTTCAGCATGATTTTCATCTGATTATGAGGCTGCTTCATTAAGAGCACTCAGACTAACGAGCTGTAGCTGTAATAAAGTAATTTTCTGTCTTGTGCTCTGATTGATAAAGAGTTTCTATAGCTAAAAGGAATTGAAAATATAATTATAATTAGAAATGGTTGAATAAAGTTATTACAGGATTGCTGAAGGGTAGTGCAATTGACACCATAATGTTTTTTGGAAGTGTGCATCTTAAAATTAGACTTTATAAAAGGAAGGGGAAAAAAAAAGCAACCCGCAACCCCAAACCCTCTGTGCTAATAAATGGGCAGAATGTTGCTGCTTCCATAAAATGAACTGTTAGATTAAAGTAAAATGAGGTTTTCCCACATTGTTCAGAACAAGAAAAACATATGCAGGAAGAATGCTGTTGCCTTTCTTCCCAGCATTCCTCTTAAGTGAAGTAAAGCTTATGAAAGTGCTTTTTACTCCATTTATAAAAATTTTCATGCTGCCATATGTTACAAAAAAGATCTTTTTGATTAAACTGATGTGTTTTGAAGCATACAGTATAATTTTGGAGTTTCCCTTTAAAAATGTGCAAAGAGTTATGTGAGTTATGTGAGT
The DNA here is from genome assembly GCF_009829145.1 of Chiroxiphia lanceolata. NCBI lineage: Eukaryota > Metazoa > Chordata > Aves > Passeriformes > Pipridae > Chiroxiphia > Chiroxiphia lanceolata. The sequence continues at coordinate 11,584,006 of NC_045639.1, forward strand.
CTTTTCTATATATTTGCATACGGTAACTAGTGGTCTTTAAATATGTTTTTTTGAATGGAGAGGTTTTCCTTTCTTTCTCTCTTTTTTTAATCTCCTTGCATTGGCCAATATCAAAATATAACTGGGTCAAATACAAGGTCTCTCTTTTTTTCTCCAGGGGAAGCAAATCGACTTTTTATCCCAGAAACCTTATTCTTTTTTTATGATGTTCATATTATAAACAGCACAAACTCTGTTAGAGCAATCCTTTGTGCGTATGTCATGGGATATATATGCTATATTGATAGAAAAAACTATAATAAGGGTTTTATTTAGAATTAGCTGATGCACTTTAGTACTCAGAAGTTGTTTGACTTATTTAATTTGGAGGCTTTCTGTATTGCTGTATCTCCCTCTTTGGAAGTCATGCATATATTTTAAAGCTACAGTTATGCACATTTGGTTATGTAAATCTGTCCCATGCAGACTCCGAGGAACTTTATTGTATTGGATTGAACCAAACAGTAGATCATCTAGATGTATATTTATGCTAATTAACTTAAATCCAGCATTTTGCATTGATTGCTCAGTCATAATGCTTTTTGGAAGATTTTTAGAATTTTTGAAAATCATTCTTAACACATTATATGGTGATAAAAGTGTGTTATTGGAATACCATTAGCAGGAATAAAAAAAGAGCAGAATTTTATTGGTTGTTCATTGAAAATGTTAGCTGTGATTAGTTACATAATCCTACATTAACCTGTAAATTAAAATTCCTTGGTGCAATTTGATGGCTGATTTAATTTTGTCTTTCTTTGTTTGCCGCAGGCTAATTCCATTATGAATTCTTTATACAGCCTTTTCCCTCAATGATTAGCAGCTTCTACTCAAGTTCTGATTACTATTGTACACTTAGCACTACATAAAGCTGGGGATTAATATTCCCCTGAAGAATTGTTGCTATGGATCTGCTCTATTCCTTCTAAGAGATGTTTCTGCAGCTTCAATTGTCCATAAATTATGATCTCTAGTGAATTATCAGTGGGAGTGAACTAAGCTTAACAAGCTGAAGAGAGCACTCTAGTTCTGAAAGAAAAAGGGAGAGAGAGATAAAAAGATTCTCAATTATTAATTGCAAGGTTTCCATAATACAGAAGTGGTGATATTTTCCCTATCTTCATTCCTGTGAGCATGTAAGAAATCAGGGTGAGTCAGAAACACCGAAGTCCTAACCCCCTCCAGCACTTAGAGATAAAACCTACAGGAGGATCTTAATTATGTGGAGATGGAGGTGGAAAAACCAGCCCTTTCATCCTGGGTTTTAAGTTTGTATTTTGGTTCTTCTCATTTCTGTTTCACCATCTCTGTTCTCCTGGTATAGTTTCCAGTCTGTCGATAGCCCGATTAGTAGCCTGGCTCAACTGCCTTTAAAATATAGTTGGGATTAAAAGGGGATTTAATTGTAGATGTCTGAGGAGCTTTCATATTTGGAGAGGTTTTATTAAGAGACAGCTATTCCAGTTCAAGTTTGTGAGCACTTTGCTATGCTCCCATCTGTTCTCCTTTGTTAAGGCTTTAAAGTCATATTTCTTGTACTGATTCATGGCTGTTTTCCTTCTCCTCCCCTGAAAAATATGTTCTGAAGGCTGGACTGCAGTGTTATTCTTTCTTGCTGGGTATGTTCGATTTTCCTAATTGAGAGGATCATGTCCTCCTGCTTTCCAGCCCCAGCCAAGCCCCCTCCTGCTCAAACTTCAGACTGCAGAGTGCTTGGGGTAAAAGGCTGCTGCAGACCTGACTTTGCATGTACTTCCTTTTCAGGGAAGTCCTCGGGTGGCACACAGCTGGCCTTGCAACCACTGTGCCTGGTTTCTGCCAGGTGGGAGGAGGCAGTGACTTTGCATCACTGCCCAGCAGATGCAGAGCTACCTCGCCTTCACTCAGGGTACTGGAACAGAATGTCTTTGGCTGTTCTGTGCCGAAGGGAATGGAAATCTGTAGTTCAGTTAGACTGAAGGAGTGTTTTAGGCTGTCTTGAGACTCCTAGGTATTTTTTTAGGTGTTCTTCAGGCTAAAGCACTGTTGGACTGCACCTGCTAGAGCTACTTCATGCATTGTGGTACATTAGCTGTAGTGGTAAATCATATTTAGTAACACACAGTTAGAAGGACTCTAGGAGTTAGTGTACTTTCCTGAGTGCTGTCAAGTAACCTGTGCTAGCCCAAAAGAGTTGTTTAGGCACTGAGATCTGATAGTACCTCAGTCCCATTCTAGGAGAAACAAATAACTTTTAACGTGTGACTAATAGAAGGTGTTTTTTCATCTCTCTTTTCAAAGCCCTGTTTGACGATATTCAGTAAAATCTGTATATGTTTTAAATTAAAAACAGCAGCTGAGTCCAACTGGTGTTTTGTGCTTGGAGCTAGTGACAGGAAAACAAAGGTGGGTTCGTTAGGTGACAGGGTCTGAATCCTCTGGTCTGCTAGTCCACTTAGTGCTGCTTACTGAAACTGCTGGAGATTCCCATCAAACAATTCCCTGTGGAGCCACAGTGTTGCCTATTGTCTCAGCCCATAGTACAACAACAGAAGACGATGTATAGAGAACAGTCTTTGATTATCCCCAAATGCTAGATGTTGGGGGTAGGAAAACTGAGGAGATGTTAGGGTAGTCCCTGCAGAAGGGCAAACTGGATATTCATGCTTTTTCAAAATTTTTGTTTCTTTCTCACCTGTGTGTTCTCTGCAGTGCTCAGAAACTCAGTGTAATGAACAATTTAACCTTATAGTTTCCATTCAGTCTGTCACGTCGAATAATCACTAACACATTATTCTTCAAGAAGCTGATCTTTTTTCTCCCAACGTACTCTCTTGTCTTCATAGCCTCCTGTTGGAATTTTACTTCTTTTGCTAGGATTTAAATCTACCTAATGGTTTTGGGTGTTTTGGAGCTCTGTTGTGAAAAATAGCGTCTTGCATCTTTGCCTCCTGCGTCCCCTTAATGATTTTAAAGGTCTCACTACTACAATCTCCTTTAGATAGCAATTTTCCACCTTGAAGATTACTGTCTCCCTACTCTGAGTGTCCCCTCCCGTGCTCAGGAGTTGCTTTTCCTTCTTTACTCCTTCCCAAATCTGTTGGATTCTTTTCCAGGTGGGGCAATCAGAACCACCTTCAGTACTCCAGACTTGGATGTGCTGTGAGTTTGTCATAAGTACGTTTTCCTGTGTTTATTGGCACTGTATTCCCAGTCACCTATTGCTAAGCAAGTCTCGAGGACTTTTAGTAGGGTAGTCTTAATGTTTGCTCTCATGTGCAGACAATGATCCTTCTGTTACTCCTGCTATATTGACAGTGAAGGCAATAGAATGAATGCAAAAATTTCCTTCTTGTTTGTTACTTCTGTCAATTGATGCTAAGGTTGCCACGTTAAAGGTCTTAACTTATGCTCCAGGCACAATCATGTCACAGACATCAGTGCCAAACTAGACTGTGATGGCAACTACTTCTCTTTTTGTTTCTTTTCTTTTAGTTTGGTGATGGTCATCATCATTCTGCTGATTTCTCTGTTTTCTAGCTGAGATCCTAGTTCTAGCATCAGCTCCAGCATTCACCTTGCACATCACTAGTCAAATCATCATGGAAGTGAAACAGTAATTGTTCTTATTCCTTTTTTGGGGGTTTTGTCTAACTGTGACTGAAGCTGATTTTGCTGCAGTTTGAATTCAGTACAACTTTTACCCAGACTCAGACCAGTAGAATAGAGGAAATCTTGGTCTGAGCTTGTTTTCAGTTCAAATTTGGCTTTCTGGAGGGACAAACCCCATAAGGTTTCTGCCCAGTCCCCTCTATCCACCTCCATTTGAGCACTTGATGTCTTTCCAATGTTATCATTGCCTCTCTCCCCTCCCCAAAGTGCTGTCTTCTCTCTCTCTCTCTCTCTGCTCTGTCGCATTCAAATGGACTAATTGGTGAAAGAGGGCAGCAGAGATCCTTTTTAATAGTGTGTCTGCCTCAGCTATGAAGAGGAGAGCTCCTAAGCAGAGAGGTGTTTGTGAGCAACCCAGTGCAGGACTGGGGGGGATACCTGTGCTGACTCCAAGGGAGGAAGTGTGAGGATGAAGAAGGGTGCAGCACAAGGCAGAGATGCTCATGTGTACCTGTGAAGCCAAGTTAGCAAAAAGCTGGGTCAGTCCTTAATTAAGAAAAGGCCTCGGAATCGTGTTGATGATAGAGTAAATGGGATGCAGTCCCAGAATGCATGAAATATTCAGGTCTAAATGTGTGTATGCGTTCTGTAGGTGTGCCAAGCCAAACTGAACACTGAAAATGATGTTCAGTGGTCTTCTCCAACCCAAAAGGTTTTCTGAATGTGAAGGTAAGTGTGACCTAAAAGAGGGGGAAGTGTGAATTGTGTTGGAGAGAAAGCATTGAATCCCCTCCCCTCACTCCCAAGGGATTCCTTTCCAATTCCATGGAATTCAGAATCCATTTAAAGTTGGTCTGGAATGTGTCTCTCCCATGTGTGGGGAGTTACAACAATTGAGGTAGACTGGATGGATGATATCCTGTGGCATGTTTTCCCAAACCATTCTGAGGGGCAATCAGTGGTGGAGGTTGTGTAACTCCTTGTGTCAGTTCTTTCTGGTGCTTCTTTGTGTTTGCTCTAGTCCTTACCTTTTATATTTGTGTCTTGAACCTTCCAGAAACTCCATCCCACTGCTGCTCAGCTGCATCCACTCTTGAAATGGATGCAGGGTTCATGTGAAGCCCTACTGACACTGCAGAGAGCAGAGGGGTTATTCTGTGTGTATTCAAGGCTGTATACTCTGTTTATCTATTCCAGCATTGTATTTTTCCTTTTCTCAACAGCAGAGCTACGTTCACTCTGATGCAGTAACCCCCTGCACATGTTTCTGGAGAACTGCTGTTTGGCCACATGCTTCCTGTGCTTAAACAGTTAAATACTCCAACATCACTTTGTACTTGTACTGCTTGTACTGGTTTAATTTTGCCCCTTTTTATTTTTTCTGTCTGTTTCTCTGATTTCTCAAAAGCATTTGAATCTTCTCCCTTCCACTCTCTGCTACTCTGAAGTGGGCTAAACTTGGTACAAACAAGTTTTTCTCTTCCTTCATTTTAAATTGGGATGTCAAATCATAATTTGTCTTCTTACACCATGAGCAGCTGATGAACATTGTTCTGTAGGTCCCACTGTCCATGTACATTGTTCTGTAGGTCCCATTGTCCATGTAACCTTAAAGGAAAATTTTTGCTGCTTTGTTGGTGGCTTTACCTCTTCCTGCAAGAAATAAACCTGGAATTTTAGGGCCAGAGGGCAGTTTTTCACATTGAAGCTGTCTTGGTTAATTTGCTGTTTTATTTGTTTCTAAGTCAGATCATAATGACAATGTGGCATTTTTCATTAACGGTGTATCTTCCTGTCCAAAAATTCATATGAGAGTGAAAAGTGGCTCCCTAGAAAACTTCACCCACATCCTTGACTGTCTTTCTCAGACATTTTTTAGTTCAGAGATTTACTTCAACTCCACTCCTCTCCCGCCCTCCTTTCTAGCAGTGTCAGTACTTTATGAGAGATCTAGATGGCACAGGTACTCCTTGAAAGTTCCTGGTTGAGCACCTAAAAATATTTAAGCAATATGACACAAGAGGCAGTGCATTTCTGAGCAATCATTGCACATCTCATGCAGCAGTTTAAGGGCAGCAGCTGAAGGCCTGTGAGCAGCCCCCAAATGTCTGAGTACTTGAAAAGGGCACAGACTTGCTGTGAAGAACAGTAATAGAGACAAGAAAATGAGAGTATGGAGGCAGCCTAGACAAGAAGATTTACAGAGTGTTGTAGAAATAAATACACTGCCAACAGCTTGTCACATGTTCCATTCACGCATTTACTGAACTCTGCAGAAATAGATGTGTTTAATCAAAGAAGTGGAATTTTTTAAGATCAGTTGGCGAGTGAACCTTTGCCAGATTTGTTTTCTGGACATAAAGTTATGTCTGTAGCAGGGTGGAAAATATTCCTTGATTCAAAGATTTACAGCAAGGATGAATTTACCAGTCAGGTAGATATTACACCAGAGTTTTACATGTATAATCCGAAGATTATCTGTCTGAAAATGAAACTTCTAAACTTTGATTCTAAAGTTTTGTGGGCCTTATAAATGATCTATAGAGATGTTTAGCCCAGAGCACCTTTCTCAGAGTAGTCCTACTGCATCTGTTTCCCCATAGCTCGTTTAACCCAAAAGTGAGAACTTCTTTTAGTGTAATAGTACTTTTAAATGAGAGTGGCTGATCTGGAGTGCATGAAAATACGATAATTCTCAAGTTATTGCCTCTCCTGGATTTTCATATTCAGTAGCTCCCACACTTCTCTGCAGCAGCACTGATGACCAAAGACCTAAATTCTGATTGCTGTGGACTTGGTGCTAACATTCATTGATGAAAATAGGCTCAGGGCCAAGAGTCCTATGTGAATATTTGCAATTCCTGTTAACCTCAGCAGTGCATAGCACACATTAAAATTACTTCAGAGACCTTCACCATCTTTTCAATTAAATTACTTACCTGTAATCTGGTCATTAGTGGTGTTCCCCAGTGGTGTTCCCCAAGGCTCAGTATGGGCCCAGTCCTGTTTAATATTTCTATCAGTGATCTGGATGAGAGAATTGAGTGTATCCTCTGTAAATCCATGGATGACAACAAGCTGGGTGAGAGTGTCAATCTGCCGGAGGGCAGGAAGGCTCTGCAGAGGGTTCTGGGCAGGCTGGAGGAATGGGCCAAGGCCAGTGGTGTGAAGTTCAACAAGGTCAAGTGCCAGTTCCTACACTTTGGCTGCAGCAACCCCCTGCAGCACTAAAGGCTGGGAGCTGAGTGGCTGGAAAGTGGCCCAGTGGCAAAGGACCTGCACGTGCTGGTCAGCAGTAGCTGAACATGAACCAGCGTGTTCCCAGGTGGCCTGGAAGGCCAATGGCATCCTAGCCTGTATCAGGAGTAGTGTGGCCACCAGGACCAGGGAGGTTCTGGGCCCCTTAATTCAGAAAGGACACTGAGGTGCTGGAGTGAGTCCAGAGCAGGGCAATGAAGCAGGTGAAGGGTCTAGATGGTAAATCTTATAAGGAGCGTTTGAGGGAGCTGGGGTTGTTTAGCCTGGAGAAAAGGAGGCTTTGGGAAGACCTTATCACTCTCTACAACTACCTGAAAGGAGGTGGTAGCCATGTGGAAGTTGACCTCTTCTCCCAGGCAACAAATGACAGGATGAGAGGACAGAGTCTTAAGCTGCACCAAGGGAGGTTCAGGCTGGACATCAGGAAGAATTTATTCACAGAAAGGGTTGTTAAACGTTGGAATAGGCTGCTCATGGAGATGGTGGATCACCATCCCTGGAGGTGTTCAAGAAATGCCTGAACATGGCGCTTAGTGCTGTGGTCTAGTCGACATGGTGGTGATCAAAGGTTGGACTCGATGCTCTCTGAGGATTTTTCCAACCTCAATGGTTCTGTGATTCTGTGTAATATTAATTCTGTGATGCCATATTAAATGTTAATATCCTCTGCTCCTTTTTATTGGGTGTTATTCACCATCTATTATCTTTCTCCAGTTTTCAGATTTCTGTCTCTGTATTTTCACGTATAAAGGTTAAGTAATAATCAGAATCTCCACAGACATACCGACAGAATAAAAGCTGCTGTATTTCTTCAGACCAAAGGCTCAGCAAATCCAGTGTCCCCTTCCCATTGATAGCTGCAAATGGATGCTTAGAGAAGATTGTGTGTATGACAGTTCCTTTTCAACACCCTCCCAGTCCTCTAGTACTTTCTAAGCAAAGGATTGCTGGATCCTTGTGTGGTGTGTACATGTGTAGTTTTCACCTTCAACCATTGTGAATATTTTATAATCCCAGCATCCTTTTTTAAGGAGTTCCCCAGGTGGCTCTTTATAGAACAGAGGTGTTACATATCCTTTTATGTGTTTTGAATTTAGCTTCCCAAGCTTTATTTGATGACGCTTTGCTCTATCACTGGAAGATTTGGTAAAGTCCTTCCCCTCAATCTTCTTGAGGCTACGTGCAGTAGTTTAGGCTCTTACCATGTCCAAACTAATTTCTCTTGCTAGATTGAAGAGTCACAGCCCATTCTATTTTGCGTAGAAATATTGTTCAACGTGCAAGTGGATGTGGATGAAATCTAGCTTTCTGCCTGCGGTGGATGGCAGGTGACTGAACCTTGTATGAAGGCTGCTGCAAAGGAGGTGGCTGAATCCAAGTTTCATTCATCCTTGTGTCTGTCCCCTCTAAGCAACTAATTTCTAGAATTAATGAAATATTTGCTGTTCTTTCCCATAACTTCATCATAGGGTTTGTTGTTGACCAGTTCTCCAGCACAGAAGCTGAGTGTTTTGTTTCTGTTGTGTCCCTGCCATGAGCTGGTGTAGAGGAATGAATCGTGGGCAGTTAGTTCTTGGGCTGATATTAATCAGCACAGCCCTGTTATTTCAGAAAAGCAGTGCAGCTGAGTTAGCCAAGTCTTTTGATGTGTATGGGAACTGCTTAGTTTCCTATCATAAAAGTGTTTAAGTGTGTGCCTAACTTTAGGCATCTTCCAAAGAATCATGCTGAACAGGACTTGATGCAATAAACCTTCTCCACAACACAATATTCTTCCTCTGATGTTTCAGTATATGCAGTAGTCAGAATGTTTGCACATGCTGTATTATTATTATAACCCCCAGTGAACTTGTCTCCCCAGCTGGAGCTCAGATATACAAGATAAAGTTAATTGGGCTCCCTTTCAAATGGAGAATTTAGACCTCCTTCCGGCTTTTCAGGTAGAGGAACGTGTTTTGGACTGTTGTTATCTCTCCCTCCTCCCTTGGGCAATGCTAAGTCAAATACTGTAAACTGATAAACGTTATTCTAACATTGGTAACACTTGTATAAACTCTAGTGCCGTTCCCTTCTTAACACCTCCCACTTCCTTGCATCCGTGTAAATTCTTTGCCCCAGCGTGGTGCACAAAGGTCCGATACGGATCGTGTAACACACCCGATACAATGAACGCTTTCTTTCCGTCTTTGCTGGACTCTGGAACTCTTTTGCTTTCCTTCTGTTCAGCACTGAAGCCCAGGCCAGCTTGCCAGTGATTTATTGGGTATTCAGGGTTTCCAGTGATTTACATTTTCCATCTTCCCTTGAAGGCATTCGTGCTGCTTCAGAAGGATGTGGCATTTGGCTTAAATGTGAAATATTCTTTGCAGTGATTTGACTTCTGAATTCAATAGCCTTACCTTCTTCATAGGAGTTTTAAAAGCAATACTAGCTGGATTTGGGCTTTAGAAACAACAAAGGGAAAGTTTCTATTTGGAAGCATATAAAATGCCTAATGGTTTTGGTTTGTTTTTTTCTTTGCTCTGGAAAGAGAGAATGAAATCTTGGTGTGATTGACCTTGACGAATACATTTGGAATATACAATGAAGTCCACCTTTTCATAGTTATTCATCTAATTGGAAGATGCTCTTTTGCTTCTGCTTAAGATGTAGGCAACAAGGGAGAACCCACTCTTCCCTTCCATACATAATCATTAATGAAGGATCAGCTTTTCTCTTTAGGAGTATTTCTGGGAATATTTATGAAGAGATTGCATCCTTTGGTTAAAAAGCAAGACTAAACTATTCCTTTCTCTCTCCCTGCCCACAGTTCATTTCCAGGTTGGTTGAATGAAAGTTGTCATTTAGCCTTTGGTTCAGAGAGCCCCAGGATACTTGTTTTAAGGGATTCACCAGCAACTCCTAAGCCTTGTCTTTCTACATCTGCCCATAATGATGTGTTGGGGAGTCCTCTGCACACTTCAGGCAGTCAACTGCCAGAAACAAAGTATCCACCCTAAGAAGTTCTAGATTCTTAGGAGCATAAATTAGAGCTTCCTGCTGTTTTAATTAAAATAAATTCGGTTTTTCAGCTGGCTGGGTGTCTGCAGGGCACACTCCCCTTTGTCTGGAAGGCCCAGCTGACCCCAGGATGTTTATCTACTGGGGAAGTAATGTGGGCATCACTGAGGCTGTGCTTCCCTTTCCCTTCTGCTGAGGTGTGTCCTGCCTACAGGCACTGCCTGCACAGTTGGAGGATGATTTACACATTCCCTGAGAGAATAAGAGACCAAAATGACAGCCACGGCATAAGGTTTCAAGCCTCTGAGATGCTGGCAGCCTCATAGGACTGACTGTCCTCCCGCTGTGCCTGAAATCTCCCAAACACAAATTGGTTTGGCCTCTGCTCCACAAAAATGTTACAAAGAAGTATCTTCCAGGTGTGACAACTACTGCCCTGGGTAAGACTGTAAGGTCAGGGTAGCTGCTGGTGGACCTGATCTTGCGGTCCAGAGTGGTTCAGTCTCTTGTGTTGTACTGTCAATAGACTCTTGAGCATGGAGGAGAGGGGTAGGAGAAGGTGGGAGTTAGTACCGTGGAGTGGCATCTGCTTTTATTGTGAATCCAACAGCTCTGAAATTAAACCACATGAGAACATGATTCTTCCTGCACGCTGGTCCACCCACTGCAGATCCATCGGCTTTCTTCAGCCTCCTGGCTCAAGGGAATGAAAAGATCTCTTCAGGTGCAAGACAGTTTGTTTTATTTAGCTGTAACATCATCTGGCCCAAAGTGAATATCTAAAAACCATCAGACAGGATCACTTGTAGTATTTAATAAAGCTGTTGAACTTAAGCTCTTATAAAACCTATAAAGCAGTTTGTCTTTCTTTTAATATCATTGTTGCATGCTATAATTTTAATTGCAATATTCTTTCTTGTGAGGCTTTTAAGGATTACTTCTTGAGAGGTGTTGGAAAGGTGAGAATGATAATTAAATCTTATCTCAAGTGTAATTTTATGGTTATATTGTACTATTCCCCAGAAGTATGGTTTTGAAATTGTTGTGGGCTGTGAGCAAATCTCTGGGGCATAACTGAGAAGAAAGTGCTAAAACATGACTCTTCAACCCAATTATTTTTATGTCTGCATTGGAATGAATTTTCAGCTTCTGGAACTTTTTTGATCGTTTCACTAGTGTCATTAAGTAATTACAGTAAAAGAAATAGTCCTATCCTTAAATATTGCTATGTTTGTCACAAATTGTTGGAAGCTAGAGAGCTGAAAGGATTCTGTCTGAATTCCCAGAACCAAAACTTTCCGTGTGTGTACAACTACAGACTTGCAAAGGCATCTGAAATGTCCCGTGCAATGACTTCAGCTCTGAGCATGACTTATTTCTTCTTGGTGTTCCAGTTAGAATTATTTTATTTTTCAGATAAGATTATTCTCAGCTATCCCAAAAGAGAAAGGGAAATCCAGTTTTGTGGTTATTGAAATTATTTGCAAGTCTGGATGAAATTCAGATGGTAGTTTGGGCTGAGTAGAAGGACAAAATCCCAGGAAAGTGTAAAGGAAATGTTTTAATATTGATCTAAATGAAACTTTCTTTCCTTTTAATAACATTTCTCATTCTTAAAGAGTATATTGTTTTTAAAATACTTTCTGGTGCAATATGACACTTTTTTTCTACCCTCAAAAAGATTTTCTTATTTATTCATTTTTGCTGAGAAAAATTTGATTTCTGGTCATCCTGAGCCCGTGCATTTTAAAACTTTCTTTCATATTCATAGAGCTGTAGTTAAATTTGCAAGGTTAGATTCTGGGAATAATTGAATGAAAGGGAGAATCGAAGGGCATTGCTTCTGCAGAAGCTTCTCACAGCATGGAGCTTGCCTCAGATCAGGCAGTTTGTTAGTTCATGCTTGTGCCCAGTTGGACCTTGAGCCAAATCTGCCCTGAAGCCCATCCACTCCATAGTCCTGATGGTGTCACTTCTCTGTGGGTGACCTGGAGCCAACATTCATGACTAGGCTCGAGCATTTTTCTGTGTGCAGATCTGCAGGGGCAGTTTAAAAGCTGAGATTAAAAGAATGACTGAGCCCAGAAAATCCATCTGCAGCTCTTGACCAGAGCAGGACTTTTGGAGAGGGATTACCAGCAGCATAACCTCTGTCTTGCTGTGAAGGAACTGTACAGGAACTGGCAAAGGTGGATGGTAAATCTCAGATTCTGATCCTAGAAATAGTAGCTAGCCAGAGGCTTACTGGTTTCAGACTCAGACCCGGGTGTCATTCTTTTGAGAGCAGGAGGATACTTTGCGTTTTGGAAGGATTGTGATTGCACAGGTTGTAGTATACATACCTGAGTGTGAGCTCTGCCTGATTAGGTCTCAGGTAGAAGTATATTTGGAGAGACAAAACCCCAGGAATAATTCCTACACTGCTATGTATGCTTTGCACAGAGAACAGGAAACAAACCAAATGTTTCTCCTAATCATATTTAAGCATAATATTACGTTTTCATCAAAAGCTCATGTGGAATGTAATTTCTTTTATTCTAACTTTTTTCCTTTTCTCCTGTGTATTTTAGACACTCTCAAGATTATACTTACTGTCAAAGTGCTTTACAAATCTGGGGAGTTTTACATTATTTTTTTTCTAAAAAGATTTTTGAAATTTTGTGTGGCTAACTCGTATTTTTTAAAACTTCCTAATGAAATCTAGGTCTAGGCAGAGGTTGATTTTGTAGACATTAGGCCATATTTCTTTTCCCCTCTTTGCAATCTCACAATTGCATGACTTTTCCCTGACACATTCATAAGGAGAAAAGAGCACATTCCCACCCTCTTGCTTTAAAATGTATCCAGGAGATAATATGAAAGGCTTTATAGTCCTAATGATTTTTTTTTCCCCCTAGTGTTTATTTTAAAAAGTGTTCCTCTGCAGGGGGTTGATCCAAAGCCCATTGAAGTCAGTGGGAATTTTTCCATAGAATTCAATGAAGTTTGGATCTGGTCCTTAGATAGCTCCAGGAGGTAGCCTGCTCATTTTTTGCAGCTGTCCTTGGGGGTGTTGGAGGAGAGCTGCCGCACTGGCAAGTCCATCCAGTGTGGAACATGCTATTGATTATAAAGCATAACTCCTGCAAAATTTCAGCTGGAAGGGAGTGGGAGGTTCCGCATAATAATCAATAGCACAATATGAGACTCTATCAAGGAATTGGCTTTTTAACAAACACTTTTAAAACAACAAAGGAGATGAGATGGTTTTCATTTAAAGGGCGAACTCCCCTTTATTCTTGGGATTCCAGGCAGATTAGCCCTGGTATGTCCTCGACTCCATGTTACTTTCTGTTCTCTTTGCAAAAGCAGCACATGGAATACACGCCTTCTAAAACGTAGCAGTTAAGTTACACCTTCTTGTTTGCTTTTTAAAGCTGCTCAGCATCTTGTGTGCGAGAGAGGTTGCAAAAGACAGAAGAGGAGAGTTTTGAGGGGAGCAAGTCGAAGGTGATGGACCTGCTTCTTCCAGTACTATGTTTTCACAGCACCTAGCGGCATGAAAGTCCTCTGTGACTCCAGTTTCATGTCTGTACCACTGTTTATTTGTTCAGTGTTTGCTTAAATGTGTTAATGAAGGTAGATTCATAAAAACAGACAGTACATGTGCACTTGTAGGGGGCATTAAGCTAAAAATCCTAATTTGGACCCAACTTTAACCTTGACAGAGATGCTTGGGCCCATTCTGCTCGTGGCAGCTCCCATGCACAGTCCTGTCAAGGCAAATGTCTGTAAGAGTTTGCACGGAGCAACTGACTGCAGAGGTTTACCAGCTGGATGTAGCCAGATCTCTGTGCTTGCAAGGAGTCCCATGAAATTTTGCCTTTTTTGAGGTGCTGCTCAAGTTCAGCACCAGGTATGTAGCCGAGGGCAGAGCATGTCTTTGTAGAAATGTATTCTTCCACCTTATCCCAAGTGTCAAATGCGTATTGTGGTTGTGGTGCCCTTGACTGTAGAACTATAATTAGTTAAGCGCAGTGGTGGTTCCATCCAACACAGGGTGAAAAAAACCCCTTGTTTTTCTCTGCACTAGTGATTTGGTATTGAAATGCAATCACACAGGGCCGTGGATTTTTTCCCTTTTCCACTGCTCATGAAAATACATAACAAAGGCCCCCAAACGTCTGGGTCCTGATGTTAAGGTGAGATGGGAAACTAAGGCTAAACAGTAATAAGAAGTAAATTCTCAATGGTGATAATCTTCCAGAGACCAGTTATATAAAACATAATATTCAGAGAAGGCCATAATTCAGTTCTATCTAGTGCAGCTGCTTGTCTCAGACGGTGGGAGATAGTGTGTGACAGGGCAGAGCGTGAGCAGTGGGTGAGCAAATGCTTCCTGTACAGGTTCTCCTAACCTACACAAGCTTGTTGCAATGGGGTTTCCTGAAGTGCTAGCCTTTATTTAAAACTCAACAGCAGGGAGTTTTTGTCCTTTTGTGTCCTCTGCCATAACTTTTCTATTCCTCCTTTGCCTGTTAGTGTTGATGGTGTCCTGGGGCAGGACCACCAAGGTGAGAGTCTCCCTTTCATCTTATACCACTCCCTTTGAAGTTCATTTGGCATCCCTCAGTTCAGGGTTGGAAAAGACTGACCATCCTGATCACTGACTTCATGACAAAATTTTATCTCTTTTTCCAAATACGTAAATGTCTGAAAAGTGGGAATTGGAGGGACCAAGTTTAACACTTTTACATTTGTACGTAGGCTAGTTTTGAAACAAAGCCATCATTTTGAAATATTAGTGATTCTATTTACAGAAAACTGTAGTACTTATGTAGTAATTGTACTTTTGGACTAAAGAAGTTTCTTGTAGCTTAAAGTAATTTTGTTTTTGAAATTTAGCCCTTGGGAGTTTATCTAGTTTTGGCTGAGAAACTGTTAAGATCCTTATTGCTGTCATTTTTTTCTCATCTGATAGAAAGATTGTCCCATTTTATTAATGTTCTTATTTGTCACAGCAACATTATATACAATAGATTTGTTTGTATCTGTTTTGCACTTCTGCTTCTTCAGTCACCCAACCTTCCATTACAAATGTCGAATTCCTCCAAATGTTCAAAATATTTCTTCTCCTCCTCTCCCTCTTTTTTTGGCTTGGGTAGAAATTGAATAGAGTTGATTAATGGTTGCAGGGGAGAGAGGGGATAGGAGAAGGGACTGTGTGAAACCTCTAATGACTTTAATCCCTTTTCACATAAAATTGGAGAAAAAAAAAGACATTAATTCCCAAATGCAAAATGAAGAAAGCCACTGGCTCAGAAACAGCAAAACTGCCTGCAGGTCTCTGGGGGGACGGATGCAGGAGGCTGGCTTGGCCTGGTGCTCCACCAGTGGTGTGGTGGGATGGTCCTGGGTTGTAAAACACTTGAGGAACCGCTTTTGGGGGACTGATGGTGTTCGTGCTGGTCACTGATTGACATTTATTTATTAGAGGTAGGCTGGATGCTTGGGGCAGGGGAATACAGATAGATAAGCACAGGTTCTGGACTGCATTCTAGGTTGAAGGTTACCTGAGGAGCTGCAGCAATGGTTGAAACAACGCTTCCTGTGGCTGTGTGCGTGCTCTAAGTCCCAGTGATGACACCTGTGCAGATGCTGAGGAACAGATGTTGGTCAGTGGGGTAAAATGTTCCCCCAGTGAGGAGGGGATGGAGTGCTGAAGTACTTCTGAAGGCCTTATGTACCTTCTACGTCTCTGCTCTGCAGCTGAGAGGGCAGGTGGTGTGCTCCCTTGATGTTGCTTGGTTTTAACATCTACACTGGCAGTATGACCTATGTGTGTATGACAAACCACATTTATTGTATGCCTGCATGTGTATACACATATCTAGTGCATGTATATTGTAGCTAAATGTACAATATGTTTTGGATTTAGCTTAGTCTTAGTTTGTTTCTTTATCACGTGTAACTCTCAGTTCTTGTACATTCTTGGCACAGCTGACTATGTTTTTATTTCCAGTAGATGAGTCTTTTCCACCATCACTGTGAGGTGTGAAGGATCAGTGCTCTCAGTTGTGTTTAAATGGATTTAGGGAGCCAGTTGGCATTGACCGTTCTAGAAGTGTGATACATATTTACTTATACCTATAGATACATTTAAATCTCACTCATAAAACCATTTCCCCCTCTGTTGAAGACATAAATGCTTTCTCTCTTTTCATCAATAGCTCTACAAAAGAAGGAAATTTATATTTAATGAGGGCCTGTCTCCTGGTGTTTACAAATTCCTCTGTGACGAGACTACAGCACTAGCACATGGAGACATTTATACTCTAATAGGATTTACCTTTACAAATATCTGAAAACCTTTTAAAGCAGAGATTAAATTGTTTAGCTCAATATTTAATCTGTTACTTCCTCTTTAAAGATGCCCAGTGGAATTTGTCATACACTGAGCTGATAACACGTAATATTGATCAGTCATAAACATAAAACAGAGAAATCTCAGGAAGTCTTCTGCAATCCTTTTCTTTTTAATTAAATTTTGATCTGAACTGCTTTTGATTAATTTTCTTATTTGTAAGTATGTGAATTCTGGGGGCCAGCAAGTTTCTTAAGTTGCCTGGCATTGGTCTCTGGTGAGTGGCTCAGCTCAGGAACAGTATGATTGCATTTTTATGGTTTTCAGATATTTAATAGCTTCTTCCTGTCATTTTCTGAATGAGTGAATAAGGTTTAGCCCTCTGGGAGCCAGCGCAGCATCGGAGAGTGGAGAAAATGACTCGAATCTGTGTACTTGACTGATTGCCTTAGTCTTAATTGTTCTCTTAATTAGCTGCAGTAGCAACTGCATCTGGGGAGAGATCACAGTATTGGTAAACAGCTCCACCTTGGAGCCCTGTGTAATGCCTTTTGGAAACATGACAATGAGCTCTGTATCTCCGCTGAGACACAAACCTGCCAAATCTTCAGCCCCTGAAGTCTTTGGTCTCCTCATGTGATCTGTCACTCTCATCTGTGAGATGCAGGCCCCCAACTGTTTGTTCTTAAACAAATTAAGCTTTAATATGCCAAAAGCCGGCTTTATTGAGCAGAATAAGGGAAGAGGAAAACAAAAGAGTGTTGGTGGAGGGTTGTTCAGACAACTTGAGGGTGTTACCCAGATTAGAAGAGGGAGACAGATGTGCTTTGGGGGGAGTCCAGGCAGGCTTGAAACATTTTATGGTGGGGAAACCCAGGCAGTCTGAGGTCAGAGAAGATGTCGAGTGTCAAAGCAACCTTCTTCCTGTGGGGGTCAGTTCAAGCCACCAGTGAGAACTCCTGGTGCAGCCCAGCCATGGGCTCCAAAGGGAGTTATTTGGCACGTCTGTTGAATGGAAAACACTGTGTGGTGGTGGAATTGCCCACCAGTCCAGCTTCATTTCCCATTAACTCAGTGACTCTCTCCGAACTAAGCTGAGACTTGCAAGGAGAGGGGTGAGGTTTAAGGTTGCATTGAGATTTGTGTCATTTAATTTCTTCTTCAGCTTTGTAACGTAGTCTTGCTACTGTACAGAATGTGCAAAATTAGGCATGGTGGATCACTAAAGCTGGTGGGTTTTAACAGTATCTGCTAATTTTTAGGAGTTTTCACTGCTTAATACCTGGCTCGAGATAAAGCCATCCATTTAAACAGAGATTAAAATGGGTTTTATTCATCACTGCATCCACACTGTGAGTGCCTATTACAGTGCCTATGGCATTCCATGCAACATGGCACTGGCAATAAAAAGTGTGAATTAATGGGATTTCTAAGTCTGACTGAGACAGGTTTGGGTTTGGAGGCAGACAATGACCAGAATGTTCTGTTATTTTTAACTAAATTATTCTTTCTTTAATCCTGCAAGCAAACAAACCTACAGTAATATTAAAATATTCCATTTTCAGTAAACAGCATATTCCTTTTTGGGCTTATCCAAATGAAGAGAATACTGATGGATTTTTTTTTTGTTTTGGTGCTGCAAAAAGGAAATGCATGGGAAGGCATGAAAATGTTTGTTACTGTGTCTCACCTGAGTTTCAAAAGACTTATTTGTAAACTAGTGGGCATCTCTTTCTAAAGTGCCATCAGTGCCAGAAGTTAGGTGTTTTCTACATCTCACAGAGGTTTAGCTAAGAACATTGTAATTTGATTAATATTATGACTGAAAACTGATTATTTGCAAGATTACACTTAGTCTACACAGCTGACCTTATCCCTATTTAGCAAGAATTTGTGATTATTTTGCATTGTAGTGGTGTTGGATCTGCAACATTCCTCCTGCAGCAATCTTTTAGATATCCTTCCTCTGGAAGCTCTTCTGTGCTGAGTTACCCTTTGTAGCTCTAAAGCTTCTATTGAACCCCTTACTGAACTTTAGGTGTGAAAGGAAGGCAGATTCAGGCGAATAATGAGCAGATAATGCGTATGGGATAAAAAAGGCCGTTTAGTCAGGTTTGTAGTAGTTAATTCTGAAATTAGTAGTGAAGGTTAAACTACATTTTACTATATTAGGGGCAATAAAATTCTGTAGGGAACTATGGATGGTGGAACCCGGTATCAGCAGTGGTTGAAGTTTTATGGCAAATTAACTGTCTTATGAAAAAAGCAGAAATTAAATCTAGGTAGCAAATGCAAGCTATTTATTCTAAGCCTGGCTTCAGTATTTTTAAATTCTTGTGGAAAACTGAAAGGGCAAATCAGATGTTTAAAAATAATATTATTGATGTGAAAAAAAATGAAGGCACTCACTGTAACTGTAGCAAGTATCCCTCTTGCTGTTCTGTGAGCAACATAAACATGAAAACCACTTGCAGCTGCAACAGGGATGTGAGGTAAGAGGACATTCAACAGGACATTCGAATTTGGAGAAAGGTGGCTCTAAATGGATTGTCCTTCCCTTTTTCTGCTTAGCCCTTTGGATCAAACATAGGACAGACGTAGAGGTGAGAGGCACTGAAAGAATAAATAAAGTGGATTCTATGCCAGGACTCTGAGATGAAGTTTAGTTAGAGAGGATGTGTAGAATAGAGGTGAATAAAACATCCAATTCTGTTTTTTACTAAAAACCCCCAACAAAAATTTTAAGTGCTTCCTCCTGATACAGGCACCCAGTTATTTCTATGTGTACTCACTTCTGGAAGACACTTATGTCAGCTCATTCTCTGGTGATGACTAATGAAAATATTAATACTCTGCTGTTTAAACCAGACCAAAACCCTAGGAGCCAGTGAGCAGACTGTTACCACAGTTGTAGTAGTATAAATCTGGAGTTACCTCCACTAAGTAAAATTAGCAATTCTTGGAGAAACTTCCAACGAGATCATAATGTGATCTAATGCAAATACTAGTTTTAAAAGCCTTAGTTAAAAGCCATGGATTACTGAGTAGTATGTTCTAAGGGCAAAACAGAATTAGCAGCAATATACCTTACTCTCAGTTTTCTAGTTTTTAATTTCTAAAGGTTTACAATTTGCTACAGTGTTTTTAAGCTAACTTGGGCAAATTCAGCTTTGAATATAATTTGTCCAGAGGGGGTGAAGAAAGCTTTTGTTGGAAATAGATAATTGTGCTTATTAGAAGTTTTTTTTGATAAAGTGAAATTAAGAAATGGTTTACTGGAGATGTCTTGTTGCTTGATTAGCTATGTGCCTTTCTTGTATTTCTATCTCAAGATGCCCCTTTGTGTTAAAGAGGATGATTCAGGAAAGGTTTGTCTGCCCTATGAAACAAAAAGAGCAATCCCACAGCACTGCCTGTGCCTGACTAGTTTCCTGGTTTCCTCAAACCTTCTTTTGGATGTAGTTGTCTGTGCTGCTGATGGAGAATTATGTTATTAAACTCCACAGTGTTTGGAGATCTCAAGGGCCATAATCACAAAAAAAAAAAAAAAAAAAAAAGACAGTTGGGAATGCTAGCTCTGTTATGAGCATAGCCATAGATTGTTTCCCTGCTGCGGTCTGGGAGCAGCAGAACCGTGTTTTGTGGGTTGCTGTGCTCCCTGTTGTGGCTTTGGGGTGTGTTCAGGGATCCCCATGTGCCCCAGCAGCTGTTCTTTCTCTGTTGTGTGCTCATTGTATATCCTAAATAATGGATCATGCAATTCACCCTGTTCTTTTTCTGGATTATTCTACTATGTTATCCAATGTATTGAGAGTTTACTGTAGCTTAAGATGACATTTTAAACCAGTGCACTAATTGTAAATGTTAGCTGTGAAGGCAGAAGGTGTAGGTTTATCAAGAAGGGAAGTTAAAAGCTGCTATTTGTAATCTTGTTTTATAAACATGATGCTCATTCCTAGAAGTCCAAGTCCCATACTCTGGCTTTCAAGCTTGCTATTGGCTGTTCATCTTAAACCCTGATCAGCCCAGTGTGTTTATTCTCCAGCCCAGAGAAGTTATCTTCCTTACAGACCAGAGCAACTGAGGCAAAATGAGAACAAATGACCTCTAAGTTGCCAAGTTTACCCAGAAAGTCTTGGAGGGCAGGGAATATCTTGGAGGGCATACTAACCAAATCAGTATAAACCACCTCTCCCAGTTTTTAAAGAGAATAAAAGGCTGACCTTGTTCCCAAACCTGTTTTGCATTTATTTTCATAAATGATATAAATGCAGTTATAGTTGGATTTTCTGAGGCAGTCCATTAATTGCAGGTATCCAACATCCCTCTCATGTATCACTGTGATTCTAAAGTACCCCAAATTCACTTTATGGTAAAAAAAATTGGAATAGATTATGGTTTAAACGACCTCAATATCTTTCTGTCATGTGCTTGACTACTTCTAATAGGTAATTCACATCATAGCAATAGAATTAGGCAGATTTTTGGTCAATCTTCATAGTGATTAACCAAAAAAGAAAGATTCAGATCTGAGTGAATAGTTGATTCCCAATGAATAATTTATTCAATAAATTGTTTGTGCAGATTGCAGAATTCTCTGATTTATTTGCTGTAGAAGTTGCTCACAAAGTTCTTCGATTAATAATTTATTGTTTGAAGATTGTTCATAAATAGTTGGGTTTGTGCACTCGTGATTTGCAATTCATATTTTATAATTGTTAGTCTTTTTTAGCCTACTGCCTGGTTGGACAATCAGCTTTCCTAACTAATAAGTGTAACTTGTGAATATTGTAATACTATATTCAGGTGGAAGTAGACATGATGATTATTTTGTTGTTTTGTTTTTTTTACTTAAAATACGATATTTTCAATATTTGATAACTTGTGCTATTCATGTCCAAGGATCAAAGTTTGGGTATGAATGCCTACTCATATATTCAATTTCCATGTGCATGTAACACTGAGGAAGGATGATAAAAAAGGTCAGTCAAATCAAACCCCAAAATGACAGCAAAGGCAGCAAAAAAGAGTTAGCAAATCTGCTTTGCTGCATTGAAATGCATAGTCATGGACAGGTTCCCCCCACCTGCCGTTGTCCATTCAACTCTACAAGAATCATACTCAGATCAACCTAAAAGTCTGTATTTGTCATTATTTCACATGTTGATAATAAAAGTGACCGAGGTTTTGCTCAAGGCTTAGAGCTGAAGACATACTTGATAACATATTGGTTTTGTAGTGACCTTTTTTCTGTCTGCAGATGAAAATCTGGCTTTGTTGATGGTAACAGCAATCACCATGATTTTCAGATTTCTCTTGGGTTTAAGAATGAGGACTGATTATTAAGGTGGTGTAATGGTTAAACTTATGTAACCTGCACAATCTGGATTCTGAGAATCCAGAGTGTTTTACTCAAATACTGATTATTACAAATTTTTAAACATAAGCTTAATGCCAGTACCTGGCAAAATTTTGCCAATCAGAGCCTATGGAGAAGAATTTTCCTTTTCTACAACCAAATCTCCTGGGTCTTTGAATGTCTTCAGACCAAATCTCAGTTCTGGTGGTGTTGATCAGAAGCCAGAATGCTGTGGTGAGATTTGGTGGGAAGAGGAGGTATATTAAAAATTGTCTTAGTTGCTTGGAAAAGATCTCCGTGGATGTGTGCAAAAAGTAATTCTCACAATGGTTCTAATTAGCTTCCTACTAAACCAGAAGAAAAAGCGTAGCATCTTTTTTATATCCAAATTTGAATCCCTGCTTGAATACTATTAATTTTAGACAAGAATGACTTAACCTACTAATGTCAATCTTCTTTTTTTGTCAAGAACTGATTTAACCCCCATAATAATTATATAAACAACTGTCCATTCTGGGCCAGATTCCATCCTTTAATGAAGGTGCTTTTGGGATATAACAGCCCAGAGCTGTTTAGTGTACATGTGCCTGCAATTCTGACCATTACTTTTTTTATTCCTGTTGACTTTCCATTGTATTATCTTTGGAAGGGTATAATGTCAAAAGGTTTTAAATATATATATATATATATATATATATATATATTATTTTAGTGATTATGTTATCAAAACCCCTCTGGGATATCCTTCCTTGTCTCTCCTTAACACACTACTTCCCCAGGCCCCCCTTCCCCTGCTGTCTCTGGTGTTTTCTCTGAGAGAGCAAAGTAAAAATTAAATAATAGTTGACATCATTTGGTTGGACTTGTGCTCAGATTCTCTCTATTATTCATGTGATCTTTCTTATTATTTTTCTTTTTCATTCACCGTTATATTTTATTTACTTTAACGAGCTGGATGCTGGGCTTCAGCCTGGGACTGTAGGGAGACCTGGCTTGCTTTCAAACTATTGTTTCGCTGTGGTTGAGATTAACGTCATCAGGATTTTCCTCTCTGTTATTTATTAAATCTTTTCTTTCCTTTCTCCCTCCCTCTCTCATGTGTGAGGAGTACCTTGGTGATGGCAATGAAATAGAAGCTGCATAAAAAATGGCGAATGCAGGTTTGGAGTCTTTCATTGCCACCTTTTAATATGGACATGCTAAGTGTAGCAGATCTCCAATTTTACTTGTTCCTCTTTTCAAGTCTGAGTCAGCTTTTAGCAGAGGAAATACGTACATATAAGCGGGACTTATGTGTAAATTCCCTAATTCTCATTTTCTGCGGGAATTTCTGGTCAGTGACGCCTCTGTGCAGAGGTAGCCCTCGTTAAGCCAGTATATATACGTGGTGTTAGTAAAATAGTGGCAGAGGACAATTAAAGGCCTCTGTATCTTGGCTGCAAAGGCCAGAATGGAATGGAATTGCCTTTGCAGATCTCAACCGCAGAGCAAGTCTGTCTCTTGGTCAATGTGTTGAGCTACATGCGCACTTAGGGCTGGCTTAGATTCTCCCACCTGCCTTTTGCTGGCTCTAAGCAGTCAAAGGTGCCTATCCACTCAGAATTTTAGACAGAATTTAGGCTGTTGTGTTTTGGGTAAGGGTGTATAATTTCAGAGAAGGGAATATTTGAGCCTAGAATTTGGTATTCATGGGATAGTTTTCATCTGAAAGAAATGTTTTCAGCGTGTCTGGAAAGGAGCGTCTCGTTTTTTGGTTGATGGCCATGAAAATGAAGAGGATTTATACCAGGTTGTTCAGAAATATTTCAGTTTTACTTGATCTGGAGATAGACTAAATGGATTAACAGCAAAAGGAAGCAGATGGGTTGACTGCAATAGCTGGAAAAAGGATTCTTTCCTCCAAGGGTCCTCTACCTGTGCATGACTCTTTGGAAAGGTATCTGTCTGTTTTGGCTTTTTCTGTTTTCTAGGCAGGATTTACTGCATCAGCAGTCTTCAGCATTGGAATAAAAGGATGTGCTGAGACTGTAATGAAGTCCATGGCACAGTTTCTTTCCAGGGGCATTGATACACATCCCCTTTTTCTGTTGAACTACCTTGCTATCTGAAATTTCAGTCGTTGTAGAAGATTATTTTGTATTTTGTTTGTATTTCCTCAGTGTTAGTCTTTATTCTTAACCCTCCTTGACCTGGGAAGATGTTTGTATTGATCCCAACATGTGGGTCTCACTGTGAAACTTAGGAGCTCAGAGCTGACCTTTGGGTGTCTGGTGCCACTCATTCATTTTAGCACAAACAGGGCCTTGGATATCTGTTCTCATTTATCCTTTGGAATTGCCCTTTTTTCCCCAGACGCTACATCTGGGATAGATAATCTTATAACTCTTCTTTCGGGTGGGAGAACTCTACACCCTTAGGTTTGCCAGTCCTGTGGAATAGCATGACTGCAGATCTTCCGATTAAATATGGGCTGAATTGGGGATGTGTTGTGAAGGCACCAACCCCAAAAGAACTTTAAGGCTTTAAGACAATTAAGTCTAATCCACAAACTTCTGGAAAGCAGAAGAACCCCTCTTTTGAGGGGTTGTTTTGAGGGGGATGACTCAGTGGAAGATCTGTCACTTGAGGCTTTCCTTTGTGTAAACTCCTTTGCAATGTGATTCCACAAATGTTGCCTCTGCTTGCAGTGTTAGGCAGTTTAGAATACCTCTGTCTGATTCTTCTATGTGCCACTACTGTGGAAGGCACTATTCAAAGAAGTATTTGATTTTAACAGCAGCTCTCTATTCAGTTTTGCCATTTACAATGTTTTCTTTAGTGCCTGCAATTGAAATTACAGATCAGCTGGTCCATGATAATTGATCTATAATGAAGCTGGACAAAACTTGCTACTCAGGAAGCAATAAAGATGTACCCTTCAAGTTTCTGCCTTCCAAAGATACAGCTAAAGATAAAAGCATGGTAATGATATTTATGTTTTATTGAGTATACATTACCTTGGGCTTGGCACAACGTAGTTTTCAGGTCTTAATGGCTTGGCTTTATTCTGAATACATTGGCAGCTGTGGGCACCTCCAGTAGCACCTTGAGCAAATCAGGCCATGCACCAGAATGGTCCATACCATGACCATCTCAAGCTGTTACAAGGGAGTTCTCCCAAATACTGCTCTTCCTTACTACCATGGCTCAGTGGAACCCTGAAAAGCTCAGGTGGTACTTTTGGCCCAGGTCCGCAGTGGCAGCTGATGCCCATCAGATGGCACAAGGCAGTGGAACAACATGCAATGACCAAAATGCACAATTTTTAGTCAGTAATTAATTTAATATAAGTGGTACAGGGGAGCAACTGCAGCATTTGTTGTAGTACTAGTTCATAAAAAAAATACCATTTGCACGTTAATTCTGTTCGTGGATAACAACCTTTTACCCATATGTTTCTGGCTTATCCTTGCAGCTCATTTTATAAATAAAGTTGAAACCTAACTAATATGGTATTGAGTCTCTTGCTGTTTCAGTTTGTCAGACTTTCCAATAAAAAGGCCTGTATATGATGGCTTCATGCTTTTGGTATGTGTCAGAAATAGTTCTATGCATATACATTACAAAATTAGGATTCAATTTTTGTTGTGTAGCCATAAAAAATTAGATTATATAATTATTATGTTTTCCTTTCTTATCTTTTATATTTTTAATATAATTTTTGAGGATGCCACAGGGCACTCCTGCTGTGAATTAGCTGCAATAAACTCTCTTAAACAGATAAACATCAAAGAGCAGTAATGTTTTAAAATGAAGCAACCTGCATTCAAAATCCAATTGCTTTATGTTGTAGATCTTGAATGCTTCAGCTGCTCAAAGCGAATGGGGTTTCTCAAGGGCACAGAGGAGTTGCATTACTGAGATTTTAATGCAACAGGGATTATTCAAGTGAAGTTGCTAGCAAAATCCATTTGTTTTCATAGGAACAAGCTTCCTTCTATTTTTCTTGTTCCTTATGGGGAATATCAAGATGTGAAGAAATTCTCTATTACCAGGAATCCTACAGTTGTATTTAGACTGTTGTTACTGGAGGAGTTCACAAAGTCTTGTGGACTTTGTGGTGAATTCTGGTGAATAATTGATTACCTGCAAACTTTAGTGGAAATATTAAACAAGTCAGTTATTTTTAAATAGTTTAGAGGATTTACTGTAAATCTGGCATTAACATTGAACCTAGAACTGCCACCAGAACTGAAGTACCAAGCCTAGATTCTACTCAAATGCTGTCAATGTGACAGAAGGTCCCAAACTTGAATTGTCTGCATTTCTGGATATCTGCTTTGTATAGCTACGGCATTTTACTTCTCGAGGCTAAGACTGCTTGGAAAAGCCACCTCCTGATGGTACTGTGAATACAGTATCAGAAAAGCAGGCACCCATGTTGCCCAAAAAATACTCTCTGGAAGTTAATAAGACCTCATGTATAGACTGTAGGATATTCAGAGTCTTAACTCTCAAAAGTTACGTTTTCACTGAGATCCTCAAGAATTCTCCTCCAGTTTTCGAGCTGTCCTTGGTAACAGTTGTTCTTTGCAGGTGCAAAGGGAAAAATATTCGTATTTGGGTATGCAGCTGCATTTGATTGCTCTATATTTTTGATGTTGCTTTAGCAGTATTGCCTATTTTGTACAGTTTTTGGAAGATCTGGGGTCCTGAAACAATGATCGATAAATTGGTATTGATTTAGTTTTACCTTGAAATAGATATGAGGCTGGAGCAAAATCAGAGCTGAATAAAGTTCCCTACTTCTTTTTTTTCTTAAAGCAAAACGTGTGTTGAAAGATCCAACCTCTCCAATACAGTAATTATAGGGTGCTATCCTTAGTGATGTTAAATAGCTCCCTTTAGTGTATCTGTTTGATCTCGAGCTGTGAATTCCTATTCTTTCCGTGGGTGTAACTGTAAACAAGAGGATTAACATTGCTTCAGTGATGTTTTGCTTAAGTGAATCAAAGTTGAAAGGGTGTCTTGAATATCTGTAGAAAGCTTTGTGTGTTGCAGAGTTCCTGTTCTATACGTATGCACAGTGCACCTTTCATGGTAAACTCCAGTGATGCTTTAAAGTTTTGGTTCACTTTAAGCTTTTTATATTTTGGATGTTTTTGTGGAGCATTGCGAGTGGAAGGCTCTGTCTCTGCGGTAATGGGGCACCACAAAGAACCTGTGAAGTTCCAATCTATTATATCCATCCTTTTAGCTACGTAATTTTTTTCAAGACCTACCATGGAGAACAGGACTCTCACCATAAGATATATGCTAAATTTTAGGCTTTTTTTATAATGCAGTGATGGTAAGTAGTTACCACACCAGGGATGTGGGGCCACAACAGACTGGAAATCCTAAACTGCTGTCTTCCATTGGTGCTGGGAATGCCAGCAGAGAAAAGACTATTTGTTGAGGGGAAGGCCCACAAGTATGATGTCACTCAAGCCGTGGCTTGGTGCTGGTGTGGGCTGTGCATCTTGTCCATGACACTCCTTGTATTTTGTTGTTATCCTGATGCAGGACTCTGAAAACGAAAAAGAAAACACAGAGAGAAGAGCATGAATATTTTCAATGCGATCCCTACCTGAGGCTTGTGTGCCATGTCATCAGCTGGGAGAAAGTAGAGGAAGAATCATCATGCCTGGAAACTTGTAGTTCCCCTGCAGGGCTCCCACCTGCTGTTCATCCACCTTTCAGCAGACCAAATCTGACGTTAGAGCACTTTCTGGACATGTACTTTTTTTATCAGGACTTTGTTTAATTAGAAAATACATTCCTCCTCCCTCCCCCGGTTATCCAAGGAAAAGCCTAGTGTCATGATTCCTTTTTTTTACCTTCAACTCAGCCCAAGTTCTTGCTGTGCATGGCACCCTCTCTCTGTGACATGATTGATGTATCGAGGGTTTCCCTGTTATCTCCTGCCTTCATCTGATATGGCACTCAGAGCTTGTCAGTGTCAGAAGTTACATCCACCTCTTTAGTTGTGGCAGGAGCCCAAAACACGTCTCTTGGATGGGACTCCTCCATGATTCCTTTCCAGGTTGTCAGTTAAGCCCGTTGTTATCATCTCAGCATGCCTGGTTGCTCTGATCCAAAGGGGACACTCTGCTCTGCTAAGAAGCAATACTTTCAGAAGGACAGCAGCAGTTAGGTGGGCCCTACTTTCCTGTCTGAGTCCTGGGGAGGAAGAAGCATTCGTGTTCACATGCTATTCGTCATTTCAAGATTATTTAAGAAAGCACCGCTGTTGAACTAGCAGGGGTTCTTTCCTTCTGTGACCTTTGCCAGAGCAGCTGATTGGTGTGCCCCAGCTGCAGGCCATCATTTTCTTGGGAAAGTTTTAAGAGTGTCTGAAAAATGACCATCTTCTTTCCTAGCCCTTACTGATGAGTATAGGCTCTTCTGGCCTTTCCAACTGCAGTGTGGGAGGGGTTGTTTGTTTTCTTTTTAAATGTTATCCTGCCAGCCGCCCTTTTTAGCAAAGCTGTATACACATGAAGACTTGCTGCGTATTCGCTGTGGCACATGGATGGAGTGGCCGCTTTGAACTGCTTTTGCAACAATGGATTCTGCTTGACTGATAATGAAACCATGGGATAGACCTCAGGGAGGTGAGTCATATGTTAATTTGTTCTTGACGTTTCCTTGGTATGTTAAAAGCTGTGATCTTTCAGAAAAATCTCTTATTTTATTTTAATTTTTTTTTTTTTTTTTTAAAGCTACTTCCTGGGGCAATGGCAGATGCTGTTTTGGAATGGCACCCAATGAGTTGTTCTAATGTAGTTCAGTGCTTGGTTGGCATTCTGCTATTGTGCAAATATTTTTGGTACTTCTTTTACCGCAAAGATATTTTATTAAGTGTGGCACATTGTTATACACATGTGGTGCTATGGAGCTCCAGAATATGCATGGGACATAATGTTGAGCTGCAGAAACACAATAGCAATGAGTCACTGAAATCCCTTGTTGATCACAAGAGTTTGAACAACTGCAGTGATAATCTTTTGAGACAATGTACAACTCCAGTGGTATTTGCTATCTGCTCTGTGGTCTCCCTCAGTTAGCTGCTTGATTGGCTTGGCTTTGTGGGTATCCTAATCATGTTGGCACAGTCACTTTGATTAACAGAGACATGCAACTTGCAAATCTCTGGGCTTGTGCCGACCTCAATAAAGTTGTGTGCTTTTTCTCTTTTTAAATTTCAGCAGCTTCCTGAGGGCACAAGAAATGTTTTGCACAGCTCTCCATGATGGTCGGTGAATAATGAACTGTGGGGTTCAGAGGAGTCCATCTGCTTCTCCCTAACTTGAAGGCTGAGAAAGAGTAAATTAAAAAAAAAAAAAGAAAAGGCAGGGAGGAATGCGAGATTCTTAAATTTGTGTTAATTTTTTTCATGGCCTTTCAAGTAGGTCCCAGGTCAGTTTAAGCATCAGCTTTAGTCACTTCTTTGGTAAAACCAGAGAGAGTCTCATCAATATAACTTCATTTGTGCTAATCTGGCTGATCTTCACCTGTTACGTCTACAGTATGTTTCTAAGAGGCATGTTGAATGTTCTGTTGATCTTACTTAATTTCTGTACTGTTCTATCTTTTGACAGAGAAGGAGTTTGCTTTTACAGTCTGGTAAACAGCCTTGCATGTCTTTTGGCAAAATGACTGAAAGCTTAATTCCTATTACTCCTCAGACCAGAAGAAATAGAAGTTCAATATCTCATATTACACTTAAGGAAACTAATGGGATATGAAATCCATGTGGTGGTTTTAGTAGTGGTTATTCCTCTGCAATTTGGTTCTTGACCATATTCCCCAGTCTTGTGCTGCTGTTTTTTAAGGAAATACAGTATTTTCAGTGGCCATTACTTATTGCCATATAGTCCTTGAATACCATCTCGACCACTGTTAGTAAGGATGTCCTCTAAAAGACAGCTCAGTCAAGCCAGAAGGGTACTTAACTTAGATGCTATGAAAGGCAAAGTGTCCAGTCCTCAAATTTGGAATAAGAGGAGATTTTTGGAGGGAGAGATCCCCATCTGTTCACATATATATATATTTTTTAATATGCTTTTGACGGAGCAGTGTTCCCAGCTGTTGAAAGTGTTGTTTTAACAACAGAGAGTCTGTAGATCCCTGCTGTTACATTTAAGGTGGTTTCCAAGACACATTTGACTAGTCTCTTTGTTTCTGAAAATCTGAAGCTGGTTTCTTGGAGCCCTCTTTCCTCTTTAACTCAGCTCTACCTTGTCTTACAGGGGTTACCAGGTCAGATGCGCATTTTGGGGGAGTCATCCTTCAAACTTTAAAACCTTCCCATCCCCTCTCTGTGATGTTATCATTAGGGGTCAAACCTCATGCTTCCATTTTTCATTGAAGAAAATGTTACTTAAAATATACCACAACACCTGCTTCCTTGATGCTCTTTTTTAATAAGATTTTTATTTTTTTTTTCATAGTGGTAAAGAAATGAGGGATCCTGAGGTCACTGTGCCACATGGGTCGTCAACTGAATGTGCCAAGGAACGTGAACGTGAGTCTGCTCACAAGTGAGTAGTTTCCTGGTGGTAAGATTTCACCTATTTACAGTTATCCTCCAATTCCTCAAATATTTTTTATGTCTTAAAAAAAATTTTCATGCTTCAGTTTGGACTTATAGTAATAACTTGTTCTTGTCCAAAATAATTTGGTTTATTAGTTATTACTTTAATCATTCTAGCAATAGGATCTACATTTCCAATCTTTTAGGAAAAAGAGGAGAATCACATTTTTAGCTCTTTTTTCCTGATAGTAAACAAAAGCCCACCGGTTTTATTTACTTGTATTTCATTCTGTTTTTTTTCCATCTCCTCCTCTTTTTCTCTCTTCATTCCAAAGAATATTTGGATTTGTAGACATAAATATTTTTAAAATTATTTTAGTTTTTATTGTCATTGTTTTATTTGTTATAGAAGCTGCTGTCTTGTCATACATATTAATTTGACACTGTTAATCCTATACAAACACATTTCTGGTACTGACTTCTTAGGAATGCAAGTCTTTTAAGTATATAAATGTAAACAGAGTTTGTTAGCCTGTTAGTGTAGTGCATAAGTCATTATTTCACTTGGCTCTCCTCAGTCACCACTAATTCCACATGACACCTGCTTTTGTGTTCTAGATTATTTGAGTTGGAGAAAGTTAAGCACAGAGTAGCTATGAAAATTATTTTGTTTTCAGCTACAGGTGCCATTATATCTTTAAGAAGGCAGATTCTTTGCCTCTCTTTGAATAGTCTAGCTGTAGAATGAGGCATTTACTTACTTTAAGGAAACTTCTGTGAGACTGCAGAAGAATGTAAGACATTTGGATGATATGATAAGAGAGGATATATGAGTAGATGTATCAGAAAATTATTGTTTCTTTAAGAAAAGATCAAAAAAGGGGGAGAGGCGGAGCTTTCAAAATGAACCCTAAAATAATACGAACTGTAAAAACCATATAAGAGGTTGTGGTGCTGGTACTTAATATCTTCTTCCTTCTCTGCTTCTTGGCAATACTCTTTGCTTAAGTCGATGGACCATTTATGTTTGTAAGAACAGTGTTGGAGGACTCCTCCTGGAATGCTTCACAGCAGAAACCTAGGAAGGGTGCTCCCTTGCACTCTGGGCAGGAGTCTGTCTCCTGCCACAAGGTGCAGAAAAAGCCCGGGGGAATCTACACTCACAAATTCAGAGCATGTTTTTATGTTGCTTTTGTTAACTGAAGCTGGAATTGCCCCTTATTTTAACAGAGGATATTTTCCTGTTACCTTGGCTCTGAGTTCAGTGTGCAGTTGTATCTCAGTGCGAGGCTACTGCAGATGCTGGATGGGAAAAGAGGCCTTGATGAGAAATGGAGTTGAAAATACTGCAACCAAAGCACTGGGCAGTTTGGGCTGCTGAAAACCTTTCTGCATGAAACTCTGGCTCCCTTAAAGTGGCTGGCAGTGCTCCCGTTGCGTTCAGTGCAGCCAGGATTTTGCCTTATATATTTATTCTGATTTATGAAAAGCTCAGTCATCGTGCTATCTAAGCGCTGAGATATGGTATTTAGTTACAAACAATCATTTTAAGAGTGATGCCAGAATCTACACACGCATTAGACTTGGAGATTAAAGAACATGGAGTTTTGGTTGCATGTGCTTTTCCAGTTGTAATTATTCTTCATCCTAAACACTGCAGACCTCCAAGCTTTTGGGCACAGAGGGGCTCCAGACTGAGACAAATCAGAAAGATTATGCGATGTAGTAAATAGCTATAAATTAATGGATTTTGCTGAGGTGCCAGTAACTACCTCAGTTTCCCTGTCAGCCCCAGAGGAATTATTAATTCCTCAGATTTTAGGGAGCCATTGCAGGAAAGAATTTTAATCTTCTGCTTTTTTTTTACCATAACCGTTTACCTTGCAGTAACTCATACAGCACTGTGTGCTCTCCACTCTGATGTTGCATTACAGTAATGTGCTGCAGAAGAAAGCTTGTTGAGTTCATGTGAAATCTATCCCAAGGAAAGAGTATCCAGAGCAGCTGGTTTCATTTATATGTTTTATTTCTGAAGCTCATGAGTGTTCCAGTGA
Source organism: Chiroxiphia lanceolata (assembly GCF_009829145.1). Lineage (NCBI taxonomy): Eukaryota > Metazoa > Chordata > Aves > Passeriformes > Pipridae > Chiroxiphia > Chiroxiphia lanceolata. The sequence continues at coordinate 11,616,207 of NC_045639.1, forward strand.
GAGATGGAATAATTGATTTAAATCAGATTATGAAACACTATACTTTTTATTATAAAATGCGCTTTTCTGGCATTCAATTCTGTAATGTATCACTCACAGGTAATGCAGAGTGAGGCTGAAGAGGCTGAAAAATACTCCTCTCCATCATGTAGTCCATTGCTACATGTTCTTGTCTCGGAGCTGAAGCCAAAGTTGCTATTTATAAAAGAATCATCATATCGTTAAAGATTTGAGGCTCCATTGCTTCAGGTGAGATACAAAACCTTATTCCTTGAGTTTCTTGGTAATAGAACTGCTACTGATTTTTTGGAGGAGCACCACGGTTCTGTGTTTTTTTTCCTGGCTGAAATATATGTACACGGAGCAAATAAATGGCAAGGAGAGCAGAGGTGTTTTTAGCAAGGGATAATATTGGACATTCATTGCAGCACAGGTTAATATGTATTTTAAGAGGTTCAAAATATTCAGTGTTTAATTGTTCACTCAATTGTCTAAGTGTTTGCTGGGGTCAAAGCCCTTGTTAGTGTGTTAAAATCTTGCCGGAGTGTTTGTTTTTTTCCTAACAACTTCTGAACCGGCCAATATAAACTAGATTTTTATGGAGGTAATGAAATTCCTATAAATTTTCTGAAAAATTTTGGCTGAATGAAAAGAAGAGAGAACAACCGGTGCTACCAGTAATGGAAAGGCTGCAGCTGGAGCTCAGCCATTCCCTGCTTAGGTTTGGCCACCCAGCTTGGCTTGCTGGGAAAAACATCAAGGTGAGGTGCATGTGTGCAGCTCTGATCCAGGGCCAGCACATACCTGCCTGTGCAAGGGCACGGGGGAGGGATCGGCCATGAGAATGTAGGACGAGTATGCAGAGGAAATGTGTCTTTCATAAGCAGCACAACTAAGGAACAAAGGTGCCGGAGCCAGTCCAGAGAAGGGCAACAAAGCTGGTGAAGGGTCTGGAGCACAAGACTGATGAGGAGAAGCTGAGGGAGCTGGGTCAGGGGAGACCTTATTGCTCTCTACACCTACCTGAAAGGAGGATGTAGCTGGGTGGGTGCCGGTCTCTTCTTCAAGGTAACAAGTGACAGAATGAGAGGAAATGACCTCAAGTTGTGCCAGGGGAGGTTTAGATCAGATATTAGGAGAAAAATTTCACAGAAAGGGTTGTAAAGCACGGGAACAGGCTGTCCAGGGCAGTGGTGGAGTCACCATCACTGGAAGTGTTCATGAAATGCGTGGATATGGCAGTTGAGGACATGCTTTAATGGTGATGGTACTGGGTTGATGGTTGCACTTGATGATCTTAAAGGTCTTTTCCAACCTTAGCGATTCTGTGATTCTATGTGAATCTTGCACAAATGACAGTGTGATGATACACTTAGAGATGTCTCTAACCTCACTGACTGGTCTCAATCAGCCTCTGGAAGATGACAAGGGGCATGTGCCCTGTGCTCACTGGCACCGTGCTGCCGTACACAAGCACGGGGAAGTCACCTGTGACTCACATTCTGGGTTAGAATACAGGACAGCAGATTTGGAGGTGATATTGCAGCCTGAGAAACAATTATACCTAGAGGTATATTGCTTCATTAGGAGATGAGTGTTATTAGCTTTAAAGAGCTAGTCATTATGAAACACCATGACAACGGATTTGTATTTATTTACTGGCAGCCACTCAACTTGAATGTGTATCTATGAGCAGCGTCAAGTTTCAGAAGTTCTGGTGCTTTTTCATGGAATCCAAGTGCTGGCTGGTGCATGTTGACATGGTCATGGTCCTTCTGTCTCTCACTCTTTGCAGAGGATGCTGTGTGCCTTTGGGCTTGGGGCATTAAGTTACAACTGTGTTGCTCGGATGGGCTGGTGAGTGAATGGAAGATTCTTGCTTTGGAAAACATTTTGCTAAAAGCTGTTAAAGCAAATGCTTTATGCACTGAACCTACCCAAAGTCTGATGTGGGATGAAGGACTTTTCAGTTTTCTCCTTTGATTTTGTTTTCCATTCCTGTAGGAACTTTTCTGCCTGGCTATATACATTGTGAGCCAAACTTACAGGGCATTTCACAGGTGCTCAGTTTAAGTGTGTTTGGAAACCACACAGGTAACTTTTGTTCAGTTCCCTAAGAAAAGTCCCTATCAGTGCTAATGTACCCTGATTTCCTTCAAAACCCCTCTTAATCTGGTTGGAGAAAGCATTTATCTTGGACAAGACAGTTCTCAGCTCCTGGAACTCTGTAATCTGTGCTTATTTGGGGGGACTTTCCAAATAAGTTTCTTGGTGGTCAATAATTGTATTAGCTATTCCTCTCTGCTTAGGAATAGACTAAGAGACCTGCTTTAAAAAAAGGTCTGTAGCAGAATATAAATAATCCGTTCTGATCACTGCTTATACCATCACTAACTGGATTTGAACCTGCTTTCACTTCAATATCTGATTACTAATACTTAAGCTATCTCCCAAGGTCAGCAGAGTGGCATCATAAATGAAGTAGAAAGTGTATCATACCAGTGGTTTAAAACAAGTCCACAGCACAGTCCAGTTAGCTGATGGGCCATCTCTGTTTATGTCAGCTGTTAAACTCGTGCACACAGGCACACAAGTACTGATGCCATCAAATGTGGTCAACACAGACAGTTCAGCCTGCAAAAGTGAGCCAGAAAAGGCATTAAAATGCTTAGTCTATGACATACTTCCTTATTTTTGTCGTTTTGACATTTATGTGTTGTATCACTGAGGCTTTTGAGAAAGAAGACCCAATTTCAGAGGCAAACTGAGCTGAGATGTTCAGTTTATAATGCTGCAGCCGTCTGGTTTGCATTTAATTCCAATTGACCACCTGCATGCTGTTAACCTCTGGAAGGTTACTGTGATCACAGTTGTTGTTGTTGTTTGTTTAAAAGTTTTGCAGCTCAAGGAAAATATTAGTAACCAGTTGCTTAACCTACACTGTTTACTGATCTTATTGAACTTGCAGATGTAGCTTTGCTGGCCAGTGAAAACCGGGAGTTGCCTGTTGCCAGTAATAGCCTGCACTCATTTTTCAAACAGGAATAGATTGTGCAATTAAAAGATTTTTTTTTTCATAAATATGCTCTTTGTCTGTTGGCTATTGTCTCAAATATCAAAATATAACTTAGAGGATGTGGAAGTAGCTTTAAATGAGCCAAAGTTTCACAGAAGCATATTTGAGTTGTGAGTGCTGCTGCAAACCCCCGAGGTGCATGTGAAAATGTACAAGAATTGCAGAGGCAATTGTCAAGTGAATAAGACAGATGTGTTCACATTAACGTTCTCCAACCAGGAGTATTTAAGTTGCTGTAAGGAAGCATTTTACTAAATGAAAGCATTCAAAAATTAGAAGTTACTTCTTCAAAAGTACCAGAATTATTTTTTTTAAATATGCTTCTTTGTTTTTAAACCTTTGAAGTTCATTCAGTTGAGAATTTCCTGCTTTCCTTTAGAGCGAAGAATAGAAATTCACTTGCTTTAGAAGTCTCATTTACTCCTTTGATTCTAAGAGGGGGAGCTTTACAGTGAACACGCTCAAAATTGCGAGGGTTGGCAACACATCTATACTTAATTCATGATGTTCCCTTGAGGTGGGCTGTCTTCTTGCTTCTCCGGTCTTAAAAAACTAACACCTATAGAAAATCGATTCCTTTTACAAATCCCAGAACTACTCCAGAAGCAGGAATACGACCAACCTTCATTCCTGTTTGTCAGCTACAGAGCTCTGCTTATTGCCAACCCTCACCTAGGTCTGTGAGCAGCGACTCCCATTCAAGCCTCCCCTTTTGTCAGGGTTTGGTGACTCTTAAACTATGACTTCAACTGCACCCATGTTCCTTTAAGAGCTTAGCACACAGATGATACAGTGGATGGTCTCCAAATAGAGGACAAGTGTTTTTATTGCAAGTACCACCTAAACTTTCAATTTGAGGATGCTCTGTGGGTATGGGCTACTGGAAAAGCCTTTTCAGGTAGGACTGATTGGGGGTGTAGGGGTGAAGGGGAGAGAGTTATTTCCACAACAAAAATCTTGAATTCCAATAACAAATCAAAGTGGTTTGCTCTAAGATAGCAAACATGCATTCTGGCTCCAGATCCACTTATCTGAGGAACCTGCTTTTGTCTGTCACGCTCGTCGTCCCTGACCACAGTGTGCTGGGCCAACTACATGGACTCCAGGCTATGGGAATACATGATGGTCAACCAAATAGCACTGCAGCAGGAGTTCTGAATTCTAGAAGAAAGGGTATTCGGTTTCCAGCTGAAATTTAGGAGCACTCAATGTCAACACTTTCTTCAAAGAGGTTATTTAGTTGAAAACCAAATTTTCCACGGAAAAGCCATGAAGTAAAACTTTCTGCCAACCTACTCTTAACCTCTCTACTGCTTTACTGGGTTTTTATTTGCCTGTGTGAGTGTCTGTGGGGACACTTGGGCATGTGGATTCAAATGAGCTGTTCAAATAGATTAAACAACTTTAAACCCCTCTGTGGTCTTTGGAAGTGAATTAGATTAAAGTGAATTAGAGCTATTTTAATTCTGAATGAGTGAGTCCACATGGGCTTAATATAGTTGTATATAGAAACCCACATTAAAATCACATCCTTAGTTAACTCAGATTGTTTCCCTTGTAGACAAACCCGTCCTGTCTGTATTTAGCAGGGAGTACAGAGCTTGCTTCATCCGTAACTTGCACTATTGACAGGCAAAGGAGCTAAATCAAAAATGATTTTGTACTGGTATAAATGGTTTCACAAACAATAGGTCGGTAATGCATCTGGCCCGTGACGTGTCCAGGGAAAGAAGCTGGGCCCGAATAGCTTTTAGCTCTCATCATTGAAATCAACAACGCTTGCCAGAAGAAAGCCTTCAGCATTAATTCCTTAAGCTATAAATTATTACAGGGCTCTGATTCCTTGGAATGAAATGCGAGAGATAGATGGCAGAGAAATATTATTAATGGATAGTTTGCTACGTTCCTAACTGCACTGACTTCATGAGAATACATTATATTACTATCTGGAATAGCAATACTAGGGATTTATTAGAATGACTGAGTACTCATTGTTAGCTAGAATACCATGCTATATTGGAAACATAAAGTATTCTGCATCAAAGCATGTGATCTACATCTTTTCTTTTCATCCTTAATTTGATTATGAACTATTACCATGATTTGCTATAAAATAAGAAAGTTGTACGTTTTGATGGTTTCTCAAATGCTGATTTTACTTTCTGCACAAATACTTTGTATCTTTTCAGCATAATTATTTAGCAGCCATTTCGGGTTAATTATTGTCATTAACAATATGAGTCCTATGAGGGAATATCAATTAAAATATGCACAGCTGAACTTTCAAATGAGTAAATAATTTAGTTTTTGAAAATGACTGGAAACAGCAGGGTAACAGTCAAAAGGGGAACAATTATTTTAATGCTTATTTGACAAATGAGTAATTTTTACAGCAAATTAGTTTCTTATCGTAGCACCCCTACTGGTAAGAAGAGAGAAACTGTTAACATGAGTTTTAAAAATAAAACCTGCTAAGATATGCATGCAAAGTTAAGGAAATCATTTGTATGAAGAAAAGGTGATTATGATACACATTGTTAGCTGAAGAATGTTGCCATGGGAATCTAATTAGGGATATAAATCACACAAAATTATGTTTATATATAGGGCTGGATACATTAAACTCATATGCACAGTTATACATCAATTTCATTCTTCTTTGTCAAAGTATTGAAGATAGACCTTTGTTGCTCTTTATTCTTGACCCCACTAAATACAGTGATTGAAATTTAATATTTTGGGGGAATTGCTTATCACTGTAGCCATGGCAAGAAAATTTAACAAATGAAGTATGGCATTTCAGGTGTGAAGATATGATGCTCATTCATTTGCATAAAAAAAAGAGTGTAGAAAAACTTCGAAAGGTGATTAAATTTTAGCCCTGTTTTGGGGAAAATTTTAACATATACACTGATTTTTTAGCTATGCCATCCTGGTTTGTTGGTGTAATGATTGAGGAGGGGCAGGATGAAGAAGTGAGAGAAAGTGTATAGAAACTAGAGCTATTGAAGAGGTTTGGGGTTTTTTTCAGAGCACTGAGAAGGTTTTTCAAGGCTTTCTCCATATGTTAAAGCAGAAGAGGAATTTCAGCAAAGATATCTTTTGTCTTTCCCTTATTTGCATGCTCTGTTTCATTTCTGATTTTTGTGCTCAGCCTGATTACTGCCTGTAGTAAACCCCATTGCTGCTGCTGATTTCCCACAGCTATGATTTGGAGTAAGTAGGTAGTTTATAGTGAAACGGTGATCACCAAGGACAATTCAGAATTTCTCTTTGGTTTCAGTGATTTTTTTTTTTTTTAATCCATCTGTTGAGTGTCAAATTGCACTACTGAGCTGCACTGAACACTATTGAGACTTGTGCTCAAGGAATTTTCAGTGAAGATGACTAAACCTTTAATGATACTGGGCCCTGCTGGGCCAAGGAGTGCAAACTGGGTAGCTCTGGCTATCTTACAAGGCCCTGGCATGGTAAGGAATTGAAAAGAAACTTAAGGGAAAAAAAGTGTTATTTTATTTTCTTTGCACAATGTTGACCAAAGCTGAGTGTAGAAATAATCCAAAACTTACAGTTCAAAATGCCATGACAAGGAAAAACTGAATTTGCCATTTCTTGATAGGAGTGGGCAGTTGTTTTTCTTCTCACCAACTGGTCAAATTCAGTTTTAAACTCTGTTACCACCAAACGTTTTTCACCCCGTCTCTTCTGGTCCAGACTCACATTTTGGGGCTTCATTCTAGCTCCTTAGGAACTAATCTTCCTTTTCTACATGACCTCTGTGCAATAAAGGGAATTGCAGTATTCCCAGTATGGTCACACGCCTTCTGTTGACATCCACAAATGAGTGTGTAATTAAGGATGTAGATTTAGTGCTGTCTCATTTGAAAAGCTGCTGGAATTGCAACATCACTTTGACAGAGGTATTTCCTTACTGGGGTATATCTTTTGTATCTTTTTTTTCACTGATGTAATTGGACAAAGGGGAAGAATAATATAAGATGTTGAGAAACTTAATCTTGTATGCTAGAGCTAGGACAGGACTGTTGAAGGATGGAACCAAGGAATGACTGTGAGCCAAAGAACAGCCTGTCTGATCTGTTTTTAAGGAAACTTTCCAGTTTTTGTGTAAACATTTATTTCACAGTAGAGCCTATTTAGGGCAGTTTCACCTTTTTTATTTGTCCACTTCACAGGGCTGTCTCTCACTCCACCTCAAGCCACCACACAGTTTCTCCCTGAAATCTCACAGCACAGAAATTCCATAGGAAAACACAATGATGTCATTTCAGTCAGACCATAATTTTCCAGCTGTTGGAAGAAGGCACATTGTGGTGTTTATTTCACTACTTATAAAGATTTGTGGCAAGCAGGGAAATACTTTACTTCCAAGATCATTGTTCAAGTAGTTGAAACTGCTCATCTGGAGCTTTGTGCCAAAGTAGGGGGAGGCAGAAGGGACGATGCGGGAGAGCAACTGGGTGCATGGCCTGTAGGTAAGTGCATGTACGGAGCCTCAGAGGAATTAAGGGATATTTTTCACTGTTCTTATGGTGAGAAGGAAAGAGGCATGGAATGGGCAGCTTTTTCAGCGCATCCGTGCCACTGCAAACTTTGGCACCTCTGTTACTGGCTTTGCATTTGACAGGGCTTGGCATGAATCAAGCAAGCTCTCACCTTGATCTGGTGAGAGTTGTCAATTTGGTGCCAGGTTGTCCCTTGCATTTAGCATGGACAAGGCTTTGTCCTGAGCTGCTGGCTCTGCTGTAAGCCAGAGCTCTGTAGGTGGTGGAAATGGCTTATTGTAACATCGATCAATGTGAATTTGAAAACCTCTTGGCAAAGACTTCCAGGGTCAGCGGGGACTTTCAACACCTACTGAAAATGATCCTCGTATGTTGCTTAAAAAACCCCAAACCGCTGAACAATCAGTCCTGAGCCCCAGATCATCTCCTCTGTTAAAAGTGGCAAAGCTGCATCGTGCTATATTACTGGCCCAGATTTTCCTCATGCTTTACAGAAGCCCTTGCATGTGTGACAGTCTGCAGATGCATCCTCTCATCTTTGGAAATGACCAGGTGTTCCCAGGCAACTGAAGGGAGAGGAAGGGGGCAGGTATCTGAGAGGCCTAACATACTTTGATACACTCATTTCTCTTAAGTTAAGTAGCATAGCAAAAAGTGGGGTAGCTCTGACACGTGAAACCTTTGAGCCAGTCATTCTCTGTACTTCAGTCAGAAAACATTAGCCAAGCTCGCCCTCCAGTTCATCTGAGAACTCCAGAAGGGCTGGATGCAATAACGAACAAAAGCCTTTTGGATGCTGCTGTTGCTCATTTTTTCACTGTGTGGGTCCATTAAAGTATTGCTGCCTTTTGGGAACTCAGCTGGAAGAAGAAAACAGGCCTGGAAAAAATAACTGCATTATGTGAGACCACTGGCTACTGCTGGAATTGTGTCAGTTTGTAACATGTTAGGCAGGTTCCCTGTGCATCCGCTGCAAAGCTTCTGCTGACAGGACTTGAGCTCTAGCAGTGAGAGAAGCCAACAATAGCACAAAAAAAGCTGTGGGCTCTCGGATCCTGCGTGATCCCAGAGACTGTGGGCAGCGTAACTCAGTAGGAGAGAAAATGAAACTGTTGAAGTGTTCTCCTGATGTGCCCTTACAGCTTGTAAAGACAATCATCTGTCCAAATGGGTGATTTCTTAGGTGGAGGGAAGATGTGTAGGTGAGTGATAGGCAAAATAGATGCAGGTTTGATTTAGCCCTCAGATTTTTCATTAGGGTCAACTACACATAATTTAACTTTACTCTTTCCCTTCTCCACTTGCCTTTTCTGTCATGCTTGGCACCACACTTTCCATTCAAAACGCCAGACTAAGAGAATAAAAGTAGTCCAGCACAGAAATGTGTGCTAGCTAGACGCGCAGTAGCCACCCCTCACAGGCTGTTGAAGCGTGTACAGAAGCAGAGCTGAAGTTTGTCATCATTGATTGTGTCTAGAAATTAAAACCAACCCCTTGCACTTGACGCATAAATATAGTCACTTCAGCTTTTAACCCTGCTCCCCATTACCTCATCATATTTTACCGTGAAGGAAACATATACTATAATGTATTCTTTGTCACATACAGTCCACACCCTTATGTAAACTGCGTTTTCAGTCCTCTTCCCATGCAGACACATTCCCCATCAGGCATTCCTCAGACATGCCAGTGAACGCTTTACTGCTTAGCAAATCTATCGGATTAACACAATTACAGTAAAAGCGCGGGACAAAATAAATATTCCCCAAAGAACCTTTAGGAGGATTTTGCCATTTCTTGGTTAGTAAGAGATGATCCCTCAACAGACATCAGCCTGACCCTGTTTTCGTTTCTCTTATTTCATCTGTCCCAATGGAGCAAGAAAAATATATCACTGTATGGGCAGCAGAAGAATGAGCAGCCTGGTATTATCTGTACTTTTCGATTCAGTCTGCAAGGAAAGCTGAGAGTCAGGGGAAGAATCAGGGAACTTTGTGTTCAGCCAACTTCCAAAGCCTTTGGTGTCTGGCCAGATTTACAACACTTAATTGTACGTTTGCATTGTGTGTTGCAATACCTCGGAGATTTGCAAAGTGGTTCTGGTGTATCCCTTTTGGGTGCTCAGCTGCTCCAGACATTCCCGTTAAACTCACAGTACAATGTCCAGTGTCCCCACACTTACTGGTATGGTAGTCCCTTACCTGTCCCAGTCCCAAGGGAAACACAGAGGGAGGCTGAATTGCTCTGTTGGTCAGCCCAGAGCTGCCCTGAGGCATGTTTTTCCCTGGGATGCTGGCATCAACTCCCACTTGCCCAGCAGGGACGTAGCAGAAGTGGGTGAGAGCTGGTCATACCTGCCCCAGTGTTCTCTTCCAAAGTGCCCTCAGAAAACTTTAGCCATTTCAATTGTTCATTGTTTGTATTTTCCTTTGAATCCTATTGCAGTGGAATGGCAATGCTGCTTTTCTCCTTACAGAGACATCACTATATGTCTTTTTTTTCCCCACCACTCTTAACTTTTTAGTCCAGTTTGAGTCATTCAAACTTGGAAATCTCCAGTGAGCTTGGATTTGAATGTAGCTGGATTGATCTGTACTACTTCCAATACTTTTTTAGGGGATGGGGGAGAGAGAAAAGGAAAAAAAATTAAGGCAATCATTGAATTTATAGTACTCCAGACGTCAGAGAAATGAACATAAAACTGCAGATGCCTTATAGTCAGACAGACTGCTCAAATGTATGCAAATGGGTGAGACGTTTATGTGAACATGGTTGAAAAAAAGAAGGAGCAAGGCAAAAAATCCTTAAATAATTCTGTTCTTGTTGCTGTGAGTCTTGGACATCGAGTTTGGTAAAAAGTGATGATTGTGATGACCCAAAGAAAGCCAAGGCCCTGGTAATTGTGGTCAGCTGGGTAGACTTTGATTGGTCTTAATGTTCTTGGATATACTGTTAAAGTAACATAAATTCATACCTTCTAAGTTATGGGGCCTATTGATCAAGCTTTTCCTTGCACAGCAGTATTTAGATTATTCTGCAAATCATCTTCATGGCTGGCTATGAGAGATGACTACAGTGTCTTCAGTTAGGGTAGTGTAAATGTATGGGATTTAAGTGAGAGCAGATGTACTTGCACATACATTTCACATACGAGCTTTTTGATTGTTTGGGGGTAACAAAACAATTCTTTTTGTCAAATATGCTTCCAACTTGTGAATTAATTATATCTGCCTCCCTGCAAACTGCTTAAGAGCAGCTGGTCTTCCTGGCATCTTTAGCAGCCGTGTAAAGAAGCTTCTCCAAAGCATGAAATGCCAAAAGGAAAAGCCTCTGGCTAAGTCCTACCACGGATATTTGGAATTGAGTAGTGTGTGTCTGCAGCCAGGTGAAGGAAAGAGCCAGCAATGGTCAGTCTAAGGCATCCCTCTGTGCAGGATCTTGGTTTGCTTTCTATGCATTTCTGCTGTTGAATAAAAGCAATTCAAAATTATAGTTGTAGGCAGACGTAATGTTGAGGAAAACTGATACAGTCTGGATAATCTGCTGCTAAACAGCTTGCGTGAGTCTGTGTCCAAACCCCATGTCTTTAAATAACATTTCAAGCGGACTGGCTTTTCTGGATCCCTTTACTTGAAATGGAGAAGGAATTTTTGGATGGCAACTGCCATTAATGTTGCTAACCATTGCTTGGATGTGTTCTTTGTTAATTTTTGAAGGAAAAGACCTACCATATCCATAATGCCATGATGCAATACTAGAACCTTTTAAAAAGTTATTAAACAGGTAGTAAAATCCCTTTTAAAAATATGCTTCTATTTGTACAATTTTTAGAAATGGCAGAGGGCAAAACCACATCCTTAACCCCCCTAAACTCCCAAACTCCCCCTTTCCTCCCCTCTCTCCAAAAAAAAAAAAAAAAAGAAAAAAAAAAAAGAAAAAAAGCCTTCATTTAGAATAGCTTGGTTTTACTATACAGGAAAGGTGAGAAAAACAATACAAGTTATACAACACACTTACAAATACCAGCTTATATGAGCTAACACTGGCAGTTAACATCTTAGATTTTTCTCAGCAATAATCTACATCTGCAGAACTTATGGGTTGGGTTTTATAAAGTTCACAATTCGAAAGTGTCTCTGTGCTAAAGGGCTTTGGCTCTCTAGCTCAGGGCAAATTTTATAGGCTACAGTCTGTAACCGTCTTTGTTTCTAGAGAAGTATATGCATGGATCATGGATTAAAACATTTTACTACGTGCCATGTGGGTTTTATTATCTGAATAGATCATATCCTAAACAGGTCAACTGCCTCTGATTTAAACGCATGGAGAATGGGAAACAGCGTTTATTCATGCGGTGGGTTTATCGCGGGATACTGCAGCTATACTTCACTCCCATCCGCCATCCGAAAGCGGGAGCAGGATACCGGGTGTCTGAAATCAGCATCAAAGCTATTTATTTCAATAGATGCAAGTGTTGGTGTAAAGAAATAAGTCTCAGCAGTCTTTGTGATGAGGCATTATATGGGATCCATTATATATGGCATTCTAATGGAGGCTGATGTAGTGTTCTGTCTTGTTCATCCTGTTTGCAAGATCATCTCTTTGATGAAAGCTTGTCTCCCCACCAAGAACCATAGTAGAGATCAACGAGAGTATGAGAGGCACTTGGTATAACTGTATCCAAAAAATAGAAGGTCAGGCACTCCTGGATGCTCCAGGTGCCTCTGCAGATGCCAACATGCGTTGTGATTGTGTACAATGGAAAACACAAAAAGGTATGAGTATTTGGAAATCAGAGGTGAAACAATAGAAGCATAAGTAGGTGTAATATCTGTTGATGGATACAGTTGTATCGATGGGGCAAGGCAAGGAGTGGTAGTGTTACTACTACATATTTATTGTTGCAATTAGCTGCTATTAAATATGTTTCAGTATTGCATTATTGTTTTCAGTGAGACCAAACTGACTATTATATAGCTGTGCAACAATTTCCCGAGGGAAGTAGGGGGAAGCTATTTACTGATTTGCTTAAATCTCTCTTGAACAAAGCAGTGGAAAATACTTTGTAGGAAATAATCATCCACTGGCAGGAGGATGGAAGAGGTTACATAATAGGGATCGTATTTCTGTGACAATGAATGATTCTGTTTATATAATATTCATTTCTGGTCATGTACCCTAGACTTTGCTTATTCTTGTCTCATCCCAAGATGATAAGAAGATAAATTCAACTTACTGTTTTTGCCCAAGCTTTCCAGAAAATAGTTAAATGTTTCTTGTCTTAATTTGTGCATGGGGCTATCACAATACATACAAAGTCTTGCTTCTCTTGGAGGCATACATGTTTTTCTGCTCTGATTTCTTAACAGACTGTAGTATCTATCTCTAAAAAGAGAGAATGGGAGGGTCTTGGGAATTATGCACTGGTCAGTCTAACCTTGATATCTCAAAGGATATTAGAACAAATTATTAAGCAGTCCATGTGTAAGCACCATCCAGATAAAAAGGTGATAAAAGGGAATCAACACATATTTGTCAAGAGCAAATCATGTTAAACCAATCTAATTTCCTTCCTTCCCAGGGAAACTGGCTTAGTGGATAAGGTGATAGTGGTAAATGCGATACATCTTGACTTAAGCCAGGCTTTTTGACGCTATGGAACATTATATACTCTCATGTAAACTGGACAAATTTGGCCTGAATAACAGGGAAGAGCTTGATTCTTTGAAAACACATCCTGAGAAAGCAGTTATTAGTGGTGCCCTGCTAAAAGGAGAATTAACTTTTGCTCTCGGAGAGGCTTAATTATGGGGCTGTTTCTCGTCAATATTTTCATTAGTGGCTTGAAAGATGGAACAGAAAGTGAACATATAAAATTTAGGCTGAGAGGACACAAAAGTGCTTTAGAACGCAGGATTAGAAGACCAAATGAACATGATACATTGGGAAAAATTTATCAGTATGATGGCATTCAGATTATAAAACTGCAAAGTAGGACATGTCAGAGAATCTGTAACCACACAGGGACTTGGCAGCATAAGAAAAGATGGAATTTTAGTGACTGGCAAGTGGAACAGGAATAAAAGATGTGAAAATTATATTAAAAGAGCAACTCTGTGTGGCCAGGGTGTGAGCAAAGCTGTGATGTGCAAGACATCTCTGTTGAGTGCCGAGAAGTCAGCAGCTGTATTTTTGGGTCTGTTTTCTTTTTTTTTTAACTTCTTTTGAAAGTGATGCAGACAAGTGGGATGTAATCTAGAAAAATTATCCAAATGACTTGAGACTTAGAAAATATAATCTGTGCTGAAAGATTGAAAGATTTGTGTGTGTTTGTCCAGAAAAGATATGTCTGAGGAAGGGTATAAGTCTTCTAGGCAACTGTTTTTAGAAAGAGGATGCAGATCTATCAGTCGCTGTGGCTGTGGAGCGTAGGATCAGAAACACTATATTTTCACACATGTTTAATAGAAGGCTCTCTGAAAAAAACAAACTGAAGTCAGATTTAGGAGATCAGTATTTTACTTGCTCAGGCATGTGGAAAGTGTATCACACACTTGCCTCTCAACAGTGCTACTGACCCGGGTCTGTGCTTGTTGCTCTCTCTCCCCAGATTGCCATTGTGTCGCTGTATTTAATTTGATACCTGTAGGTGCAGTGCATCTGTATCCTTATGTTCACCTGTCAGTGTTTCCAAAGGGGAGGAGTTACCTAAGGCGTAGATTAAAGATGTGAAAATAAATTCAGAGATTGACTTCAGCAGTAGCAAAACAAGGCTTTTGGTTGTTTAAAAAAATATCTGTCTGGGTAGAATTGTTAATCACTGGGATAGGTTACATAGGGAGGTTTCAGACTCCTTAAAACCCTTTTGAAGGTTTTAAGAAGTTTGATGGACACATGTCGTGGCTGAAATTAAACTTGATAGTGCTTCTGGGTGACAAGATAGACTGGATGCTCTCTTAAGATTCCTTTTATTCTGGTGTCTGTATGTTTTCTGCGACATAGTGTTTTGCAACAATATAATATATTTTATATTCTTGCAGAAAAACCCACAGAACTGACATAATCCGGGTGGTTTTGCTTTAAGATGAGAAATGAAAACACAGATATAAATTCAGAAAAGTCTCAGGAAAATAAATGCCTGATTTGACTTTAAATATAAATGAACATGGAAAGAATGATATGCTGAATAATGACCCTGCAAAACAAAACTAGCTCAGTTCCTCAGTACTAACTATCACAGGGCATTGATTATCTATCATGTCTAGCTTGTGTGATAACATAAGAATTTAAATCGTAGCCTCACCCAGAGCAAACACAGATGCTTTTTCTCTAGGTGTTAATCTCCCAAAGGCCCACAGTCTTGTAATGTAAACAGACCTTGGAGCCCCAGCCTGGTTCACTCTGTATCAAATAAGCTGTATTAATATCCTGGGTCAAAACCTCCTTCAGGCAGCCCGAGGGCAGCAGCCATCCAAATCCATGTGCACTGACACCTTTCCAGCAACTAGCCTCTTGGAGCTGGATCCAGGATTTATGACTTGTATGTTTTCTATTTGTAAGAAATGTAGCGTTTATTTGACACGTGAGGCTTCTGATAACTCTGCTGTTGTTAAATTTCATCCTGCTTCTGCTGGGAGTGCTTTCTCTGCCCCAAAAAGAAAGCCAAGGTGAGAATGAAGAGGAAGGTTGCGAAGAAATCAAACTGTGCTTCTTAAAACACTGCTTTGAGAAAGGGCTGTGGAGCCTTGGTGACTCAAAAAGATCTCTGCCCTTTCAAAGGAGGGAGAGCTGGAATTAGTCTTGCTATGGCTTCTGTGGGCTTTTACGTTGAGAGAGCTGAGCATCCTCAGTGAGTTGCTTTCTCCAGCTGCTGCAGACACCTTCTCATTTCAGCTCCCACCCTTTGCATTTTCTTCAAAGCTCAACCTGGCAGCGATGAACTTAATACACCATGGGTGTGGGACTGTCCCTTTTTACTCCTGATTCACTACTGTATAGACTTTGGCTCTTAGATTGGAGTATGTTGCTAAATCAGTGATCTAGGGTGATCTGCTCCAGGTGCTCTCCAACTCTTCCAGGAAGGCTCCATCCATTGCTGCCAAGCCGGCTGTAGGAATTAGCTTGGGTGCTGTTGGGGCCTATTTTTGGAGGGTAGTACTGTAGCTGTATTCTGGTGCCTTGCCTTGTTTGTGCTATGAGTGGCCTCTGAAGGCAGAAAGGCAGAGGGCAGCCTTTGTCTTCTCTGTGCAAGGCCTGGGAGCTCCCTTCGCTCTGCTCCGGCTGTTAATACATGGCACACGTCCACAGAAAACAATAGCTACATGAGAGATGGCTGTGTCCCATGGGTGGCCTTTCAGGAGCAGGGAGATTTTGAAAGAAAATGCTGTTGTGCCCAACTTCCCTTGTGTACATGCTGCTACCAGAAGCTTCCCCTATGAATCCCTTTTGTTCAGAGCCAAAGCCAAATTCTGCTACAGTCCATAACCAGAGGAGCATCCTGCTGACTTCTACAAGAGACTTGTCTGAGGGTGGCATAAAGTGGCTCCCAAACAACAAATCCTTTTGGCTCCCCTCTTGTGAACACTGTGTACTACATTGCTAATCTGGAATATGACTCCCCCCTCGCCCTCTGAACTGGCTGTGGCCTTTGAGATCTGCTAATCCTGGAGGTGGGTCCTCTGTCTATGGCCATGGTGGAAAGGTGGGGATTGCTGCAGGGTTCAGTACCAGTGTTTGTGGGCCTGGACTCGGCTACAAAGCATTACCATGGCTGGATGTAGCTGCCAGCTGCAGCTGCCAGAGGCAGTGCTGATCATGTCTTCACATTGTCCATGTCCTCTCAGGCAAACCCCAGGAGGGCGTTACTTAAAAGTAATCTGGATGAAGTCCCAGACTGCTCTTCTGGAGAGGAATCAGCTCCTGTGTCCCTGTGTGGAGGAGGAGTGGGCTGTCCTCTGCCTGCCCTTCCTCAAAGACAAGGTGCAGCACTGCTCACAGGGAGAAGTCACAGCCTGATTTAAACTCGGCACTTGGACTAAACTGTTGCATCAACCTGTTTACTGTAGGGTGTCATTATATCCTTAAATCCAGAAAGTGATGCGTTTGGGACTTTCTCGATTTATCATATAAATATTGTGTTACTTTGATTAATTCTTTGCTCTTAATACAGAGAGCTTGCAAGCCCTGAAAAAAACTCCAAAAAATTCCGGGTCCTACATAAAGATAATTTATTCAAATTTTAAGAAAATCCTTGGAAGATTTGACCCAGAGAAGAGCTTGCACTTGTTTTTTATGGTTATTTTTGGCACTGCTTGTCTGACTTTGAAGTACTTTAAATATTAACTCGGTTGGTTAGAGCATGGTACTATTAACACCAAGGCTGTGGGCTTGATCCCTCCGTGGGCCATTCACTTCAGAGTTGGACGCGATAATCCTTGTGGGTCCCTTCCAACTCAGAATAGTCTGTGTGCGTATAAGAAATGTCAGCTCTGGTCTCCCATGGCTTCAGTGAGGGACCCTGGGCACTTAGGCGCAAGTTACTGTCTGTTAGGTTACAGCTTTCTGGAGTAATGTATTAAATTTTCAGACTAGGCTTTCTTCAAGCAGAGTGTTGATTAGCACTTGGAGTTAGATGAATATTTACCAAAGTCGTACATCTTAAACAATTCAACAAAAATGGAAACAAGCAGAAAACCTCAAAACAAAATACTTTTATGACAGATTGGTAGTTACTGTCCCAGTGTGAGTGACTTTGCCCTTTTCGCAGTCATTGGTGTTTTTTCCCCGGGACCTTTGCTCTATACCCCCAAAACTTCAAGCCTTCTAGTTACACGAAGGCATAAACAAATAAAAATAAGGACAAATAAAAGGCAAGAGCCTGATGTGCTTTCAGTTGTACATTGCTCCTAATGAAAGTCGTGTATGGAAACCTCAGTGATTTTGTCCTGGCTTACTGAAATTAAACAAAGACCGATATCTATTTATAATCCTGAGACTTCTGCCAGTAATATATTTTATCGCTATGGTTGCAAAAAACCAAATAGCCACTAAGGAAGTATTTTTCACCAAAATGAATGAGCTCAGAGGGTTCCATGGAAAGACTTGCTGCTTGTGGCAGAGTAGCGGGGAAATGTGAAGCAAGTGAGGAGAAATAGTTTAAAAGCAAGAAGGGACTTTACTTTTATTGTGGTACTGATATTTACTGTCCCCTTTCATTTCATCAGCTTAGTTTGCAATAACCTTCTGTCACTTACATAGGCTACTTTTTCTACTGTAGTTTTGTCAGGGGAGAAAAGTAGGATATTTAAAATAATTTTGTTTATTTGTAATTAGAAAGCAAGTAACTTAATTTCTTGTTCTTTTCTTGACTTCATTGCATTTAATAAATACAACTGAGCACTTACCAAAGTGTTCTCAAAGTTAACGTAAACCACATGTACTATCCCACACATAAGGGACATCAAAATTGAATTTCTGAATGGTTTTATGTAGATTTATTTATTGTGGCTGAATGCAGCCAGCCTCCTTTTCTGCTGCCCCATTGTGCTCAGAGTTCCCCAGTCAGCATTAGCTATGTAATATGGTCCCTAGGAGGGAATGGTTGGAACACCATAGGCTAGAGGTGAAAGCAAAGCAAGAATCCATCCTCAAATTCTGCCTAATCAAAAATAAAATTAAAAAAAGCCTATTGGAGACAATATGCTTTGTGTGACAGGACTGACAAATATAATAGCAAGATTCAGACCCAGTGCTCACCCGTTTCAGGGGACGTGCACAGAGTTCCTTGGTGGTGGCAGCTGTTCTGGGCAGACTTCTGCAAGCTGTTTGAAAAGTGAGACTCCAGTCTTCACCAGGGCATTCAGGGTATGAGCAGCACTCATCAGCAGTGGTAACGATCCTGAAGGCGCGGTGTTCAAATCCTGTTTGTCACACCTGCAAGGACTCCTCCAGATGAAATTTTCTTTACACTTGTCATCTTCTAAAAAAAAAAAAAAAAAGAAAAAAAGTGATTTATTCCTAGGGAGGGAAACTTTTAAAAGAGAAATTGCATTTTTTTTTTTTTTGGCATTCCACCTCTTTGTCTCTTGCAGATGTGAGGAGCTTGTTTAGGTCTGGCATCTTCCATAACCCCACATTAGTACTTGCCTGTCATATCAGGTGTGTAAAACCAGTCTGCCTATTATACAGTGAGCTGTGATTGAATCCTTTATTTATGACTTCTGCCCCACATTGCATTAATTAGAATGCAAATTAGTGTTTCCTGGAAAGCTGCTGTTTACTTCTGCCATACTTTACATGTTTCATTAGTCTTAGGACCCTGACAGTCAAGTTATGTCAATTTAACAAGTTATCAGTCAGCAGAGCTGCTGTAATTGTATGTACACATGCACGTAGACATCTTGGGTTGCAGCGAGATGCAGCCTGGGTTTTGCCTCCAGCAAAAGGCATTTAAGGTATGTTATCTTGTCTTTTCTTAGCTACTGGGCTCAGCTAATTAGAGGCAACTTTTTTTCCAACAGCATAGCTTGATCCTGTGCCCAAGTCTTTAATTTATACCAGTGCTTCTGAATTTGACTTTATAAGGTGTTTTTAACTGAGTAGTCCAGTTTTCGCTAGTGAGGAGGTTATTTGGCTGGTGCTCTTGATAGTAGCTGTGAATAGTCCATACCCCTGACTAGCAGGACGTAAGAATCAAAGAATGGTTTGGGTTGGAAGGGACCTTAGAGATCATCTAGTTCCAATCCCCCTACCATGGACAAGGATGCCATCCACTAGATCAGGTTGCTCAAAGTCCCATCCAACCTGACCTTGAACACTTTCAGGGATGGAGCACCCACAACCTCTCTGGGCAACCTGTTCCACTGCTTCACCACCCTCTGAGCAAAGAATTTCTTTCTAAAATCTAATCTAAACCTGCCTTCTTTCAGTTTAAAATCACTACCCCTTGTCCTGTCACTATCTGTCATATTAAAGGTCCCTCTCCTTCCTTTTGATAAGCCCCCTTAAGGTACTTGAAGGCCTTAATGAGGTCTCCCTGGAGCTTTGTCTTCTCCAGAGTGAACAACCCCAACTGTCTCAGCCTGTCCCCAGAGGTGATCCTCTGATAACCTTCATGGTCTTCTTTTGACTTGATCCAGCAGGTCCACATCTTTCTTCTGCTGAGGACCCCATTAAGACCACATAAAGGTGGGTTATGATCGACTACACCACAGATTACAGAGGGTTGTTTCTGTTTTGTTTTTAACCAAGCGGTTTAGCACAGTCTTCATTTTCATGTATTTCCCTGGTTACCAGTCTTTAGGACCTGACACTTACTTGAGGAAACTGGCCATGTTCAGTGTCTCTCTAGGCCTGATGACATCTGCTGAGGTTTGGCAGTGTGGCTGAACCTCTTGTGCAAGGCTCCCTTGCCTTTCTGGAACAAAGTTTTGTGAGCACTGGTGTCCTGCATGGAGCTTCTCTTGTTTCTGCTTGCCTGTGTGGTGACGAGTCTAGAGGAGAAGCCATATGAGGAACAGCTGAGATCACTTGGCTTGTTCAGCCTGGAGAAGAAGAAACTGAGGGGAGACCTCATTGCAGTTACAATTTCCTCATGAGGGGAAGCAGAGGGGCAGGTACTGATCTGGTGACCAGTGACAGGACCTGAGGGAATGGCCTGAAGCTGAGTCCCTGGGGAGGTTTAGGTTGGGTATTGGGAAAAGGTTCTTTACCCAGAGGATGGTTGCGCACTGGAAGAGGCTCCTCAGGGAAGTGGTCACAACACCAAGACTGAGTTCAGAAGCATTTGGACAATGTTTTTCAGGCAAATGGTGTGATTCCTGGAGCTGTTCAGTGCAGGGCCAGGAGTGGGACTTCAATCATCCTTGTTGGTCCCTTCCAACTTGGGATATTCTATGATTCTGTAGCTGTGTAAGATGCAGATTCAAAAGATAACATTTTCTGGTTTGTAAAATATTGGTAATAATGTCACTTTGGAGGGAAATCTATTTTGAGGACATGGTTTAAAGGGTGAAAATGGTTGTGGGTTGATGGTTGGACTTGAGGATCTTACAGATCTTTTCCAACCTTAATGATTCTGTGATGCAAAAATAACCACTACTTTCTTAACCTTTCAAGGTGCTGTGATGAAAGACTTATCTCTGAATGTATCTAAACCCCAGAGGAAAAATTTTAATGCAAGAAGGAGTTTACACCAAAGTAATGAAGAATTTGGCCCCTGGCACTGTTATTTTCCTCAGCTCCTGCAGTGACAGAAGGGGGTGGAGGGAAGTAACCTATCCCATTTCTGTTTGAAAACATTTAGTTTGAGTGATGTGAAGATTTCAGTAGATCTGTGACAAGATCAAAGACTATAAATTATTTAACAGTGGTTCTACTTTTGTGGAATTATTTAAAGTATCATAATTGCAGCTCAGCTTCCCAGCCTTCATTTTCAAGTCTGGAATTCTGTTGGGAACTATCATAATCACTGAAGAGTATAATATTACAGGCTGGGTATAAAAATATCTTTTTAATGACTAGCAAATTAGTGAAATGTCTTGACCTAAATCTAGACCAAACAGAAGACAGTGTTTTTATGGAGGGGGAAGAAAGACTAAATTGTCACCACATTGTTATTCTTGTTAAATTCTCCACTACTTAAAATGTCAGTTGATTAGATAAAATTTGTAACACTGTGCATCAATGCAAGTGATGAAGGGCTGTGTGTTACATAGTATCTTGGCATTTCTGCACTTTTGTTTTCCTTTTAATGCTAGCATGAGCATTCTGTGACCGAAACTTGGAAAAATAAAGGCTATTCATTACTTTAGTACCCTATGAACAATAGAGATCATGAAAGGCATTGCAGGGAACTCCTCTGTGTGTTGGCTCTTCAAGAAGCAAGATGGGCCCTTGGAGGGTTTTCTCATAGACTTCAAGTAATTGTTGTGTGCATGATCTGCCTGGCTAAACTCTTTGTGTCTGACTTAAATAGGATCTAGAAGAGACAGGAGTTTCCCACTTCATACCACGTGATTTGTAGTGTTAACCAAGTCTCTGTTAACGTAGGAACGTGAATTTATTGTCCAAATTCTGGTTTGCAAATGAACCAAATGAAGCTGAGCCCTCATTTCCCACAATTCCCGTGTGCAATCAGTTGTCAGTTGACCAATTTTGACCATATAGTGATGATACCAGATGATACCATGTGGGTCTCTGCAGAGGAGGACTCTATTTCAGGATATGTTACCAATTTTCACTCTAATTTGTGGCAAGTCATTGACCTTTCTGCTCTTCACTGCCCCCAAATTTAGCCAAAAGTAGTAACACCAGCTGGTTTACATGGCAAGCGTTGTGTTGCTGCATCAGCATTTGCAGTGCAGAGTTTCCATAAAGAAGGGAAACAAGAGTGGTGTTGCAGGCAAGGTGTCTGCATTTTGCCTTCATGGCAGGGTACAAAATAGGTATTTTTGAGGCAGAGATGACCTTAGTGTCCTGTGTTCACAAAACTCCTCAAGCAATGAGGTGTAGCCTGTAACCCTGAGCACCAAAGGTGTGCTTCAAAGTGAGCAATAGGAGCCTAGAGATAGCATGAGGCAGGAAGAGAGGTGGTCTCCATTCCTGCCTTTCTCTCCACCTGGCCAGGGCCCACGGTGCTCTGCATTGCAAAGACAAATGAGAAATTTATTCAGCACCTGGCTGCAATGAATGTGATTAGTCTTTAATTAATATTAATTAAAGCATGAAGCATGAAGGAGATTGATAAATTAAATGAAAAAGACTATCCTGAGACTTTGTATCCTGGAAGGACCTGTGTAGCAGGTTGGAAGCCATCTACAGCAAGGTTACACTCAGTACCTGCGTGGATTGTGGATGCATGTCAGATGTGGAATGTCTCCCAGAAGACAAACACAATGGGAACAATCATTTTTACTGGCAAATGTCATCTGTTAGATATCAGCCTAATTTTCTGCAGTGACACAAAGCAGACTTCACCCTCGCTGTGTTGAGCATTTAGCTCAGCTGTGTGCAACCTAGGGCTCTGACCCAGCTACTCTTCCAGGCTGCGTGTTGACATGCACTAGGGATCTAGAGTCTCCAAGGTGTTTAAGCAAGATTGTATCGTGGTGCAGCCATTTCTTTTACTTCTCCCCACTGAATTACATCTTCCTACTCCTTGAAAATACGGTAGAAATATGTTGCTGGAAATATGTTGAAGAGCTTACTCATTTTGTTACAGTTCCTTGCTGCCTTGTTTTGCTGAAGTTGTGCTGACAGACCAGGAAGGGCTTAGAAAAGGACATTATGAGAATGATCATAGGCTTAGAAAACCTACACACAGAGGCTCAGTCTAGTTAGTTTATCCAACACCATGACCTAATAATATCCTAGAGGTACTTTGGATGAAGAGTTTTTTGATTAGTGGATGGCTTTTTTGTCTCCCAGAAAAGGCTGGACAAAATAAGAAATTAATTTTTTGGGGGGTATTTTTGTTTTGGTTTTATTTTCTTTTGTTTTGTTTTGTGGTTTTTTTTTTTCCTTTGAGTTGTAAGAGTGATTAACCATTGGTCTCCCGGATATGTGATGAGGTCTTCATAACTTTCAGGCTTTTAGATTTAAGCTTTTTATTTCTGGAGTCAGGCGAAGGTTTTACGGCCTGTGGTTGTAGGAGCTGATGTTCAAGCAGACTTGACTCTTCGAGTTGTATATGATTGGCTGCAGGGACCTTTCTGGTCCCTTCTAGCACAGCATTCCTAAACCTGTGTCTTCCAAAAAAGCCCCGTCCTTTGATTTTCAAGAAGAATGAAAGTTTGAATGAAGCAACCTTAGATTTTCTAGTGTAAGAAGTCAGATGTCCACAGTCCTTCTACATGAGAATAAATCCAACTCTACAAACTCTGCTCATTAAGTGGTAGAAACTCTCTTCCTCTGAAGAAGCTCTAAACTCCTTGCTTTACCAATAAGATTTTGCCAGGAACTCTCTTGGTGAGACTGTGCTGTATGTAAGCAGACTTTGGAAAGCTCCCAGATACATTCCACATTGTACACAAACTAGATAGTGCTGAAATCTCATCTAGTGTGTGTCCTGGAATTACTACTCATCCCTCTTTATAATAAATGAGCGCTGTTTGGCTATAATCTTTCTAAGCTGTAATGCACTGGCATCCTGGAGTGCAAGAGTCTTATCTTAGATGACTACACTCAAAACACACCCTAGGGACTGTTAGAGAAATTTATAATCATCCCTTTAGAATCCCAGGATTAAATTCTAAGTGGCAAAGAAATAAATAAACAATGTTTCTCCCTAATGCCTATTTATTTACTGTAGATCAATGGAACATTCAAGGATGAAATTGGTTTTCTCAGAGGATTAAAAATATATTTAAAATAGGCTTTATTATGAGAATTAATAGTGTGAATTCTTGGGGGGTGAAGGGTTAGTGTGAGACAGGTTATCATAAACTGTTCCATTCTGAAAGAAGCATTTAGGGTAGGAGAAGAGAAATTAAGTTAAAGGGCACCTCATTTTGGTTCATCAGTTTGACATCCTGCTAAAAGAAGTCTTTGAAATTGCCTGCTTTTACTGGGCAAAAATGTGGAAATGCATTGACACATGACATTTATGCCAACACGTGGGATCGCAATACCTGTTTGGGGCAGGAACTTCTGTTTGCCCTCTTTTTGTACCTGGTCCAGAACAGCAGATGATATCTGTGTGCATAAGAGGCAACCTGGGCAGGTGCAGAGCCCAGCTGCTGGACTGTGCCCCACTCTTATCTTCTCTGACCAAAACACACCTGGGCATCAGGCAGGTTCCTCCTGCTGTTGGACTAGGCTGTGACTATTGATGCTGTTTCCTTCTCTGGTTTTCCCTGAATCACTCATCTGTCTGAGTTCAGAAGGGAACAAACAAATTCTTTTGATTCTGTCTTGCCAAAAGGAAGAAGAATAGCATCAGCAGAAGGTTTAGGGCTGTTTAACTGAAGTGCAGAATGGTGTGCAGTGCTGTGGATTGAGGCACTGGCTGCTGCCACCTCATAAAAAAAAGTGGAGTGCTCCCTTAAAACACAAAAAAACCAACGTTGGCAACCACAGAATGAAAGAACAGTCAATGCAGTCTATAAAACCAGAGTTTTCAGACCACAACATTAGTAAATGTCCAGGTGAACCGAAGACTTGCAAAATGAAAATCTAATATTGAAAATATATTGTGTTTGTACCGGATGTTTTTTTCTTCCCTCTCATTTTGTTTGTTGTTCTCCATGGTTTCTGAGTGAGTTGTAGTGTTCTTGAAGGCTAGCAGTATTACAGCTCTGTTGACCAAGATCTAGATGTTGAATGTAGTCTCCACTGATGAGAGAATGAAGTGTACTCTGTACTGTACACATGGAATCTAAATGCTTATGCATAGAGCTCTTCTATATGCTGCATGCATCTTCTGTACTCTTCCATTTTTTAAGCACTGTTTTCCCTGCAGTGCCTGAATATGTCCTTTTTTTTCTTTAGTCCCATTCCTACTACAACCTTTATCCAGATTGTTTGTTCTTCTGCTGTGGTGTGGGTATCATCTGGATGTTTCACTTCCAGGGCTGTAAAATCCTCCTGATGAAGCCATGTCTATTGTATTGCTCTCTAGTGCACAGGCAGTGGAGTTTGCACCTGGAATTCTTGTCCTTCCAAGGTAGGGGAGAGTCTGTTACTAAATTTCACAGAGGCTGTAACAACACATGAACGTTGCAGGTCATGAGAGAAAGTTCCTTTTGAGTAATTCTTTGAGCACAGGTCTTGTTTTCTGATTTAAAGCTTGCGTTCCACAGGAGGTGATGATCCTGCCAGGCTGCTATGTGCCACTCCAGCCAGGCAAAGCAAAGGAGTTAAATATTATTGGGTAACTGTGAATAACAGGCTTCATGTGGAAGACAGAGATGGCCATGACTGAAGTAACTACAAAAAAGGAGCATTTGGTTAATGATGGCTGAATTCTTCTGAAGAGGAAAGAAAGCAAGAAATTTAAGTACTAGATAGTGAAGAGGAACGTGGAAAATATGTACAGTGGCAAAGAGAGACACTGCAGAGGTCTATAAATGATGCAGGAAATTGTGAAGGCTAAGATACAGTTGGGGGACTGATTATATATAAGTGATGGACTTAAAAATCCTTACAGGTGTCTGAAGAGGTTATGTGAAAAAGAAACTTTGCATGATGGGACTAAAAGGCATTGCTAATTGATAACTATAGGCTCTGCTTTTGAAAGGCCATGAGAATTTTCTAAGGTGGGAGGGATGATTGCAGGCTTTGCAAATGAACCCTCTGCGTGTTGGGGGGACATGAAATATTTCCCTACACTTTGTTTTAGGGCTGGAGTTTTGGGATTGTTGTGAGGGAAATGCTTATGGCTGTAAACTGCATTTTTTTTAAACTCTCTTTAATTTAAAAGTCCTTTGTCCCATTTGCTGTATTAGTCTTACAGCTTTTGCTTTAGGCTTATATTAAAAGTTGGCAGTCTCAGCTGGAGGAAAACTAGGGGATAGGTCAGATGCTAATTAATTTCATGCTAATTGTGCCATAATTTGAAATCCAGTGGATTAGTTTTCTGTGGGAGAGCTGGAATATGTGGAAAGGCAAAAATGAATAAGGATAATTATTCTCTGTAAAATTGCTTGGGATGCTCTAAGAAAAGAGGCTTTTGTTGTTGCTTTTGTTTTTTGTTTGAAGTGTTTTAAAGGTGACTGTGCCTTGGATTATGTGAAAGATTCATTGCTGCTGAAAAACACCTCTTTGTTCCTAAGACACCTAAAAGAAACACTTCAGCAGCTGGCTAAGCTCTTGCTTAGGATTGCTCCCCATAGGAGCAGTGATTGGTTTTGGACAGAGCTCCTGTTACCCCTCCGTGGGAGGGTAGTTCAGACCTTTGAGCTGAGTGCCCGGGAAGAAGAAAACATTACTTATCATAGGATCATAGAATACCAGGTTGGAAGGGGACCTTGAGGGTCATCTGGTCCGAACTTTCTTGGCAAAAGCACAGGCTAGACAAGGGGGCCCAGCACTCTGTCCAGCTGAATCTTAATAGTTGTTTATCTGTTTCTTTTCTAGAAGTAGACAAGGCTGGAATGGACAAGGGGTGGATGCCAACCACTTCTCGCACTCTGCATTTCCCTCGCTCTGAATCTCCAGTGGCTGGTTGGAGAGCTTGATTTGGAGCCAGGCTGGAGGAGTAATTTACTGCTAGCCTCTAATGGCTATAAATTACTACATGCCCAGGAGAATAGCAGTTATAAAGGTAAAGCTGTGACTCAGAGGAGGGTCTTGTAGTCTCTTGCACACAGAGCACCAAGCTCTGACATCAGAAAAACTACCTCTGTGGTTCCAAGCTGATCCCATATAAAATATGTCTGATTATAAAGCTGAATACTTTCCTTGGAGTTTTCTCCCTACCCCATTGTCAGCCTACTGAAGTTCAGCAATGTAGATCTGAACCATCAGGGAGCAGCAACTTCCTGAGAAATTGTCTCTTGCTCTGAAATCCAAGGAACACCAACTCAATGAGGAGGTGGGGGGTGAGTGGTGTGGTTTTCACCATTGAACTCCTTTTGTTTTGCTTTTTACTTATGAACACCAAGCACAAGTTCAAATAACATCACAAAGCAGAAAGCTTTATGATTAATTATGCCTGGTACAGGTGTAATTTAAACATATTGACTTGTCTGAAGTAAGTGCCAGACTGTGCAACAGAGGAGACAGGAAGTGGCTGGTCGAGATTGCTGAACCAAGCTGGAATAAGGAGCCAGGGAGAGGAAGTGCATCATCATTTAACTTTGCTTGGTGGCTCAGCAGAAAACTGATGCAATCGCTGATGGACGCTGATATCAAAGGGAGAAAAATCATGACAAATTTTTTGTGCTTTTAAAATTAATGTAAAGCTAATCAATAGCTTGACTTGGTGCAATATAAAAATGTAGTACTGGGACCTCCATTACAATGATTTTTCTTTAAACCTATATTCTGAGATTGCTGTTAGAGAGGCTTTAGAGATAATAATGGCAGTTAAAAGACAGTTTTCTAATTCCCACCAGGTTGTTGCATTTCACGGCAACTAGTCTGTAGCTGCGCTGGGAACTAGGTAATGTCAGCCCTTGATAGATTATATTTTCTTTAGAGTTTTTTCTTTATGGACCAGTGGGTCCCTAGGAATATTTAAGATAGCACTTAAATGGGGTCAGGGATGGAGAGAAGGAGAAATTGTTTGACTGGATTAGACTCCCTGTGCTAAAAGAGCTCTTGGCTTTTTTTTTCTCCCTGCTTTCCAAAAAGCTGTGACCAAATGCGAATCTGTGAGTCGAAGTTCAGAATCCAACCAGCTGCCTTAGGTTTCTGATAACAGATCATACTGCAGTGAGGACTCGTTTATCTGTGATAACCCATGCATCTAAAACCAGAATATGTGTATTTTTCTCAACTTTGTGGGTGTATTTTATCACCCAGTGCACACATTCTTTACTGTCTCACTCAAGCTGGTCATAACTGTTTAATGGTTATGATTGTGCCATCTGTAAAAGTGTTACATCGCTCACCACAGTCCAACTCAGAGACGCCTATTCATCTCAAATTGTGTCTCTGTGGGTGTCGGTCACAGAGACTCCACAGCTCAGCACTCCTGGAGCTGACTGGTGATTCATGCCTCCAGAGTTCTGTGATGCTGGCTGTGCAGAATCCAGAGGCAAACTTTCTTTGCCCCCCTTCTCCCTCTTCCTTTCCTGAAATGTGCTGGATGTCATGAAATCGCAGCTATGCAAAAGTTTTGCACAAAGAGTGAACATCGTGCAACCAGGTGAAATTTGTCTGCTGGTGGCTTTAAAATGCCCTTTTCTGTCTATGCAGGGCACTATTCCAGGTGTTCTGGTTTCACTTTTCCTCTGCTGAGCAGCCTTTGCTATGAGAGAGCTGCAGTGTTTGCTGGACTGTGCTTATCTTTGGGGAATGCAAAGTAGGCTGGTCAGGCTTGCCTCCTTTATCACCTCAAATGAGATCTGAGCTCCCCCGTCATCTCATATTAAATCTAAGCTTCCCTGTGCTGGTGTTCTGAGTCCTAGTGCTCCTGTAGAACTTTCCAAGGCTGAATCATGGTTCTGCAGCAGCTTATTGTCTTTGTTTTTCAAATGTTCTGGGGGAGATGATCTCAGGATTTGAGGTTTCTCATTCTCAGCAGCCATCTCCACTGTCTGTATGCGCTAGATAAAATTGTAAAATGTTCTGGGGTTTCATGCTGCACTTGTCCTGAGTTGGTCCTGTGGGCTTTTTGATGGTAAGTAACAACTTCATCAGAAATGCTTATTGTATAACTTCACTGCAGTTCCTTTTGACAGCAGCGGCCACAAATACGATGTCTTCATAAATCTGTTTTACCTTAGTGGGAATTGTTGCATCTGCTCAGGCCATGACAATGCTTATAACCCGTTCCATGTGGCTGAAGGCAGTTATTTAGTAACAAACTGAAATACCCTCCTTTGACTGCCTCAGTGTGACTCTGAAATGTGGC
Source organism: Chiroxiphia lanceolata (assembly GCF_009829145.1). Classification (NCBI taxonomy): domain Eukaryota; kingdom Metazoa; phylum Chordata; class Aves; order Passeriformes; family Pipridae; genus Chiroxiphia; species Chiroxiphia lanceolata. The sequence continues at coordinate 11,645,323 of NC_045639.1, forward strand.
ATTGGGTTCGTGATTCACATCTTACTGAGGGTTTCATTTAGATAGGTGGGGGCATGGGAATGGAGGGAATCTCCGAAGATTAACATAAGCATCTGAGTAGGATGGTAATGGGATTTCACTGTGGGAGAGGTTTTGAAGGCCTGGAGATGGCATTGTGAGTTGTTTTGAAAGCTGCCAATTGTTGTCAGTATGTTGACAATTATTTTCAATTTGTTTTGTTTTGGTTTTTAATTGTGAAAATGTTCCCAGAAGCTTAGTAAATGAGGACATGTCCTTATAAATATTCATCTAGTATGTAAAAGCTCACATGGCCAGCTTTGGTTATGAAACCTACTTATTTATGGTAGTGTCATTTTGCCCCTGGAAGGCCTGTCTTCAGAAGAGGTGTAGGATGAGGTGATTTCTCTCAATCTACAAAGAGGTAAAGCTTAGAATATGCTTCTTTCAAACTGGACATGCAGCCTTGCAAACGGATTTAATCCCACTCCAACACATGGCCCTGTTTGTGGACAGAGGATGCCAGAAAACAACAATGTATTCTGTATGATATTTATAAGCTTCATGCAAAACTGCTGAACCAAAAAACCTAGTCTTAAACAATTAAGATCAGGATTATGCTTACAAAGATGTTACATAGTTTGCTTTCATCCCTTAGGCATTTTCTTTTTCAAAGATAATGGAGATTTTTGAAACTTCCGGGTGTCCATTCCATTCAAAAACAGTTGGCAAAATACCATCCTGAGTGGCTCTATGAGGTTTTCTCCTCCTTTTGTGCATGACCAGGATCAAAATTAAGTGACTTCCTCACAGTAGATTAGTGAGAAATGTCCAGCAGTGTAGTGGTGATGTGGGAGCTCTGGAGAATCATCCCAAATCCAGTTTCTGAAAGCCAGGTGTGCATTGGCAAGATCTGAAACAAATTGAAGGTTTTCAGCTTCTTGCTCACATATTTGCATGAGTTCCATGGAAAATGTGACACTTGTACCTTTATGTTATTTACCTGCTAATAACATCTCTGGCTGTTTCTGTCTATGCAATGAGAGAGAAAAAAATGAGCAATGAGTGGACTGGAGACTAGAATTCCACATGATTTCTTGATTACTCTAGCAAGCTGAAATGAGTACTGCTTAGAGAGTAAGTTATCCCTTGCTGTGAACATCAGTGGTAGAATTTAAGTCTTTTGTTTCTGAAAATCGATGTTTCTAATTCTATGCACTTTAATTCTGCAAACTGTTTTTCACAGATAGAAAAACTAAACTTGCAAAAATGGTAAATTTTGCTTTGCTGCTGTTAAACCTGATGCTACAAATACTTTTTTTTTTTCCAAATAAAGTCTGCTGACTTGTGCAAAGTAATACCTTGATTTACATCAGCCAAAGATTCAAAGCCTTCAAACTCATCTGTGGAGAGAAAATACATTAAGGGTAGTTATTAGGAATTCCTCTCCTCATGTTTTTTTCCATGTCTTCTGTGGCCCATCTGTGAAATGGACCATAAGAGGAAAGCATGGAGAGTGGGAGATCAGCATAGTGGGAAGACAAAAACAATGAAACCTCAATGAATTGATGATGAAAGGAAGGGAGACAAAAAGACTCCGAAGTGAGCCAGGGGAAAAGAAGGGAGAACACAATGTCCGAACGCCCAGAGGAAAAGAAGGGACCACAGAACTGTTGTCCAGTTAAGCAAAATGAGGAAACGAATGAATGGGGAGAACAGCAATAGACTGGTGCAATTTGCAGCATACAGAATTAGAAACAGAGTTTGCAGACAGGAAAGGAATAAATTTTGCCGGTTGTGTTCTTATTGAGTAGGACCTTGTCCTTCTTTTGCCTGGGATGCAGTTAATTTAGTAACTGGTACAGTGCTTTGGATTTAGGATGAGAATAATGTTGATAACACTGTGATGTTTTGGTTGTTGCTGAGCAGTGCTTACCCTAACTCAGGGACTTCTCCGTGTCCCATACTCTGCCAGTGAGGAGCTGCACAAGAAGCTGTGAGGGAGCGTGGCCAGGACAGCTGACCAGAACTGTCCAACGGGATATTCCATACCACAGAACATCATACCCAGTATATAAACTGGGGAGAATTGTCTGGGAGGGGCTCATTCCTGTCTGGGGGTGGGCTGGGGTTTGGTCAGTGTGTGGTAAGCAGCTGTTTTGTGCATCACTTGTCCATCTTGATTTTTTTCTCTTTCTCTTCTTTTTTTATTGCAATTATCATTATTATTAGTAATAGTAATATTAGCGGTTTTTTAATTTTTTTTTTTCAATTATTAAACTATTCTTATTTCAATGTGCAAGTTTTTCTTTCCTCCCCCTTCCCCCCCCGTCCCTGATTCTCCTCCCCTTCCCACTGGTGGGGGGGAGTGAACGAGCGGCTGCTTTGGGACTTAGTTGCTGGCTGGGGTTAAGCCACGACAGACCTTAATCTTTGAATGGTTTACCTGTCTTTCTAGTGGCCCAACTGGAGAAATTGGGTGTGATTCGGAGCGAATGAGAGAGGCAGCATCTGGCTCTAAATCTGCTGTATTCCTTCTGCTTCATATCAATGCCACAGAATAAAGTTTTTTATTAGGGAAATTGGGACCTTCATTAAAAATGTATATCACATCAGATGATATATTACTCTTCCAAACCCCGGCCTCAAACATCCAAAAATAGCTTGCCATGGACATGTGGGGCAGGTCGTAGACTCTGGTGAACAATATTTAGTGTTCCATGGGGAAAGGCAGAAATGCTCTAATGAAATCACCAGCCTTGAACTAAGCTGCTTTTCTTAGGTGGCTCCCCCAAACCTCAGCAAAAACGTGTCTGTGCAGGTTCAGCCAAGCTGCCTGTTGAATAGTTTGGCCAAATGCAGGAAGCAAGATCTTTGACCTTCTGCAGTGTCCTCATTGTAGACGCATGCATATAATTTCCAGTAATTTAACAGGAGCTTTAGTTTGAAAAAGATTTGGGTTTTATTACTTTCATTCATCATCATTAACTCATGCCATGTGGCGGAGAGGAGGGAATGACATATTTCCGCAATTAGATTCAGTATTTTGCATGAAAAAATGAGCTGTTACAGCAAATGCTGCTTTTGAAATAGGGACTAAAACCAATGGAAACAAAAGTTGTGATGTGTGCTTGGAAGAAAAGAGTTAAAAAAGGTTATTATTTTTACTGTGAAGTCTTCTTTAAGTTGTGGTTAGAAATGACTTAGCCTTCTAACCTATTCCTACTGTGTAGTTGGCTTATGTTAAAAAAATATTTTCATCCAGTACCTTGATGCGCTTCTAATTTGTCTGTTAAAAGTATGTTCTATTTCTGCTTACTCTTAAAAGGTGCACTGGCTTCATCTGCTGTAAGTACCTTTGTGTAGGGCTGCTTCAATGTGCAGGGGGAGTGTGAAATTTCATTTGATTTTAAGTTCTAGTGGGTTTGCTTTGCTTGAGTTTTGATTTAGCTGACCCCAACAACTTAACACAAAACACAGGTAGGAAAATCCTATTTCCTATGGTGCGGAATGCAAAAGGGATAAGTTCTTCGGAGTGGCTTGCTTCTGGGCTGAGGTACATTTCAAGGGCTTTAATACACTTTGCCTTTTAACCCTTTGCTGAGCAAGCTAAATGGCAAGGGCCTGATCCTCTTCTCCATGAAGTCAAAGGGAAGTTTGCCATCAGTTAAGATGGGAACAACATGAGGCCTGACGTTGGTAATGAAACCCAAAATCAGGCGAGCTTTATGTGGTTGAATGTTCCTGCCAGCATTCCTTGGGACTGTGAGTGTGACACATGCTCCCTTGATAATCTAATGAAGAATATGTGTACACTCAAACATGTATTTTATTTTACAGAGCAGGCTGCATTTTCGGTAATTTGCCTTTTCTCCTTGTATGCATCTCATTCTCGTGGATGTTCACATGAGCCAGTACTCCTGATAGCTTTTCTGTTTTCCTTCTTGGAATGTTGGTTTTCTTTTCTGCATGTTCAATTACATGTACACATTCATCTATCATTAGTTCCTGTTCACTGGAGGATATTTTGCAGAGCTCTTTATGCAGAATTCATAATACTCTTATCTGTGATTTGGATTTCTTACTGACATCAAAAGTTCAATCCTTTTTGCTGCTGTTTTATTCATTTTATAGCTTTATCTAGATAAACTACTTGCAATTCTATAGTGGAAGTTTAGCAGTTTGGTTGATTTTTTTCCCTTCTAATTCAATTGTGCATTGAATTCTGTTCAAATTTATATTTATCTGTACTGGTTTTAAGGCATTTAAAAATGTAAGGTCCTCATTTATCAGGATTTCTCTCCTGATTGCATTCTTACGTTATTGTCATAATTCTCACTGGATTTTTTTTGTTGTTGTTACTCTCACTCTTCTTTGGAAAAATGATTCTCATTGTTTGATTATGCTTGCCAGCTCATTTCTGTTGCAGGAGAAAAAAATGATCATTTGTGTTACTGCACTCAATTACCTACATTAGTAGTGAGAGTATATGTGTGCAGCTGTGGGTGATGGGGAGATGTACAGAGGCAAACTACTATGGTTTCTCCTTGTACCAGCTGCCCTCAAGACTATTTTTGGTAGAATATCCACCACGAAGAAGACATTGAAAGTATCACCTAAACTCAGGTTATAACATATTTTCTTGTGACCTCACCAAGAACATGTGAAGAAGAATTCAGACCTAGTTCCACCTCTTTCCTGCATCTTTGGAAGAGCATGATGCCTGCCTTGGACCCTTATCTGTAAGAAGGTTAAAACTTGCCTTCTGCACAGAGGCTGTGTGCGGGACCTCAGTTCTTACTCCTCATTTCAAACATACACAGAGATCAGCCCAAGACTATTGGAGCAAAAACTTTCTGGTTTGGTTAGATTTTCATGGTGATATACTAAAATGCAGTCTCTAACATTTGGCATAGATGACAGAGAAGAAATTACACTAATAATTTATTTCTTTGACTAATAATTCATCTGGCTATTGATCTAGTTTGAGTTTGGCTCCAGCTCTGCCCTTCAGCAGCTTTTTTGTAAACAGGTTTTTCTTATCTTCATGAGTCAGGGTTTGACATTCCCACTCTGTGCTATAAATTACACCTGTGTCTCCAGTACCATGGGATTTAGTGACAGAAGGAAGGAATTTGAGCTTGACTTTTTGTCTTGGAAGACTTTGTCTTCTCCTTTGCTCAGGCTCTCTACCTCCTTCAGTGCCTTTATGGAGAGAAGAGCAGCCTGAATAAATTAATTTCCCACCTTTTGAAATCTGTCTTTCAGTCTGCTTTCTTAAGTTTTTTGGATTAAGTTTTAATTACATTTAAAGTGCAGAAGAGCTGAAAGATTCCTCACATAAGAAACATATCCATAGAAGCAAATAGACTCACTACACTCAGGGAGATTATTAATATGAGGTGAGTTTACTCAAGAAATGCTAGGATCAGGCCCATGATATGGAATTTGATTTAACTCACTCATACATAATGATTACCCACAGCTCTAGCAGATGTAGTAATGACTACAATTACTTGCAGATCATTTTTTATTATGATTAAATCTGTACATGATATTATTCTTGAGGCAGCAGTTTTTAATATTCAGCTTGCTCCCCTCCCTCATCAACATTGACTGTGTACAAGGTTAGAGGCAAATCCCCGGTTCAGCAGTGAATAGCTTTTTGCCAGGAGCAATTGTTGGTTTTGCTTGGAGTCCTTTGGCACATGCATTTAATGCTCCAAGTTCAGCTCTGGAGCATCAAAATTGCGTATTTTGATGTATTTCAATTGTGAAGCCCCCACCAGCTTCAACAGAGCACTTGCAGAATAATGCTGAGTGTGCAAATGGAACTGTCACCTGCAATGTGTCTCAGTGACCAAGGACTGAAGCAGTGGAGTGACCAGCAACCTGACCTAGAAGTTTGATTGTCCCTTAGGAGCTTTCAGCTGACTCAGGTTGGTTTTGCTGGGGCCAGCAAATTTCTTGGTTCCGCTTGGTTCTGCCCGAGTCTCTTTGCGAAAGCCTCAAGAAGTCTGCCTTTTAATTTATTCTTTTGTGAGATGAGGGTAGGAGTTAATTTGAGAGCAGAAAGACTTGAATTAAGTTGTATTAGGGAATGCTGAGGATATGCAAAAGGTCTTGTGCTTGTGGGCATATGAGAGGACAGGATTATTTGAATAGGGCATTTGCCAAATACTTTTCATTCATGTGTGATGTTTGCCTCATCTTTTGGATTAAGCACAGCAAGTATTGCAAATAGACTCAGTAGAGATAAATATAGCCGAACATTAAAAAGTCATTTTATAAGCTTGATTGTTCTATATTTCTGGTAAAAAAATATTATTGTTTATTGGAGGTCAGGTTAGTGAAAATCAGAAGGATATCATTGTCTGTGGACCAGCTGAAAATTTTCTAATTAAGAGAATAAGTTTTATCAGCCACCTCCTCCCTCAATATTCCCATTTCAGCAAAATGAGATTTGTCAAAAAATACTCACCACTCTTGACTGTGGTTCTTTATCCACATAGGGAGGATCATTGCATCAAACAAAGGCATCTGTCACAGTCCTTGTCATCTGGGTTTGTTTCTGGGTTTGTTTTTGTGATGAAAGCCGTGACAAAACCTCTGATTATGATGAGGCAATTTTAAAAAACAATGAATTGTGGTTGGGACTTGAAAAGTTGTTTGCCTGCGGAATTTTTACTCAGCTGAGTGACCAGGAAAGAACCTGTTAAGAAACATATTTTTCATGTTGTTTCGTGGCTAATAGTCTTGATTTCTAGTTTGCAGTAATTTTAGGCATGCTCTTGATTGAAAAAGGTGACCTGAAAAAAAATCTGGAAAATTGCTACTCACAAACACTTCCTGTTTTTAAAAACTTAATTTTAAACCACTGCATTGCTCTTGGGGCAACGTGATAAAGGAGTAGAAAGAGAAAAATACATAAAAAGACTGATTCGCAGCAAAATGCCAAATTGTAGGTGTAGGAATCAATTCTTTGCATAAAGCAGCTGAAAAGGAGTGTCTGTACTCTTAACAATTAAATTTGTCTTAATGATTAGCTGCAGTAACATTCAGGAGCAGTGGACTCTGCATTGATCACAAGAAAATGATGCATGTTGCTCGATGTGGATGAATGATGTTCCAGAGTGACAAGTTGATGTCTTTAGATTGAACAAAGCCCCCTGTGTTTTATAACTTGGCCCATGGTCAGAAAGGGTTACTGTGATCTGCAGTGTCTAGAGGTGTGCTAATAGCCAGGTGGGTAAGAGCTGACATGATACTCAAGGTATGGTTTTATAAAAAGTCATTGACCACTTTAAGGGACACTCTTAGCACTCTCGGCATAACTGCAAACCAGGAGGCCATTTGTCATAAAGATTATTACTAGGTGGTTAAGCACTTGAAAGGCTACCACTTGATGCAAGACCTTCCCTATAAAAGCTTGGCTATAGGTCGGTAATTTGCCAATATTCCTGGGTCAGGAGAAAGCGCCTTAAGATCAGAAATAATAATAGAACATTTTAAAGCTGACAGTACAATGCCAGAAGTGGGGGAAGTATTAATAATTTTCATGGTAAAAAGACCCTATCAGGTTTAGGGGGAGGAAAAGAGTCACAAAGGAACCTAGTTGAAGATTTGAAGAGATACTTCAAAGGGCTTCATTAATATAAAAGGAAAGATTAGCCCAAGAACAAAAGAATAGGAGAGGAGTTGGCAAGTATAAAGCCGGTAGAAGAATTATAATAATGTCATACATGGGATATTTGAGTGAAAAGCTAAAGAGAAATTAAAACATAGCTATCTTTAAAATTTTCAGGCCAATAATGTCATTGAGGATATTCTCCAAAAGTTAAGATGTGGGTTTTTACGGGATATTGCTGTAAAACTTAATTTTCACTTTTGAACGCAAATGCAGTGCTGGCACAAGGAATGATAAGAAAAGCAGCAGAGGACGTAGCATGAGGTCGTGCAGGGAGCTTAGAGCTGCTTTCATACACAACCTAGGGCTGAATTCTTAATTTCTTTGGGAATTTCACTGCTTTTGTGAGACAACAGCAACTGTAATTTCTTCTTCTAGGGCTTAGAGTGTAGTCCAAGAGCTTAATAAAACAACGTGAAGGAAAGCTCATTTGCTTGACTTTGTATGCAAGTTCACATTTGAAACTGAAGAGCAAACAGTGCCATGAGATATCCATTGTGGTTCATGAATGGAAAATGAATTATGTTGTTCAAGTATCATGTTCACTTGCATATTTCCACGTTGCAAAACAATGGCTTACAAAATACTGCACACAGCATGCCTATAATTTTGGGTTGGAGTTGAAGGGCAATTTAGTAATATTTTGCCCAAAGGCTCCAAGCAGCATTGACACAATTTTGGCCCCTTTGCGATGATCCCTTTTTGAAGACACAATAATGACCTGGTTTATGTCCCAGGGAGCTTGCAATCTAATTGAAGATCTAAGAATGCTGGTGACAAATAGGAAGAGAAAAAATGGATGAAGGGAAAAGGAGAATATCCATTTACCTAGTGGTAGCAACAATACCCGTCCTCTTTACTGCTGTGCTTACATTCAAGAACTGTCAATTCAATGCCTAGGACATCCATACTACAGCAACAAGACTAATTTGGAGGTTCTGCAACTTGGGTTCACTGAGCTCTTCAGTTAGTCTAGATGGCTATAATTTTTTCTGGACAGAGGGAAAAGTGTGTCTCTAGTGTATGAAGCTGCTCTTCATGACTGTAACTTTTTGGCGGAAAGAGCAGTTGAGATTGTATGAGATGATGTCTGCTCTTGGATGAAGAGGGAGGTTGTTTTCCAAACTGCTCGTAGTCCAGTGCAAAAGCTGGTTCACATCTCCCAGGAGAGGGCAAAGGCTGTCCTGTGTGCAAAATTTAGATTAACAAAATATCTTTCTGGAGTAAATGAGCGGGAGGCAGCAGTTCTGTTGAGCAGACCCTGTTAATTGACTTCTTTTCCCAGTGTGCCCACATTTTTGGAGAGAGACACATTTATACTCACATCTCAGTGGCAGCTCTTGTAAATAATTTTGAACTATTCTTCTCCATCAGCATCATGATTTCTGTGCAGGCTCTTTTCATGTCTTGGTTATTTTAGCCCACCGTTCATTGTTTGCAGAGGTACTGTATACACACTATTTTTAATTGACTATCTGAAATGAATTACTGTTGCTGATTTGGTTACACTAAACCCTGTTCTATTATCAAACAAATTTGCTGTCAAATGAAAGATCAATGTTATCGTACTATGTCCCACTTCATGGATTAAAAAGGGTATTTATTCTAATTAAACTATCAAGGAAAGCACACAGAATGTTCAAAGAATGGGCAGCACTTACAGTCACAGCTGTTAACAAATGTGGTACATCTGATTTGAGATTAAGATACAAAGGAAGAGCGATTAGAATTCGATGAATTAAATAGGATCTGAGGACCAAGGTTACAGTAAAAGACAATAGTTTTAAATATGCTTATAAGGGAAGGTAATTTACTATGTATGACTTAAAAGCATAAAATCTTTCAATGACGCAGTTCTGTATCAACCACATAAAATGACAATGATGATTGCCATTATAAATGGTTCTGAAGATGGTCATGTCTTATGTACTTTTTTTTGCTCTTGTGAGTAAATGTGTATGTAAGATTTCTTCCAAGATTAGAATGCATGGCCATCAATCATTTATATTAAGCACAGACAGTCCTGCTCACCTGTCATGGCATAAAGAGCATTTATTCCTTTTCTGAGCAAACTGAAGTAAGATGCTTTCTTTAATTGTGGAATGTAGGCTTACTGGGCTAATATTGAACATTTTTTTAATTATTATTTTTGTTTTGAGTTGTGAGGAAAGAGAGAATACTTAGTTGGTTTAACTCAGTCTCACAGTACACCACACAGAGCTGTACATTACCTTTAGGCTTTCTTAGCTTTACATACAGTCAGATAGTTTTGGCTCCTTCTGTCTAATGCTGTTTCCTCTAATGGTTGAAGAAATGGAACATTATACTACCTAACGTGTGGGGGTCACATTAATCACAGAAAATTCTTTTAATGTCTCAGAAGTAACTGTCAAACTGGACATACTGAATCTATTTAAACTAAAGCATGCCATTTTTTATCTACAGTGATCTTTAATTCACATAAAAGGGTCAAGAAAATGTGATTAAGTGACAGTTTTAAAATGTACTATAATATTAAATAGCTTGATTAAGTGACAACTATAAAATGTAATACAATATTAAGTATCTGGCTATGTCCCAAAAGAACTTTAAAGTATTTTGAATGGTTTGGGAATTCTCTAGCCCATCATGAGTCAAAAAAGAGCATTTTTATTAAACATAAACAGGTGAACTCAGGAAAAAAACCAACAGATAATGTCTTGTCATGGTGCAAAGTGTCAGCCCTGGCTTCAAATTAGAATGACTGCCTTTCGAAACAAGATCTGAAGGAAACAAATAGGATTCCTTCTGGTGGTGCCACCCCCTGAGAACACAGAAACAAAGAACTCTCTCACTGAGGATGTACAGACTAGTCCAGTGGGTCAAGCAAACAATTTTACATTGTGTGGCTAAAAAAATAAGTTCATGTGTTGCTTTCCTTGCTTTCCAAGTGTAAAGTATCTGTACAGTGATGTGCTTGGTCACTCTGGTGACTAGAACCCTCAGAGATCTCTGGCAAACTACTGTCTGGCTGCTATGCTTTGCAGGAGCCTTTGTTAGGAGCCTGTGTGTACCTTTGGGCTTGAAAGGGAAAACTGATGTGTGGAAAGTGCTCTAAAGTGTGCAACTTGATCAGAATATGATCTTTGTGACTGTAAAAAGCATACTCTTTGCAAAGAAGAGAAAGGTGATCAGTGGGGAGAATGTGATTTTTTTTCAGTGGGTTTATGGAGAGCTGAAGTAGTAGTTACCATGTTGGAGGAAGAGAAGACGTGTTGCTCAGCACTTCACTCTCTGAAGTGCGGAGTTCTGAAACCTAGACCTGGGGTGCAAAGAATTCGCGAGATTTTGAGCTCAGCTTAGTGAGGAAATGTGGTCACTAATGCACGTGCCTCTGTGAGCACGAACAGTTTTGCATGAAATGGGGAATGCTGTTGTCTCACTCATCTCTTTGTGCCAGATTTAGTTGTCCCTTTTTGACCAGAAATTGCCTATTTCACATGTGTTCCCTTGTGGTTTGAGTGCTGTTCGGTATTTTAAATTCCCTTAGAATTTTAGTTTCATAGCTTTTCCCCAGGTAAATTTCCCTTGGCAAATTTGCTGAGTTTGGGGGTGGGAATTTTGAAACTCTAATCTGTAACACATCTAGTGGCTGAGTTTCATCTACTTTTGGTATTTCCTTGGTTTCCCTGAAAGCATCCAAATAGATCTGAGGATCAGCAGTTCTCATGCTAAGATATTTGGAGCAGACTTTGGGAGGTATGGAATGGATTGATAGGATATGTCCACAAACAGGATCATGTAGTTTGCTTATTAAATGTCATCTGATTCTGGATTAATAAGAACTCCAACCCTTCTGGTGAGTTTCTTTGCATGTGTCTATAATGTGGTTCAGGGTATTCACCCAGTGACTCTTCTACAAGGATTCATACACAGAACAAATATGAAGGAGGAAAAAATTCCCACACTGTTCTGACCATAATAATCTGGAGTTTTCAAGTCAGATAAAAAAACAATTTTAACATACATTTTCCAGTTTCTTCATGTTGAGCAGTGCTTTCCTTTTGCATTTTCACAAGGTCTGTGTGTGCGGAATGGGCATGGTTTTCCTTTAAATATTGTGAGCCACTCCGGAGGTGCAGCAGTATCTGTCACAGATGAAAATACTATAACTATGTTTCTTTGTAATCCATTCATTGGTTTATGGACCCCAAATCCTCGGGAGAGGGTCACAAATCCACATAATGTTCTTACATGCTGGCTTTTGCATTTGGATCTCTGATGTAGCTGACAGATGTGCAAAATCCCATCTAGCCAGATATCCCCCTTCTGACCACACAATCCATGGAGATCAAGAACACACGTTATTCAAGCTAAAACCTTGAATCTAGGCTAATAACTTCCACTCCTGATCTGCTCATTTCAGGTGCCATCCTATGAATTAGGTTTTTTAAACCTTAGTCTTAGTAAATTCAGGACAACATATTAACTTTTGCTTCATCAGAAACGCAATAATTAAATGACTTGTCAGCTCAGTAAGTAATAGAGTATAAATGAGACTCTAGCTGCTCTGCTGCAAAATTTTAAATATAAACTTTTATGTTACAGATGTGAGAAGTAAAGGAATTGTCACAGCAGATGAGCTGGTGGATTTATCAAGACTTCTGTGGCCTGTATAGAAATATTCAAGAGCTGAGGCTCCAAATCTAGGAAGGATCTAGGAAGTTTGAATTTTGGTCTCTGCCAGTCAGCATTGGGTTTCAGTTTTAAAATACAACTGTCCTTGTAAGACGAGACTCCAAGCTTTGTGGTGAAGTCTCAGGAACACCAGCAGAGGTGCTCCAACATGCTGACTTTGCTGTGGGCATGGTTACCTTGCGAGTTGGGCTCCTGGGTATGGTAACTCCCTCAATGTTTGCAGTTAAACATGTACCAGATTGTCTGTCAGAGGCTTGTGTGGGTAGGAGTCACCTTTAACATCCACCCACCTGCACTATAATGTTAGCAAGGATAAGTATTGGAGTGGATTTGTTTATGACCTTAAAATATTAATTTCTACAATGGAAAACCCAAGCAAACCAAAAAGAACCCAACCCCCCAAAATTCACAGATTTCAGCAACTGCACTGCTCCTAAGTAAAAAATAAGAAAATCGGATTGTCTCCATCCTTAAAACAAGACTCCATATTTCATTTGAGAGGGAGAGCTTATGAATGCTTGAACCAAACAGGCTAACAGGAAATATATTTTAATTTTTTGTAGGTAATGTGCATAGCTATTAGAAAAATGCTACACTCATATTGGTGTTGTTCTGTGGGGTGTTTTTCATCATCAGCTGATTTTCTCTGAGGTGCTTTACCCACGGAGGGAGAATGGGGATTTCTCACATGCTGGTTCATTTTCACACAACTCCCTCCATCTCCACTGCCATTTGTGGAGATAAATGTGATCCTGTAGAGGCATAGGTGCTTGCTCCAGGACTCACTGGAGTTAATCTCAGTATTTCAATAGGCAAAAGGTGACTCATTCTGGGGAGAACAACTTGACTGGATTTTAAGGCTGGCCAAGCAATCACAGCTTGTGAAGAAATCACAGCAGGGTGAAGAAAGAAGCCATTGGAACAAACTCCATCAAGGACTGGGTTGCTTGAGGAGTGCAAGGGAGGGTGAAGACAGTATCCATGTGTAGGGATTGACTCTCATTAGGTCAGATCCCACTAGGAATTACCAACCTGCTCTGCTTGTGGAGCATCACACGTATGTCCATGGGGGCGAAACGACCCAGCCTGTTTCTTTTTCAGCCAGTGGCTGTTTGCTGGTAGTGTATGCACAGCATGGGTGTTTGCTTTATGATGAATCCAGGCAAGTGAGTAAAGATAAATACCTACCAAGTAATAGCCACCCCCACCTTCTTCCAATCAAACAGCTGTCACTTGGGTCTTCCATTATTTTGTTGGCTAACTAGGATGATCTTGAAAAATATGAGCTCCTATCCTTGAGTAATTTTGAAGCAAATTGAAATCCATGCTGGGAACCTGATGTGCTTGCTTTAGCTGACTTGCTAGCAGCATGTAAATTATTTTAATTACAACTTGTGTTTGATACACTACAAGACTTGGTCCTGCAATGCTCTAACAGTCCAAGTGCCTGAAATTTGCTGGCAGGGTCATGTGCCCAGGTTTCTGTGAACCTTTAAAACTGAACTGTAGGGGCCTGATCCAAAATCCTTTGAACTGGAGGGAAAAAGCCTTTATCGGCTTGGGCTCAGAGCGAGGGATTTGTTTTGACTAAGTCCATCTTTTCTTCTCCTTCAGTGCTTTTCTGGTTTCTATTTTATGTATTCTGAGTTCAAGTGGATTTGATAGAATTTTTCCCAAATGTTCTTCCTCTGTGAATTGACTGTTTCAAATATGAGGGATATTATTTCTGACTGGCTGCATAAGTCACCTGCTGGTGTTTCTATTCTATGATTGGATGTATAGAAACATTCTTCCAAAGTAAATAATGGCATTTGCTTTGACATTTGTTTTATGCAAACATTTGTGCCAGGAAACCAGATTGTATGGCTGAAGTGAATGAATATTTTTATCTGCATTAGTCACCCAAATCTAATTTTAAATCTAAGGAAGAGAGAGGTGGGAGTTTGCTTGATTTGTGCTAATCTTAGTTGAAGATGTATGTTAGTGCTTCAAAATCAGATCCTTTTAGTACTCGATAATCAATAAAAAGCTAAAACATAATGTGAAAATATTTTTACATTGACAGTAACAAATTATTTTTATTATTTTTTACTATACTTTCTATCTTTTGATTTTTTTTGGGGTGCTATTGACCAAGATTGCTGAAATGACATTGGAGGCTTTATTAAAATAATAGAGGCTGGGGTTTTCAAAGGGACCCAGAAAGGGAGAGCCTTCCATTGAAATTCTATGGAGTAACCTGCATTGTCAGGATCTTGCATTATAGCTTGTTTTGTGAATGCATTTTTGAGGCTGTGTTGTACTGCAGACATAAATATTTATAGCTGGGGCTCTGATCCTGCCTTTGCTTATGCATGTGTCTAACTTAAACACATGTGAGTATTCCCCTTGAGTCCAATAGGGCTATTTGCATTCATAAAACTGAGGATGCATCTGGTATTTTTTCGTGGAATTGTTAATAATTCTGCAGTGTTAAACTGCACAGTGAGTGAAAAACTGCACCTCTACCTAGGAAGATTAGGTTCTGTGTCAATTGATGCTTCTGTGACCTTCGCTTTTCTACTCCCAGGACAGCAAACCTGAGCTGCCACACCTCCTCGGACACACTGACCACTTATTCATTCATTCCTATGAATTTTTTATAACCACTGTCTTTGTAAGATACAAAGCAAAGAGACAGATGCAAAGTTGGCCATCAGTTTTCTAATGGAGCGAGAGCATAATTAATCAGAAATAACACCTAAGAATAACTGGTGCAGAAGGGTATTTCCCAGGGAGGTAACGTGGATGTAAGTCAACTTGTATTAATCACATGATAAGATTAGTGACAGTTTGCCTTTGCAACCTTTTAGATTTGTTAGCCAGCAACTTTCTAGTTAATTATTCAGATTTGTGGGTTTGTTTTCTGTTTCCTTTTTTTTTTTTTTTTTGATAAGGGTGAATGGAACATTAGGCCAGGGATCAAAAGTCACCGAGTCAAACAGAAATGCTGGAAAACAATTCTGATGGTGATGAAAGACAAATTATTTGCATGGAGACAGGGACAGAACGTCACCAGAACAGCAAGTGTTGCGTCCCCTTGACAGCTCTGACAGGATTATTAATGTACTGCAAGCAGGCATCAGGGCTGAGCCAGGGTGTGAAAACTGTGTCATGTTTACTGCCATTAGCGAGTGGCACTAAACGGGGTCATAACTTTCACTTCAGACTCCTGCAAAAAATCCCTTTTGGAACTTGTACGGTTGAGAATGGGCTAAAACTTGGAGCTGTTCTAATTTCTTTTTTACTGGCCCTGTGACAATGCCATAAATAAAACCAAGAATATGCTGGCATGCTGATTATACATTTTTTTGTGACTAGGATATTGTACCCAATGTCTGTGTCCACCTTAGTCTGGGAGCAGTCTTGTATTCATTGTTTATCCCACAGTATTCCTGGTTGAGAGATAAAGCAATGGACAATCACATCTTATCACATTTTGCTTTTTTTTTTTTAACACCTTTTTCTCAGAAGATTTTAGTTATGGTTTTCACTGTTATTCACAGCTGTTAGCAAGTGCTTTTACAGGTAAATGTGTGTTTTGAGCTGTTTTCTGAAAAAAGAGACCTCTAAGCACATGCTTGAGTGCTTTTCTGAACCCAGACCTAAGAGAGGTTTGATTAGAAAAAGATGATGCTTTGCCCACATATATAGTAGTGCTTTTGTTTCCTCCTGAACAGTAAGCTGGACATTTGGACTTGGTTCACTTGGCGCTAATGATACATGACCCTGCAGGCTGTGGTCTCAGCTGGCTTCCATTTTGGGTTTGCAATTTCCTCAGCAAATTTTGTAATGGCTTTTTGAGTTGGTGATGAAATCTTATTTCTCTGTCTGTAACTATCTGAATGTGAGCGCTGGCCATCGAGAGATTAGCACATAAGGAGGGAGCGTGCCTTTTTCTGCAGGATGCTCATGTACAAAAGACAGCTTGGACACAGCTATCTTTTTGCACTTTCTGGTCTGTTCCTCCTTAGGAGAACCCTCTCTTTTCCACTTCAATTTCTTGCAAAATCCCATGTGGAGATCTCCTTTGCAGTCTGCTCTTGGTTGTCCAGGAGTCGTCTCTCTCTGGTTCATTATCATCCATCAGAGTATTCCATTTCCTTTGTTGCAGTGTTTTTGTTGCCTATCTCCTTTCACGGTAGTCCTGGCAGTGACTTTCTCAGCTGCTCAGGGGGCTCTGGAGTGGTGCAGTTAATGCTGTCACTCTTTTCTGCTCACATACTGCTGGATACTTTCCAATCTTTTCAGAAGATTTGTTTCCTACCACCTACAGCATGATGAGGAGTGTAATAGAAACACTTATATATATGGATTGACTTCCACAGCACAATGTGTAGAGATGGTAAGAATAATTCTCTCTTGACCTTGGTTACAGAAAACATTGATACCTGCCACAAAATCAACTTGTATGTAATATCACCTTTTATGATGTCCCTGATTTTAGGGTGACTATATGTTGCTCTGTTTTCTCTGTTGTATTTTCATCCGAACTGTTTCTTCTTCTCACTTGTTTGCCATGTTCTGTCTTAATTCCTTTTATATATCAACAGATATTTACATGGCACAGCTCTTTCTCCAACCATGTATTTACTGTGGGCTAAAGTCTACTGTGCAAAGGTCTGTGATACTCAGGGTTAGAGCAAGAGAAGATTTTGGACTGATAGGCCATCTAATATAGGTGTAGTCTTTAAGGCAAAACTCTTATTTTGATTAGATGGTGTTCCCACAAGCCATGCCTTTGGCAATATGGATAGGAACAATTTCTTGAGTGGTAGGGAACTCTAAATTCTCAGGAAAATTAAGACTATCCCCAATATTAATTTAGTTATTGTGCTGGTTTAAAGGTAAACCAGCAGGGAAAATGAACTCAACTCAAAAGAGAGATTATAAGTCAGAATAACAATTTAATAAAGTAATACAATAAGTACGATTATACAGACAAACAATTGGTTTTAACCCACAAACCCCAAATATATAACCCAGCACCCTGGGGCATGAACAGAGTGGTGCTCTTTGGGCCCCCTGAGTCCAAAGGAAAAGGAGAGGGGAAAACCTGTTGGTGAGAGTGCTGTTGCAACCTGGTCAAGAGTGGTGATTGCAGTCCAGTCAAAGAGTGGTGGTTGCAGTCTGGTTGAAAAGTGGTGGTTGCAGTCCGGTCGAGAGTCGTGGTTGCAGTCTGGTTGAGAGCAGTGATCTGCAGTCTTCCTCTGGATCCCATGAGTGGTTAAAAAGTCCCAAGACTCCAAGATTATATATCCTTCAGTTCAGGCAGGAATGCTCAGCACCTCCCTCAGGGCCGGGGGTTCCTTAATGGGCGTGAGGACAAGAGCAACTCCTATCTCACAGGCCTCTTAGCACCCAGTTTATAGCCTGAGGAGTCAGGCTGCTCTGGGCAGATGGTGTAAATGGTTCATTGATAACAGTTTCTGGGAAATGGCATGGAAGGCTAGAGAATACACAGTTTTGGGTTACACCTATCTAGTGATGAACTGGTCTCAGCTGTCCTAACTAGGACAGTTATGCAGAGAGAAAACAAAGTGTGTTTTTTGACCCTGGTTAATATGATCTAGTGATCTTGCTGGTTCTTCAGTTTATTGGGTGGTGGTGAGAAATTGTTTGAGCAAGACCTGAATTTCTACTCTAACCCCCAAATTGTCAGCTCTTCTTAAAACCCCATGAAAACAGTGAAGTTGCATAAATTCTTTCTCTTTGGACAAATCTCTTTTTTCAACCCTAGGGAATGTGACTGCTTTTCGAATTAGTGTTGTAACCACAGAAGAAAGTTTTGGGTTTACATAAAAGTAGACCAGAACTAATAAGAGCCATGAGCCTTGTTGGGGCTACACTGATTTGCTTCAGTTGGAGGCCAGATAGAACTACTGTCTCATTCTGAGACTCTCTTTTGTTTTTCTTATTTAACTCAGACCATGGATCTACCATCTGATTCTCTATATCTGAGCAAATTCTGTTTCGTGTTCATGCTCTCCCCATTTCTGCTTTGCGTCTGCTACTTGGTGAAACAAACAGTTGATGAACTGTGGTACAATAAGTGTACAGATGTTCTCTCAGCATGCCAGCTGCACTTACGATTCTCCTCTCCATAACTGTATATCTTGCACCTTTACTATACTTGGGATTACTTGTAGCAGTTTAGCCTGGTTTCATGTGGGAGAGTTCTGGTTGTGCAGCAGAGGTTCATGTCAGCTTCCTGGGTTTTTCTCCCTAGGTTAGCAATGCTTCACAGATTTCTCTCTAAACACAAAACTCCTACAAGAGCATCAAATATTTTGCAGAACAGTGGACATGAGGAACGTGGAAGAGGTTAGGCATTAATTTATTTCTTTATCTGCCCTCTACTTGTGTATGAAAACAGATGCCATCCGTGACATATACTTACAGAAATATTCACCCTCCTTATACTCTAGAAGGCATTTTCACAGTAAGATCTTCTAGGCTTCTAACACACAAAACCTCTAAGAACTAATTTTCTCCTTAGAATTATTTGACAAGCTCATCAGTTGGGCAATGATTTTCTTTAATTTTTTTTTCTCTCTTTTTTTTTTTCTTAATGTGATTCGTCTCTGGATTTTTATACCACAAGAGGTAGCCAAAGATCAGGTATTAATTTCCACCCAAGAATGTTTGTTTATATCTTCCAGATAAATTAAAATATGATTCAGTGCATCATCAGGCTGTAAATTACAATGCTAGGGAATGCTAATGGTTTTATAGGAGCCAGGACCAAAATTTATATGAAGACTGTTGATCTGTTTGGGAGTGTTATGTTAGGTTCATCAATTTTTCTGGGGCTGACCTAATAATTACCTTCATCAGGGCAAGGCTTGTGCACCTTAAATTCCTACTTGCTTTGTTAGTTTATACTCTAACCTGGTTTTGCCAGCACTTCAAATACAGCTGTGTTATTCAATCTAAATAAACATTTGTACTTTTTGGGTGTTATCAGTGACTACTGCTAAAAAATAATTACTTATTTCAATTTTAAAAAGTTAAAAAGTCAGAGTTGCAGAGTGGTTGAGGTAGGAAGTAGTCCTTGAAAATCGTCTAGTCTGACTAACCCTACTCAAAGCAAGGTCCACAAGAGCAGATTGCTCAGGACTGTGTATGGTGGGTTTTTTTTAATATCTCCAAGGATGGAGATGGCACAAATTTCTGGACAACTCGTTTTATTGTTTAACCACTATGACAGTAATAATGTTTTTACTATGTTTAAATGGAGTTTTCTGTATTTCAAATTGTACCAGTTGTCTCTTGGGCATTGTCATTGGGCACCTCTGAGAAGAGCCTGCCTCCATCTTTACTGCCCACCATCATCCTCATCAGACATTTATGTACATGGATAAGATCCTCTGAATCTTCTCCAGGCTGCTCAACCCAAGCTGCCTCAGTTTTTTTCCATATGACAGATGCTCCAGTCCCTCAATCATTTTCGTATCCCTGGACTTCTCCAATACATTCTTGTACTGGGGAAGCCAAATCCATTTCCTAATGTGTCTAGGTCATTGTATATAAATTACAAAACACACCTTGGCAATACTATTAGTCCTCTCCTTTCCCAAGTAAGGTGCCCTGTGTTTTCCTGAGGATATTCCCAGTGAAGAGCCCGTGAATATTACCACCCTCACTTGGGTTCTGGCTGCAGTGAAGCACGGGAGCGTCCCTTCCTCCCATTGCAGCAATGTTGGCTGCAGATTGAATAACCTTTCTGAGTGTAACCTTAGTGTGTTAGACATAAAAACCCCAGGCAGAGTGCAATGAAAGTTGAAGAAGCTTGCTAAAGTAAAACCTGCTATATTGAAGCACGGATAGAGGTTAATGCAGGAAGCACTGACCTGTTCTAGGTAGAGAAGAAGACCAGAAAATTTTGGCAGCATCCACTTGAGTTAAAAGGCATGAAATCTTAGAGTCATTTTACATTATGAGCATCCCTATATCCTGCTGAAAGGAATAGGATTTTGCCTAGAAGAAGGTGTAGAAGTTTTGCCCAGTTTTGTCAGTCTCATCTCGGTGAAAGGCATTGATGTGAGTTTCCAGCATTCTGCTTTGGAACATCTTAAATGTGTAAGGTTTTTGCAATGGTAGGGCCACCAGCAGTGATGTTCTGTAAATGATAAGCTGACTCTTGCTAGCTGTGATTCTTTTTTAAATATTATTATTATTGTTATTCTGATTAACAATCAACAACTAATGGCACATAAATCTGTATTTGCAAAGATTCTACATGAGACCTGGCTGACAGGTTAAAATGCTTGACCTTTAGGGGAAAAGGAAACCTTTTTACTGGAAATAGCTTGTCTTTAAGGACCAGTTGCAACTGGTTGACTTCAATAACTTGCTTAGCATGGAGTGGGTCATATGCTAGGTAGGTATTATCAGCCAGTTTGGCCTCTTCGTGCCAGCGAGTTCTGCTGTGTAAATACTATGAGTTCCTCCAAATACTGTTAGAAAGGGAGGGGGAACATTCTCATTCAAAAATCTACAAAGAGAAGAGCAAAAGACTAATTATTTTGAAGAGTGGAGGATAGCTAATTGGCAAGGAAGCCCAAGTGGTTGGGAGAGCACATTATTCACATGGGGCTGATAGCACCACTGGCAACAGCAAACTTTTACTTATTACCTCTCCCTCTGGTCTTTCACTGTTTGAGCTGGAAAGCTGCTCAGAGTAGAAGATGAAGAGTCTGCAAAGTAGATGCAGTGTCAAATCTTCATGAACTTAGTGTCCTGTTATGTCAATCCTGAAGATAAATGGGCATATTAGAACAGGACAATCCCTTGGGTGTGAGATCTGGTCAAGGCAAAGAGCAGAGCATCCCCTCTCTGTTTTTTTGCAGCCCTGGTAGGTGGATATTTCTGTTCAGCAAAGATGCACAGGATGTTTATGGGTCTGGATGTTTATGGGTTGACACCTGCCCAACTATATCAAGCAGAAAAAAAATCAAGTAGAGCCTCAGCACCCATACTTCCAGAAAGAAAGTGTGTTTGTAGTGGTTTCTTTCCCTCATTTGCTGATATGAATTCCTGCTAGTTATTCCAATTTAGATACCTCTCCCCTTTCTCAGATGTTTCGGAGCGTAGAACTGGTGGTCTCTGGGTCAGGTATTAAGGACAGGACTTAAAAGGAAAAATAATATTTTTCATTTAGAAATTTTCTTTAATTCCATTTCCCGTAAAGTGTGGTGGAGGGGAGAGAGAGCCTTGAGTCTGCACTGTTGACTGGTTAGTGACCTTCAGCAATTTACAAAAGCTATTTCCTCACCTATGGAATGAGGATAATGATACTTTTAAGTCTACTCAAAAAAAGTTACGTCAGGGCAAGATATTATTGAACTCCTACTCTAGCACAAAGAAAAAATCTTTGGTATGGCAGAAAACTTCCTGAAGACTTAGAAATCAGTGGAGGGAAATGAATCTTTAAAAATGTATTATTTATAAAAATTTTTAAATTGAGACAACAGGGAAAAATTAGAATGCTCTTTTTTTTTCCCCCTCTTTTCTTCCCCCTCCACCCCCTGGTGTTTACGTTTCCACATGGTGTTGAAGTGGGTTTTGCTTTTGTCTATAAGCAGTTCAACCTCCAAGTTCTTCAGTGCTTCAGCACTGTAGAAGTGTCTACTTTTTCCAAAACAACCCTTTGCTCTCGAATTTTTGTTTTAAAGTCATAGGAATGTGTTGCTTCTTGTAACATGCTGGGAAAGCCTATTTGACAAAAATCTGTCATTTCAGCCAAATTTGAGATGACAGCACTGGCGGTAAAGTTGCAACAAAAAAATGACAGAAACCAGACAATTATAAGCTGAAGTAGATATTCTCTTCTTATCCAGAGTGGCGCGGAAGAGACTTCATAGCAAAGGAATGTTGCTCAGATTCCAATCTGAGGCATCTGTTGATCACTCAACAGGTGGTGTTTGTACCAAATTTGAGAGGGGCCAACTATTACAATCCTGTCATTAGCATGGCAGTAGTGGTGTTTTGTTAAAATTCAAGCTTCTGAAGGCAAGATGTTATGTGACAATCTTATCTTTCAATAAATCATGAGGTCTCAAGGCTTTGGAGAGAACTTAAAAGTATGAACCTCAAAGCCTCAATAAATCCCACAAGAAAGTAGGAAAAACACAATTGCTTTGGTTCCTCATTTAAATGACATGTTTAGCAAGGTACTCTTTGAACTGTTAAGAAATCCAGATTATTTTTAACACTCAGGGCTGTCTGTTTGGGAATGTGTGTGTGTGTGATCTCATTGAAAAGCAACTATTCACTCTCTTCCCTCTTGACTTTTCTCTGTGTTTGGGACAAAGCCATCCTACCCTGCTAAGGAAGATGGGTATGTATTTTGTCACTGAGATGTATATCTACCCATGTCATTAGCAGGAATGATCTCTCTCAGTGTAGCAAGCCCTCTCTTCTAATCTCCATTCCAATTCAGTCTCATGATGAGTATCTGTTTCTTCCGGGCAAATTATAACTCATTCATATGAGTACTGACTAGAAACTGGCTCTAGTGAGAGCTGCTCTGGTGCTCCTTTTCTACTTCAAAGTAGCCCTTGAGGTGGCATAGTCATTTTGTGGAAGATCATCCAAGTGTGACAATATCAGGTACTGTGAGAAACCATGGAAAACCCATTGAAATATTCCTTCAAATATTTGGACTTCTTTAAGCGCATCTTGGCTAGCCAGCGGTGGATCGTCAGCCTCTCTGGAGACAGCATTGTTGAGTTTACTCTCTCAGATAATGCTCTGGGCAAAAGCTCAAGGAACAGTATGATTGTCTGTTAGGACTGTTCTTATTGTCTTATTACAGGGAGATGATATAAGGTACCTTGACTGGGAATGTCAGGATAAGATCCTACATACTGTAAGAATGACTTTGGGGGCAGTCCCCCCTCAGCTCTATTCCTTTTTCCTGTTCCTTGTAACATCCCTCCCTGCCAAACTGCTCTGTCCAGTAGATGCAGATAAATGAGATGTTCTCACAGCAGCTTTTCCAGGCCCAAAGCATGCTCAAGATTATACCTATAGCTGGTGATGCTTCATCATCAGCCGGGAAGGGACTGGAGACACTTTTTCAGTGTCTGGACATGAAAATGTTCATACCTGAGACGACATCCTGAAATCTCTGAGACCACATCCTGAAATCCCTAAGACCATTTGGGAAGCAACACTGCTCTGAAAATTAATCCGTAGGATGGTCACACTGAGTTGCATTCCTTAAGCTGCGTCTGTAGAGTTTATTCAACAGGTAGCTTGTGATGACATGGCTGGTTTTGGTAGGGTTTGGGCAGGCCTTCCAGCAGCAGCTGTCTCCATCCTCTTCTCACCCCTGTTTTGCAGTTGAGACCAAACACTTAATTGTCAAACCTATTTTGATTGAAATGACATCCTTGAAATGTCTCTAGCTGTTCCACAGTCTGAAACTGGCCTAGGTTTTGGCAGCAGGAAGTAGTGTGCCTAATTAGCTAATCCTGGTGGACACTGTGTTTACAAGCTAATCTCGTTTCCTTCTACACCTTCTGTGGATGATAAGGTGCCCTTATGATTTTCATTGTGCATAAGAATAAAAAGCCCATTCAGGTGTTTGCTTTGCTGTTTCCCTTCTTCAGGCAGCAATGCCGGTTACATGTTACGGACTAGCTCAAAGATAAGCTCTTGCTATTCCATGATTTACTGAATGGCAGAGTTCCTGTGCTCTCCAGTAGGTGTGTATATGCAGTGTTTGGTGTTTGACCGAAGTACAGGTGTTTGTTGTCAGAAGGACACATTTTCAATCATAACTTTTGAGTCGTTCTCGCTAACAGGCTTTTCAGCAGGAGAGTTGTGCTTGTGGCAGGGATTGATGAGCCTGGATTGAGTCCTCAGCCTTCCAGACAGCTGTGAAGATGCTGGGTAAGACCAGTGGATGCTGTTCTTGAAGAAAGGAAAATTTGAGGGTAAGCACAATTATTTATTCCTGTTTGTTGATTTTTTGGCGGTTTTGTTTTTTGGTTTGTTTGTTTGTTTTTAGAATCATGCATCTAATTTCATTGCCCAGACTCATAAAAGGATATTTATGTCATCTGGAGAAGCTATCCCTGTATAGGTCACTTTCAGGACAGGTTTTCAATAGGGTTCACAACAAAAGCAAGATTTCCAAAGCACTGCTGGGTGGGTTTTCAACAAGACTCAGCCGGACAGGATAATTAGCTTGGTGACTCTCTGGGTACTGATTTGTCTTTAAAATGTGTATCCTGGGTGTTGGTAATACCCTCAGGAAAGTTTGGGAATAGTGTTGATGGGCTTACTTCTGTTCCCTGTGTTGACTACATCTCCAGGTTACAAAGCACTGAGCGAAGCATCTTCTGTCAGGCAGGGTTTGTGGAACATAGAGGTAGAGCTCTTCACCCTTAGTGGTTTAGAGTGAGGTCATGTTTGACATGCTGGAAAAAGAAATTCCTTTTTGGCATTGCCAATTCTCCAGTATACATGAGGTTACTTCTTTAGCGTGTTTTGCTTGTGGGTGTTAAGCAGTGATGTGTCACTCTTTCATTAACGAATGTATCAAGTGATCATGGACAAGTCCCAGAAAAATGCATCATTAGGCAAAAAAGGAAGAGAGGGTATTTCAGTGTGCCAGGATTCCTACTTTTGGAGATTTCTTGGGGTGTTTGCTGTGTTCAGCAAAGACGAAGCTGTAAAATGAAATTCCTGAAAAAACCTCTGTCAGCATATGGCTGAGGCATTGAGGCAGATTCCCTCTGACCTGTCTGTAGGCAGCCAAACCAAAATTCTCACAACAGCACAGAAGTGAACCTCCTTCCACAGAGAAGTGTTTTATTCACACCACACATGTGAGCATATGCCCGTATTGTCCTTTTTTGCATCCCTTTTTGGGGAGGAGGGGACAGGGGCGTACATTAAATTTTCCTATTGCATTTTGGATGTGCTGACTAGGTGAGTTGCTGGAGAAGAGATGAATCACTAAGGAGTGGTTGCAGCAATTCTGCACTACACCCCCTCCTGCTGGGTTTTTATTTGCCTAGTTTGCTGAACACAAGGCACCGCCTTTTGCCTCTCCAAGAAAGCCATGCAATACTATCTTATTTTATCGTGCGTTAAATGTACGGATTGTTTTATGAATCACTACTCGCTTCTCATTCATTTTCTCGACCAAGTATAAGCTACAATACAACCTGTGAAATACTTTGCTGTTAGCAAAAGGTATCTTATTTGTGAACGTGGTCTGGACTCCTTTTATAACATACTGAGCCTTAAACTCATTTCCTTTGAAGTCCCTGGACTTTCATAGCCTGTAAGGATTAAAACAAAATTTAAAAAAACCCCATAATGATGTAAGGAAATAACTTGTGGTTTCTTTACAAATTAATAAGCTCTAAGAAACATGGAATATTTCTTTTTAAAAGCATGTAATAAAAACCAGAGGAATGTACTGCTGCACTGGCGACCACTGTTTTGCTATTGTAAAACTCTTGGGGCTGGTGCGTTCTTAGGCTGATACAGTAGCGTTGTTTTGGGTTCCCACTCACCGCCTAGAGCAGTCCCACATGGCTGGGTACAGAGTAAGTACTGCCTGTGGAGTTGAAACATGAATATGAAGCATGCTAATGCTAGTATCAATTAGACAGTGACCCAGAAATTCTTGGAAGAATGATTTTTCAGCTATATCCTGTCTCCAGGGCTTATAACCCCAACGGTAGCTCCTCGCTGATTCCTATGTAGAAAGCTGGAACAACTGGGGAGTGAGCCAGGGGAAGATGAGGGGGGACAGAGCTGAAATGCTGCTCCTGAGAGAAACAAATCATTCAGGCAAAGGAATAATCAAAGCTCTTGGATGAATAACGAAACAGCCATTTCAATTATAAGTGTGCTGAGGTTTATACTGGGCCAAAGAGTCATCTAGACAGATGTACTCACAGTTTGCTTTCCATAATTAGCGTTGGATTTTTGAAAATGGTTTAGTGACGTGGACTATTTTAGTAGGCCTCAAATTCTTGATAACTTTCTAGGTCATGCAGCCCCCATTTGCATCATCTGACCTCCCAACCTCTTCCATTCTTTCAGAGTCTTATGAAGAACATTATAATTTCAGATGCAATTATTGTATAATAAAGTATTGATTTCCTGAGGAACCCTTTAACATATGCTTTCATAATTAGCATTTACAAGGCATCAAAAATTAACCATGTACAGCCTTACAAATTAATTACAAGGCCCTTTTATTTCTGAAATAAATATCAGTGCCCAAGTGCTGAGAAGAGCTGAGCGTCTCGTCTAACTTCACTGAGTGCCAACATATGATGTGTCTAGATAAGACTAGTGCAAAAGCAGAGTATAAAAGGAAACTTTTGTCTTTTCATGCTGCATTTGATAATTGCCTTTATTTACCCATTTCTCTCAGTTGCTTGGCATTGTCTTCCCATGTGTGGTGTAATTTTTTCCCCAGTAATTTCTATTTTCTGCAGCAGCAGCTCTTCAGGATAGTAGCTCTGGTCAACTTCAGGCACGAGAGCAAATAAGGCATTTGTTTCTCAATTAGATCATTTCTATTTTAGCAGTATAAATCTCAGAGGGATGCTATGGCTTAGTTTTAGTCTCTCATAGGAGTAAACTACCTGGCAGACACTATCGAATCATAAACCTTCCCCCTCTGAGTCTGTTGTTGCGGACGAACTCTACAAGAAAGAGTTTGTTGCCCTAATTTGGTGCTGAAGACATATGGAGGGGCTTTTCTTAGAGTAGAATGGCCATTCTCAGCTTCTGCTTTAATGTGTATGGTCTTCAACTCTCATCAGTTTGGGCTCAGAGTTCTTCAGCAACCTGGAGATCTGTTTCTCTCTGTGCCCATAACTGCCCTACTCCAAGCAGTTTGTTCCCTGCTTCCCCCATAAGTGTTGATGAGACACAGAAAAAACCATGCTAATGCTTTTATAGGGTCTTTTTCCAGACTGTGTTTGGACCCCTCACAAAACTCGGTTGTGGGCTTTTTGGTCTAAAACAGAGCCAGAGACAGGCAGTAATGGCACATTCCCTTAGCAAGGGAGAAACCCTGTTTCAAAGTCCTGTTCAGGAGACTTTACTTTTGTTGAATAAGATTGAGTTCTGTGGCCCAGAGTAACACAGGAAAAGATCCCATAAAAGGAGGTAAGAGTGGTGAGGGGGTTGACAAAATTTAAAGGAGGCTTTTATGAATTTCTTGGGCTAATACAGTCATGACAGTGGGGATAGAGGACTTGATATTTTTAATTTATTAGTGATGGGTTAAGTTTAGCTCGTAGCAAATGGAGGACGGTGAAGAATGTCAGGAGAGAAAAATCAGGGATTAAATGAATTAACTCAGCAGATCTGACTGGAGAGGGGTGGGGGAATCCCACAAAAAAAAAAAAACCAAAACAAACAGTACAGGGAAGAGAAACTCCAATAACCCACAAAATACAGAATTTAAATTTCAAATATTGATTTCCAGACAGCAACAGGCTGATAGCTGACATAAAACCAAAGCCTTGTTGACATTTTAGTCAATAACCTCTTGTATCATCATCCCAGGGTATCCAGATTACACTCAGATACTTTTTTATCGCAGATTTACGCTAATTTTTGTATACCAGAATCAATTTTCAAAAACGGATTTTTAGTAGAGCCTCTTCAGGGGAAGTTGGGGAATATGCATGATTTGGAGGAGATTTTTTTATTTTTAGGAACACGATTATGGGATCATTTCAGTTGAAGAAAATCTTTGTATCAACCTTTATATCTACTGACCAAGCCACTGCCTTTTATGTGGGCTTTAAAACTGTGCTTAGATACAAAGCTGTGAAAGTGGAAGCATCAATGTTTAATGCCCTGCTTGTCTGGTCAGAAGTTTGTTTTCAGGACCAGCCTCTATACTCTGCCATTCGAGCTGTGGATCAACTCAGGTTTCAGAAAGGCAAGTTTCCTGTGGCAGGTGAGTGTTATCTGCTGCTACTCCAAAAAGGGAAAGATGCTCTGCCACAGCCTCCACCTTTTTCCGTTGGTTTGGCCTGCGAGTGTTGCTTGTTGGACAGACACAGTGCAAAAGCCTGTGCATCAGGTTTTGATAAGTAACTGACAGAAAACCTGCAGGAGTGACAATCTGCTTGTTCATTTACTGGCATTTACTCAGGGAGCCTGTTTTTCCTGACAATTTTCCCAATGGGATTTGGGTCTCTGTTGGGTTCATAATCCATTTGGATCTCCAGAGAAGGTATTTTTCTGCCTGTTGGTGTACAGTGGCTCTTCCCTGCTGTGATTGACTCAGGAAGAGTAATCTGTGAATGTATTGGAGTCTGCTGAGAACAGATGCAGTTAGAAGTGCATCAGCATGCCAAGTATTCCCAAATGGAGATGTGCAGCTGAGGCTGCTGCATTGCATCACCTGCACTTCTGTTGACTCAGGGACCTCTGCTCGGAAATGCTCAATTTCTTGACCATTTCCCATTTTAGATAAATGTTGAAAAGAGAATGTCTCAAGGGATGCGTGCTGACCCTTCTGTAAGGGCTGATCACATGGGTATGCAAGTGAGCTGGTTATTGATCTGTCCCACGTTGCTGCTGCTTCTCAGAGATGCAGTAAACTGATTGTGTGCTCCTTGTTTTGCTACAGTATAAATTTCTGTCTCTATTTTAAGTGTAATTCACTTTGCTGTACTTGGCTTGTGATGGGGAATAGGCAAAGTGCTTCCTCTGGGTGAGAGCTGGTAATTCCCAGGTGAAAAACGGTAACGCTGACCCACATGCGGTGAGTGGCAACACCCTTATTTGTGCTGCTCCTTCAAACTGTTAGCAGGTATGGCTGTCAGGATTAACTCTGCATTCCTGAAAATTCCCTTTAATAAATCACTTGGAAGGTAAATGTGGGCAGGCTGCTCCTCCTCTGGCTACAGGTAAATCTCTCAGGGTGGTACAGTCAAGTTACTGCATTAAGAGCTGACTCTAGGATGGACTTGTGCACGCACATATATTTGTCTTATTTGGGGTGGGGAGAGAGGGATTACTTAGATTATCTGCCCAGGACTTTTTTCTTTTGAAAGGCCCTTTGTCTGGAAGTACCAGAAAGGATGAGACAAACTGGTTGCCTTTACGGCCCAGTGAGCAAAAAGAAAGCAGTACTCCTGTTACCTGGAGACATTCAAGAAGGCAAGTGCAATTAGTCAGTAGATA
The DNA here is from genome assembly GCF_009829145.1 of Chiroxiphia lanceolata. Taxonomy (NCBI): domain Eukaryota; kingdom Metazoa; phylum Chordata; class Aves; order Passeriformes; family Pipridae; genus Chiroxiphia; species Chiroxiphia lanceolata. The sequence goes on from NC_045639.1 coordinate 11,674,913, forward strand.
ATTAAGCTGTGCATAATCAGAGTATTGCAGACAAACCACCTTAGTCCACAGACACAGCAGAGCAGGAGAAACCCTTTTTCCGAAACTGCATGACAGGGAAGGGAGAGAAGGCAGAAACTGCTTGATCAACATTAGATGTACCACATCCTCAGCAAATAGAAGCTCCATTGGGGCCTTTTCTTGCAATCTCGCTCCTGGGAATGTTGCCAAGGGAGGGAATGTTTTAAAGCTTGATCTCTTCACTCTGCTCTTGCTGAGGCAAAATTTTTGCCAATGGGAGCAACTCAGAGGGGCTTGCTGTTTTAGACTAATAAGACTAGGAGTGAGGTTATTTAGGAAACAGGAGGACTGTTGATTGCTCTTGGTCTTCCAAGGATGCCTAGTGCTTGGTGCAGGTCTCAGAGACCCCTCTGTTGCATGTGGCAAACTCCTGACATGCCTACAGGGGGAGGTGCCCTGCTGCAGAGAGGCAGTGGGGCTCAGCATTCCCCTCTGCCCAAGGAACCCATAGCTGTTTGTGTCAGGAAGCCCCGTGGGACCATCAGGCTGCTGGCTCTGTAGCAAGGCACATTTCACTTAACCTTCAGGAACATTTATAATTAATGCTTAATTGATTTCCATAATGCAAGATCAACACATTGGCCTCTTCCTGTACATCTTTGCTCACATGAAGAGTCCTTACTAACCTTATTTTGTCTTTTCTGTGAGGTTTAACCTCAAGCAAGGTTCTTGATGAACTTGCTGCTCATAAAAATATCCAAATGTTTCTTAGCACAGATCAAATGCTGGCTTCAAGCCCCTAAGTGTTTCTTTTCCAGGAAGGGTGGCTTTTTTTTATCATAATATTAAAAGAGACTGTCTTTTCCAAGTCTCAGTTTTCTTTCTTGTCTTTGCCCCTCTGGGGAAAGGCCATATTCACTTCACTCTAGTTGCCAAATTTTGAAAACTTGTGTCAGGTCTTAGAAAAGTGATCCTGTGTAGGATTGCCTCTGACATTCTGTCCACGTCAATGTTGAGTTTTTCTTCTCTTCTGTAAAGCTACAGATTTACCCATTCTGTAACTGAGACTGGAATATTGTCCCATTAAGCATAGCCTGTGCTAGATTACCTTCAGCAAAAGTAGCCCAAATCAAGCTCTCTAAACTTTATAGGAGAGGTTCTTATTGGACCCCAACAGAGTTTCCTCAAAACATAGTGATCAAAGAAGCCCAATGGATGAAGTGTCAGCTGCCCACCTTGAGCCTCAGTCTGGGAGAGAGGGGAGGACTCCCCACCTGAAATGATGATATGGCTTTGCTTCATATCTGTGAGAGAGAGGGCAAATGCAGGAGGCGAAGGAATTTGGAGAAAGACATTAATAAAGGTGATAGAAAGCAAACAATTTTGCGGGAAGCAAAACACAGCTGTTATACAACATCAGGACAGTGGCCAGTGTAAGGGAGTATAATGTCTGTCTTTGCTATTTGGCACTTTCGAGGTGTCCTTGTTCAGGACATGCTTTTTTGTGTTCATAGACTAGGTGCGATGTTATATCATCAATATAGAAACAAAGTGTTATTGTAACCTCCATCCTTTTAAAACATGAGGTCAGAGGTCAGAAACCAAAGTCAGCAGTGACCTGCAATGCTGCTTCATGTCCTCTCGCACAGCCATTTATTTTAGTTAAGCACAAATCTGGTGAAGGAATTGATAAAAGGGTCAGCTTAATTCTACCATGTGTCTTAACACTTCACGAGTTGCACTTTTATTTTCTCTTTCTCTTTTTATAAACTTCATTCAGGTGATATCCTTCACCTTCTACTCAACACTTTTGCAGATAGGACAGGTTTTGATTGTCTGAGGAGGGAGCTGATCTTCTAAAAATCATGGACAGGAGAGGAATCCACCATAATAAAAAACACTGCTTCCTAAACATGTAAAAGGAGAGTACTTCCAAACACACATGTGTTCTGGAGACTGGAAAAACAAAGCTCCTGTGAAGCTCAACAGGGACTTTTCTCTCAGGAGGAGAGATAGCAGGAATGGGGGAATGGACCTTGCAGTTTTTAACAGCTACTTTGTGTTTCAATTATGATTTTAATACCAGTTTAACCAAACCAGACTACACCAGTTGCCTGTATCTCACAGTGCTTTGCATCCTCTAGAGCCAGCGTGTCTTCCCCATTCCCAGAGTGTATCTATGAGAGACTCCTGCCAGCCTGAGAGTGTAGGTTGTTGGACCGAGCTGATCAGTTTGTCTTGCAGAATAATGAAATATTCTCCAGATTTTTATAAATAACTGTGGGGATGTTTGAACACTGGAACAGGTTGCACAGAGAGGTTGTGAATTCTCTGTCCTTGGAGATGTTCAAAATGCAGCTGGATAGAGTCTGGGGTAATCTACTGTAGTTGCCCTTTCTTTGAACAGGTGAATTGCTGTCAAACACTTGGACACTAATGACAAATAATAATGGATGCTGCTTCCTTGAGCTGGTAGAAGAAAAACATCACTGAGGGGAAAGATTGTCCTGTTTTGTTAATTTCAAATATCAGTTAAATCTTAGTTTAAGCATAAGAGTGTAAGTCACTGAAATCACAAACACAGTTTTGTGTATGTCACGTGAGGTTTGATAACTAAAATGAACAATTTTCTTATTGGTGCTTAAAGAGAACAATAAAATCAGTATTAAAACCTCTTTTATTCTGCTTGTGTGAGCATGCAAGAACACATGGAAGCCTCAAGTAGCCATGAGGAACACATACTGTGAGGTACCAGGATAAAGAAAGTGAAAATAAAAGCTTTCCCAAAAGCAACCTGTGGTCTGAATATATCATTTTTGAAAACTGGAACATCTATAAAGAAATTCCAAATAAATCTACATAGTAAAGAGAAAAAAGAGGCTAGTGCAGACAATTAACTACAGGATCTGTGTGATAAATCTTTTATCTGAAATTAGCAATGTGTGTATTGAGTGGATCAAGATGAGCCCGTTACTCTTACAGAAAACTTGTACATGTGAAACCTGTCGTCTCGTATTAAAAGACAAATGACGTTTTGAGGCATTACATAAATAATGGAATCACAGGGCCACCTGATCTTGGTTATTTCTTAGTGAAGGGTAAGACATTTCGAATGTCCCTTTATTCTGAATTGTGGAGCTGTAATTCTCCGGAACTGTCAGCACAAATTGAAAAACTCTAAAGGTTTGGAGCGAATTCCTGGTCTGTTTGAAATCAGTGGGAGTGGTGAGCCTGGCTTAAATGAAGCAAAGGTTTTAATCTTCAGTGCACGGGAAGCCTCTGGCTCTTGTTTGCTAAAGGAGATGCCCAGTCACTATTTTCTGAAAAGAATTTGTATCTCTGTTCTCATCTATTCATTAGTAAATTCTGCTAAAGCAAACACAAAGTTTGGCCTGATGTTCTTAGTTTGGATTACCTGCTCAGCTTGGGCTTGGCCTTCAGGAGGGGATGCTTTGTGCTGTGAGTGGCAGAACTAATGAAACAGGATTTTCTTGTTACCCACATCTCCCATGCTGTTGTGCTGCAATGACACCCGCCTCTGTGGCCTCACCTCTGGTTGCTGTTGGGTGTGTGGTCTGTCTGGAGCTTTGTGCATGCAAACTAGCAGGGAAGGTGGTGCTGCTGGTTGGGTGACTGCTCCCAAGCGGCATTAGTAACAGCTGAGCCTGCTCTTCTGTCAGGAGGCTAGTCCAGACCTTTCTCATAAATCTGACTGATTTTCCTGAAATCTGTGGGAACATCCTAATCCTTGAAGTTTGTAGCCCTCTAGCAGATTTGATTGAAGCTGGACAACAGATTTAGAAGATATTGGTGGGGTTATGTAGACAGCGGGAAGGCATCAGCTCTAGTTCAAAATGGAGTGAGGCGATAACAAACTAGAAGTGGCATGAATTGTTTCCTGTCCCTTCATTGAAAACACCAGAGAATTTAGTAGGGATCAATCCATTTCATACAGATGTTCATTCAAAACTTTGATAAAATAAGGTGGCCATTGTAAACAAGTTACTTAAAGAGAAAGAATAATGTGTCATAGAAACCTGGTAGATGTATTATTAAAGGTATAAAAAGCAATCAGTTTCCTCTGCTCTGCAATGGACAGCAAAAAAAACTTGCTTGAATTCACTCTGTTTTAATGAAATCTATTTGGAATTCATGTGGAAGTCCAGAACATTTCATCAGAATTGAGCAGAGTATAGCTAAAGTCAGTTGATTTGTACCTGGTGACATCATATGTGTTTGTGGTTCTCTGCCTTTCAGGGATAGATGAAGTGATAGTTAGGGTCTGGACCTTGGAAGAGATCCAAGAATTCATCAGACTTACCAAATATATAAAAGAACATGTCTGCAGCTACTTAGCACATCCTCCTGCCAGAGATGGATGGGTCTGTGTCTCCATTTCTCACCTGTCCTGCTTTGTGGGAAGCAATAGGTGAAAGTGTTTCTTCCCAAAGCTGATAGAAGTTGTTTTGGGAATGATTTGCATAAAAAAGTCAGTCAATCTAAGTTGAGATTTAGTGTGAGAAAAAAGATGTGAGATCTAGGGCTGGAATTAAACCAGGATTTATGATGAATAGATAGTTTTGATATGATCAAAATAAATTCAATTTGCATATCAAGTCTGATACTCAGTAAAGTTTGAAATAGGCAGATTCAGTCTGATCATATAGTAATAGTAAACATTTCTATTTTAGGACAACAGATTCCCCCCCCCCCATCCTCTTCATCTGATTGGCTCAACAGATATTTCTAGCCAGCTGGGGACACACCTTTGTCTTGAGGCTGTCTGTCCTCCCCTCCTTTGGTCTTTTACCTGTGAGTCCTTTCTATCCCAGGAACATATTTTATAGTAAAGGCATAACATTTTGTTTTTATACATGGCATGACTGTTGAGGTTAACATGCCAGTGGTGTAATATTTACTCCGTGACAGTCTGAGAAGCGTGGAAAAGAGGAAGTGAGAGTGTGAGCATTTGAACTCCACACGGAGCTGTCTGTATGTCAGATAACATTCCTCTGGCTAGGGCTGTAGGTAACTCCTAATTTCCTCACTCAAAACCAGTTATTTCAAGCAATCCTTTTTTTTACTTTCCTGCATCTTAGGCAGCCTGCAAGGACCAAGGTGTGTGGATCTTAGTTTTTCTGACAGAAAAAACAAGAGGAGTTTTGTTTTGAAGAGACAGGATTTACATCCTTGAAATTTTTGTCTCTGCGCAGTTTTTATTTTCAGTATTTCTGCTCCATATCAGATGCAAGTTACAGAGAGTGTAATGTATTTGTCCTACTTGGCTACTTTTATGTAGCTATGAATATTTTCAATTATGAGAACAAGTTGTAGCCAGCAATGTCCTATTGCAGCTGAAAATTTCCTGTGTGGAAAAATTTGCTTACAGTCTTAAACATACTGGGCTATGTTCTGATCTTAGCTTATAGAGTTAAATTCGAAGTAAGACTGAATAATTTAGTGTAGATTTATATCCAAACAACAGATATAAGATTCTCCCTTATTTTCAATATTGGCCTAAACTCTATTGTCTCTCACCAACTATTGTCTTGACACAGAAGAATTTTTCTCTATTATTCTGCCAGCTGAAACAGTTTTCATGTCTCTGTCTGTGTCCTTCATGCCCTTTCCCAATAGAAATATCAATCGAAAATATAGTTTCTTCTTTCCATATGGCTCTTGATGCAATTACCCTGCTGCTCTCATCTATTCCCCAGTATTAGCTGTAATATTTCGGGTAGAATTACAAAATTAACATATAGGGTATTCTAAAATGGATCCAAGATCCTTTTCCAAATCAAAACACACTCTGATCCTGAGAACACTTGTACCCATCTATGGAGTACAGGTTGAATTTAGCTGAATAAGGATGATGAGGAAGCCTGATGGCTAAATATAGGGAAGGGAATAAGCAACTACTTACTTTGGAGAATGGTAGTAGGTCACTCTTGTCCCTCTAAAAAGGGCTTTGAGAGTCTGGATAGAGAAATTAGCAGTCTAGAACACCATGATAACCTTCAACAACACCACAGTACAGGGGTACATCTGGGAGGAAAAAGAAAAAAATGGTGTGAAACATTTTGGTGTTGAGCAGTGAGATAGTTTTCAGAACAGTGTTAAATCTAAGGGCGTTACTGCTGCCCTTCAGTCCTTCACATTTCTTTCTCCAGCTGATAGGTATTCCATTGAATTTGTTTTATTCCCAAACTTAGAGGATTCTGCAATGCCACTTCCCGTGTACCACATGCCAAAGGCAGATCGATCCTCAGGTTCTTCTCTATTAACTACATGGTATTAAAAAAATACAGGTGTGTCACGTTGATTTTTTTCCAAGCATTTTCTTTAGAATAATGAGTTTCTTCTGCATTTGCATACCACTATGTCTCTGTTTACACAGGATTTCTAAACATAAAACTTTAAAGTTTTTGGTTTTTTGTTGGTTTTTTTCCCTTACAAATCAATGATGCTGATGCTTTCTCTTTTCATTGTTTTCCCCTCCTATTTTAGAAAGGTGTCAGCTGGCAAGAAAAAAACCTTGTGCATTGCAGCATGTTTCTTTCTCCATGTCTTAGTATGTTTGTCATTATTCCATAGTAAAATATTCATACTCACTGGCTTCATCTCTATTTATTTATTAGTAGCACTTCCTATCAGCTAATTAATTCCATGTTTAGAAAAACAATGTTTAGTGCTGATAAGCAAATCATTAGAGAAGGTATTTATATTTTTACTGAATTGTTGAAGAGGCATTTCTCTGTTAGAAAAGGGAAACTAATCTCTTTTTGCACCCTTACTCTCCTTATTCTGTTTTCAGAATTTCCAGAATTATTTATTGAGAGGAACTTATGGGGCCTGAACAGGGAAGAAGTTGAGACCCCGTCTCTGAACCAAGCTGTTTGCAGTTCCTCCATCATTGGATAGTTTGTTTATTTTTTGCTAAGTTAGGGCTGGTTTCCAACATTTTATCCCTAATTTAGCAGCAAAAAGTGCACAGTGGAGTTGGCTTACCCCAGGCTTTTGTGTGTGTTTTTGCAATGTTGGCATTGGTTTCCGCCCTTGTCTGATAGAGCACTCAAGAAACAAATGCAGCTTGTCCAAAATACATGGATGATAACTACCTCGAACACACACATTTTGCTTTTATTCCCACATATGTTTTGGCAGGGTTGAGGGCTCATTTGGCCTCCTATATATCTGGGCAAGGAGGGGAACTCTTGTCGTTTCTCCCTTCCATTCTGTGTTTTTATTTATTCTTCATATTGTTCTTTCAACCCACACAAAGAAACCCTAAACTCTATCACAACTGGCAAAGATTACAATCAGTGACTAATATCCTTGCCACAATCAACTTTATCAACCCCTAGCACGAGACATAAATAATACAAAAGGCCCTCTCGTATTTTGAGGGAATGATATGAAAATTATAATAATTGTTCCACAGTGAATGGTACAAGAACTCAGCAACACTTAAGGACCTCCATACTAGATTTGATTCACAGCCAGCTGGAGTCTTTCCATTAAATCAAAGTGGTTTAGACTATGCCCCAAAAATAGGTAGGTAAAATTTTCATATTCAGTTTGGACTTTTCCTCCCTTTTGAACTCAGCAGCTGAGCGAGAAACACTTGAAGGGGTAAATAACCACTTGAGTGGTTATGAGATGACATGGTTGCATTAACTCTGTGTTTAGAAAATCTGTCTGTGTGCAGGTCTGTGCCTGGAGCCCTGGGCACAATGCTCTGATCTTACTGGGGAGAATGAGCCAGCCTCTCACCATCAGCCAAATAATCTAATGATTGCAGTTCTCTGAACACTGAAGGAGATCTAAAGCCTCAAAATAACCAAAAGGAGGTGCTAGGGGGGCAGGTGAAAATGACCATTTATTTTTTCTCAGGACTGCAATTAGTTGAAAGGACATTTTCTCCTACACAGAATGTGTAAATGAGTGATACAAAGCAACTGATTAAACTTGGATCAAAGCACTCTTTTCAGATTGGTTTGTAATCCAGTAGGAAATCTGATTTAGACAATAAGAAAGTTAATGAACTTCATGTGATCCAATCAGGTGACTTTAGCTGCTTATTTTGTTTGTTTGTGTGGTTTTTTTAATACTAAGCTTTCTCTACAACAGTAAAATTCAGGAAAAATGTTTCAAACTCTTAAATGGAAGTGTCACAACAGTCAGGTTTGTTGACTGTCTCCACCAGGTGTGAGGATGGGTGCGTGTTGCTGTTGGTGTTCAATTCAGCAGAGAATACAAATAAAGGATGAGCTTCTTCAAAGACTTTTTATTAGCAGTAGAGTTGATAGTTACACTCGAATAGAAATTAAGGCTCGAGCTGGCACAATTTGCAGCTGACGCCAGCAAGATTTAACAAATGGCCATGTTCCCAGGCTGCTCGGGGCATGATGTCTAGTGGCATATGTAGATGAAGGACTGGAAACATTAAAATAGACGACCCAAACCCATCGGGCAGCGAGAACATGGTGTGTGATCCTTATACCCTAGAGGGACTGTGGGTTCACTCTCCCCTTTAAAAAGCTGGAGAGGAGCTGTCTCAAGGACAAGAAATTAACTTCAGATGAGGCTTCTTAAGGTTATTTTTTTTTCCTTTTTTTCTTTCTGTTCTTACAGTAAAGACTCATAATCTTGGTTCAGATAAAGGTACCTTTTAACCCTACGACTTAAAAAAAGATCTTGTTGAACAGAAAGTGGAAAGGGGTATATACAAAGTCAAGATTATATATAATTGGTACATATTATAGATACAGAAATTCAGGTAGCTTTGTATTAATTTCAATAATTCTATTTTCTGCTACTGATGTCAAAATTAGAGGGGAGGTTCTAACCAATTTCTCTGTTTGTGTGATGTCTGGAAAAGAGTGGCAGTTGGTAAAGTCTTGCCACTATTAAATTAAGGGTAAAACTCACTGACTTCAGGGAGTTGACATTTCCACCTGAGAAGCAATGTTTTGGTTAAAAAATTATAGTAATTAAAATAACTTTGGAAGCTTTGTCTGTGAAAAAGGGGAAAATCAGGAGGTTAGAAATGTGTCAGAGCAGGAGGTGACCTTTCTCTTATTTATTCAGATAAAATAATCTGATGACTAATCTGAAATAAAAATTATGAACCACCCATCTTCTGAAATTAGGCACATTATCTTGTGATATTTTCACAGTACAAAGGAAGGCAGAGCACCCATAAAGATAATAACTATGAGGGATACCAATACACTTTCCTCTTCAGATTCCATACACATGAAATCTTTGTACTGCTTAAGAAAGAGTTAACTTGTTCTTTGCTTTAAACTTCATTTTGGTTGTCTTATAACTGCAAGGATCTCCTTAAAGCTTTGAAGGGTCTGTTATCCGTCTCTTACTTCAGAGGAAAATTTTTACTAGGGAAAGAATTTTTAGGCTGAGAGTGTGTTTTACACAAAAAAAGTACTTCAGTACTTTTTTCAGTTCCAGAGATTGGTTTATATGTATAGTTTAGAGGTAAAATTCCAAATAGTCATGACTTTTGAGACAGGCCATAGAAATCATGCTACTAGTGAGCTTCAGAAGAGAAGGGACTGTTTCAGTTCTTGTTGTGCATGCTACCTTTAAATCTTATTTTCCTAATTTTCCCTCATGACCATTTGAACTAAAAACTGGCTTGCAGATTAAACCATAACTGCTGTTAATCTCATAATCTGCATGAATCCAGGATCTTGTGCTTTAAAAAAGATAGCAGCTCTCTTGAGACCTCAAACAAACAAACTCCCTTTGAAAATCCTCCTGCAGAATTGTTGATTAAAGGAATACTCGCTTTCAAGTTCATCGCACGTGTAGCCTGTGTGAGAATAAGGCCTAGGCTGCAATTTTAACATTCAGTAACAAATTGTTATTTGAGAAAAGAGTCACTTGACAAAACTATTTCATATTCATCATTAGGAATTAGATTCCCTGAACAAAGCACATTTGTTTCACGGTGCAATAAATACCTACTGCAAAATATGGGGATTTAACTTAATGGGAAGTACACAGTTAAAATTGTCTTCAAGTCCTGGGCATGGACATGCACTCAGAGTCTTCAAGGACTCCTTTTCTCTCTTCAGTTTGACCTCTTGCAGACTGATATCGGATAGTTTTCACCAATTTTCCTGCCATTATAGGACTCTCTATGCTCATATAGAAAACAAACATGACTTGAAAGAGAGTTTTCCCTATCCTGCCCAGCTGAGAGCTCAGAAAGCTTACATGGGAGTGAGAAACACTTCTCGTGGATATATTAAGTGCTACCATCTGTTTGGATTGTTTTGAAATGCATTTTTGGGCCAAAGCCTGCCCTTATGAGGATCCAGTTTAACATGAAAGTCTCAGCAGTTCCCTAAATGTGAATAAGGCAGCAAAATTGACTCCTTTCATGCCTCCCAATCATGCCCTTTCATTTAGCTACAATAACTTTAACTGAATCAGAACAGCAGCTCCAAAAACTGAGCCCTTGGTTGTCTGGATGACTCCTTATTCACAAGAAGTTGCTCTGATTTCAAGGGCTTTTCCCTCCACTGAGTCTGACATTGCACTGGGCAACAACGAGTCAAAAACAGTTTGTGGGGAAACACAAAAACAGTGACTTCTTTTCTTTTAACTTTGTAGTATTGTTTTTTCTCCTGAGGCCTGAAATTAAAAAAAAAAACACATGAAAAGAAACGGGAAAAATATGGAAGAAAAACTTGTACATAAACTATTTTTGTTCTTTGGGGCCAGTAAAAAAAAATTAGAATACTATATAAGGTGATATTATTACTGCCACACTTCAGACTTTCTGTGTGAGATAACAAATACATTTTGAATGAAGTTATTTTGTCAAAATTTACAGCATTTGGCTATTATGATTCCTATCTGTTATAAGCCAAAATTATTTTTAGTCCTGAATATTGTGTTAGTGAAGTTATAATTAGGAATAGCAAGTTAATTTTTCTCCTGAAACACCATTTCCTTTTGTATCTCAAATAGTCACTACTTTTTCATAAACTAAATTTTATACTGTAGCTTTTATCTTGATTTACAAGTCAGTATTACCTTTTCCTTTTTTGTCCTCTCTTATTTGAATATATATGTCAGGGGCAAAAACCCAAACCACACTAAAAGTTAATGTGTAGCACATCTTTGTCACTTTTTCTAGATATTGTTATTTAGAAGTGAAGAATGTACTCTAATGTACTCTGATCACCTTCCTGCATGTTACCTTCTTCTGTGACCTACTCTGAACTACTCTACTCATAACTACTAAACACTTGTTTTTCCTCTATTTGTCTGGATATTTTGCCTAACAAAAAAAAAAAAGGAGGAAAAAGTGACTGAAGAGAGGCAATAGTTTCTCATTTTTAGCATTTCTGGAAGGCCTATTCATTGCTTGCAGAGCTGGTGCACTTGCAGCCACATTAGCAGTGTCAGGGCAGCTGCCTCTGCTCCTACAGCTTTCATTTATTTGTCTTCATAGGTTTCCCTTAAAAGGAAGATCTGGGGTCTGCAAATTTGAGTCTCCTGCTTGAGAATGGCACTATTGCTCTTCAAGCCTTGTTTGACACAATTCCTGGTTCAGCTGCTCTGTGGGTGATGGAAAGGGTGGGATGTGGCAGGGTAACATTTCTGAAAGCCTCCAGTAATTTGGGAGTCTACATCTCCACTTCAGAGGTGACAGGCACTCAGGAGTCAAAGTCCTTGAGGAAATCAGTGTGCCCAGATGTGCAGATGCTTTGGTAAGGCACCTACCCTACCTTAACCTGCACTAATTGTTCGTTCTGTCCTTGCCTCATTTCCAAGGCAATGCAACCGAGGAGCCCAAACTCCATCACTTTGTATGTCACTGGGCAAGTCATATTCCGGGCAATCCAGCAATTCTCTGCTGGATTGCCTGCAGCAGGCTTTGGTAGTGAAGCCTTATTTTTCACTAGTGCTTGGAGTAAAACAGCGTTTCATCAGCGTTTTGTGTATGTGTGTGAAGGAGCTTGGCTAAGTTTTTAAGCTGCTCTAACAGAACTGTGTCTGAGCCCTCACCATCTGCCTGCTTTGTGCCCTTTCTGAACTGGATGAAACCATTTCATTTTCATGCTCATTACCGAGGGTCTAGTTTAACATATTCAAATATGATAGGGATTAACCAACAGTGCTTAAAGGAAGGAAGGAAGGAATGACCTAGGGAGGGGAATGGGTTCTGGCATTGAATTAATTCTTGACATTGATTCCATTCTTGGAAACCTTTTTATGAAAAGTAAAATTATAGATCTGCATCTTCTTTTATACTAGAAGTACTGTGTCCTGATTTGCCACTCTGGCAACCTGGGGACCTTTTGAAGTCTGAAATTATGGAAAGTTTGAAACCTAAGATGTAGCAAACTGAACTGGCTAGGCTGAGAGGTTGCGTGTGCTGGGATAAGTTATGGAGCAGCAAAGCAGAATAACTTCTACACTGAGAGGGTGGAAGGGCAGAGCCAAGGAATAAAGTCAACCAAGAGTTAGCTGGAGTGGAAGAGCAAATTCAAGCAGCTCTTCAGCTTTATACTGAGATGCTGCCGAGTGCTCTCTTCTGTACAGTGAAGTGGAAATGTGGCATCCATGACAGAAGTTTGTAGGTAGCAATAATGTCTTTATCAGCTTCTCAGCTTTCAGGTGCACAGACTTACCTCTAAGCCACCACCACCCATAGGCGTTTTCTGTAACCTGCAGAAATGTGTGTGTACCTGACAGGGTACTTGACCAAATGTCCTTATTGGTCTGCTAAAACAGGTGGGTTTTATCTCAGAACTTTGTTTTTGCAGCTCGCTCTTCTCTGTGTGTCACAACTTTATCAGACAGCATCATGCTGGCCATCTCTGCATATGGCTCTGTGTTTCCTGATGTGGAATGAGGACGCAGGCAGGTATTTTGGGTCACCTGGAGAAAGCCCGCCTCAGGAGGCCTGTGCAGACTGTAGTGCTGAGCTTGTGCCTGTCCTGCATAGTGTTTCCTTCACGGTACATGTTTCATAGTTACTGTTCTCTAGCAAAAAGAGGCAAGAATAGGCTGGGATCACTTAGCAGAGCTCTGGGATAACTAAGACTTTTGCCCAGGCAAGCCTGAGCAACTTCCTTTATGGGCATCGGACAAACTCCTGACACCCTGTATGTGCAGTTTAAGGTGAGAGACTGTGTTGTGAATGGGACCACCTCAGCCAGAGGCAGAGAACAGAAAGGTGGTTTTTGCTTGCTTATTTCTGGTCAACCTTCTTTGTCCAGGCAATATAAATATGCACACACTTGATCTTTGCAAAAATAAATGCAGGGTTATATCTTAAAATCCGCTTTGGAACTAAGTCTGGTCCAGAATGTGGCAGCTTGCTTGTTATTAGACATGGTCTCTTCCTCGAATGCTCAAAGCCAAAGCTCCTGTGCTGGCTGATCTCTGGCTTCAGGACAGAGTTTATTTTTTTTTTAATTATTTTTTTTCTCTCTCAGTTGTACTCTTAGCCATAAATGGAACAGGATTTGCCTCTTGCTTTGAAAGATGCTGCCTCATTTGTCCTTTGGGACTTTCCAAGCAAGAGTTGCAGCTCCAGCTGCAACTTGCTCCTTGGTCCTGAAATAGTTTGTGGATCTGAGCCATCTTCTTTCAAGGTGATGATAGGGATGGGAGCTAGGACAGAGAAACTTGTGCATGGAAGGGATGGGAATCTGAACCTAGGATGTCTGTTTTAGTTGGCGGATTGTTGTCTTGGACCTGCCTGCTTGTCTGCTGAAGCCAAATTCATCGCTATCCAAACTGCAGTGTGAGATGTGCACATCTTGACCCACAATGGTGTTGAGCTCCCTGGCTCCCTCACAAAGAGGTGCTCAGCTTTACTCAAAAGTATGAAATCAAACATTTCTGCTGAAATGAAACCTCTTGATGAGGCCACTATGTTGTGTCTTGCTTGAAACAAATGTTTTTTAATTTGTGCGTGTTTGTGCTGCAAGGGAATAAGAGGGAAAGTCCCAGAGGGAAGTAAAACTTCAGCAATAGAAATTTTCCTGGGTCTGATCCTTAGGGGTAAATCTGTCACACCCTGAATCTGAAATCAGCTGGCTTAGTACAGATCACTGCCTTCTATCTGAAATCAAAATACTGTTTCAGATAGTCCCAGGAAAGATTTTGCCTGTCCCATTTGGCCAAATACAGTATTCTCTAGGGCTTCTCACCCTGGGGAGGTTTGCTAGGGTCTATAAAGGAAGCAGAAGAAAAGACTTACTTTTAAAAATGTGTTGACTTCCTTCAAACTGCCTAGGCTTATGGACCTTCAGAAGGTTGAGAATGTGTTTTATAAAACCTGCTTCCCCTCCCGGGTGGGCTTTAATAAGCTCCTTCAGCTTTGGAGACCAGCCCCTCAGCTGAATTTCATTTCAGCTCCAGGTTTCTCTCTGGCTTATATGCAATATAAGGACCAGCCATGTGCACTGCACCGTCTCCTGGAGAGTGCTGAGCACCTCAGGTTGACTGGCAACCATCCCCAGTCCCTGGCTAATGTCATCCAGCTTGCATGAAAAATACAGAATGTGAGAAAGGCTCTCCATTATGAAAGCTGTTATTAGAGAAAACATTACTTATTCTTAAATCTTAACCGGATTATGTAGCGGTTTGAATTTTCAGTAACAATAATTTTCTGGTGTTCCCCATCAGAGCAAGGACTGCTGTCAGCTCCACTGGCATCAATCCAGCTTTCATCAGAAGAGAGATTCTGGATTGAGAAGGAGAACTGAATTTCTCTCCTAGTGCTTTTGTTCCTCCACAGTTAAAACTAAAAACCAGGACAATTTGGAAGAACCCCAGGCTTTGATTTTGTGTATGAAGCAGAGAAATTATTTTCTTCCAATTCTAATATAGCCTGTCATGATTAAACATTTTGTTAAAATTATTGGCACTGTGTTTAGTTGTTGAGCTGTCACACACTTTTTTTGTGGCTTGAGTTATCTGAACTCCCTAACTTAAAGCAAGCCCTTAATTTCATTTTACGGGCATATGGATATCTGAGGAACTAAAGAAGGTGGAATTTCATATCCTTAACTGTGTGGGCATTTCACTAGAAAAAACGTCTTTTGTTAATTACTCAAATTTACTCGAATTGCAGGTAGCAATGAGATTTACTGTTAGGGTTAAACCCTGTTATAAAGCCTGACCTCATTACATAAATTACTAATTCACAACAAACTGGGCACGTTATCTATTTGCTTGGTGGAAGTAGTTTGCTGGAAATCCTCTTTAGTTCGTTTTGGTGAGTGCGTGGAGCAAATTTGACACCTTGGCCTGGTTTGGAGCCCGGATTGCAATGAATCCTTGGTCAGTGCATGCCACCAACAGGAGCTGCATCCGCTTGGACTCGCTGCCAAATCTAGTTCCCACTCGGCTACCAAGGATCACCATGGAGACATTTTGTACTAGAACAGTTCATTTTAAATATTAGATTTCAACCTTTGAGCACATATTGGGAGTTTACGGTTTCTGCTGCTTTAGAACATCTGCTTTTTCATAGGAGGGTTAAAAAATGCTTCAGGAAGGTTAAGAAGCCTAAATGATAGATTTGGCATTGCCTGTTTGCTACAGTAGTAACCAGTTACGTAGCATAGAAGGGTCCATCTATAAATACTTTAATATTATTTAATAAATTATGGTGGGTTTTATAACATACCTAATAATAACATTAAATGTTTCTGCATTTAACAGGCACACACATTGCTTTAACGATATCTCCAAGTTATGTGCTTTGCAACAGCTTGTTATGGCTTCATCTGTTAGGCATTTACTATGCATTCACTTTATTTATTTCTTCAGGAATAAAGGAATGCTTTCTAATAAGATGCAAAGGAATGTAGCCGCATCTAATGACCAGTTAGCAAATATGATCAAGCATTTGTGAAAGAAGTCAAAATTTAAAGCTGTATTGACATACAGGCATAGCTCATGAGGACCAGGGCTTTTCTTTTGCCATCTGCCTTCAAGCTCTCCTAAAAACATGACGCTGGATAAGGTGGTTGAACTCCTTCAGTCATCATCACCTGCTGTACGAGTGTGAGTGCGGTGCTGGGTTCCTGTTGTGACTGGGGTGATAGTGCATCAGGCAGCTAGAGAGAGGACAAGAGAACACAGCCTCAGGCTGTGACAGGAAAGGTTCAGGTTGAACATCAGCAAGAATTTCTTCACTGAAAGTGTTGTCAAGCATTGGAATGGGCTGTCTAGGGAGGTGGTGGAGTCACCATCCTTGGAAGGGTTCAAGAAAAGACTGGACGTGGCTCTTAGTGCTACAGACTTGTTGACAAGGTGATCAAAGGTTGGACTCGATGATCTTGATGGTCTTTTCCAACCTTAATGATTCTGTGATCCTTGAAAAGACAAAAGTTCATTCTGAATATTTAGGACAGGAGTTTAATTTCAGATTATTTTTAGGGAAATCTTTCATTTGGGAACCTAAAACTACCAGACATTATGTTCTGATGATTTAATAGGAGAGACCAGTCAGTGGTTCCCAGCTCTTGAATAGACAGCAATTCCTCTTGCTTGAAATTCCACTGTGATTTGTGGGATGCTGGCAGTGTGAGACACTTTTCCACCCGTGTGGAGCTATTGCTACCTGAGTGTTGCAACATCTGAAATATATGTGTCCTCCTCCAGCAATCACTGGCTATGCCATGAAGATGGGGAATATGCATTGGAGAACTCGTAACCCAGGTATGCGCTGCACACTGGCAGGTTTCTGCCCCACCAGAGATGCTAAATAGGGAATTGGCTGCTTCCATTGCCAACTATTAACAGTTGTAGGGGAAACCTATGCCCAGTAGGGAGAAGTAGAAAGTATCGTTGAGATTTTATCCAATTTTTTTACACCCCAAGTATTTCCACAGGTTGAACGCTATTAACCAGATTTTGATGACTTGAAGACACCAAGACACCAAACAGTTAAGGCAGAGATTTTTGAAGCAATGGGTAACTGATACTGGCCTTGCAAGGCTGTTGGATACAAGAGTCCGTGTTTAAGTGCCTGAATATGGATGTTGGTGCCTTGCTTCAGGCAGTTGGGTTTGCGAATGCTGGTGTTTTGCCAGGAATAGAATTGGAATCTCTTGACTTTGTGGTTTAACTCCTAGGCAGCATTTCTTCCTCTCAGTGCACTGTATCCCGTGCTTATTCATATGGAGAACAAACATGATGCTTCCAGAGGGGAAAATGATTTTAGTGATGAATCAGAATATATGGAATTTGGGTTTCTTGCATTGGGGTGGGTTTTTTTGGATGGCTGTTGAAGGAGGAGTGTTTTATCTTCTCAGTTCATCCCTTTCTTGGTTAATGCCCTCTGGAAAAGAACTCCCTTAGCACGACTCCTTTCACTGAGTTAATGGATGACATTGAGGTTTCTGAACTGGAGAGTGTAACTGCCCAGCCTGGGTTAGGACCTCCTTGTACAGAAGAACAGAGGAGTTTTTGCCCTCCATGGGAAGTTTAGCATCTTGCAGCCTTAAAACAGGACACGCATATTAGTGGGTCTTCTCTCTCTCTGAAGTGGCAAGGAACAGATGGGAAGAACTAGGCGGAAGAAAAGGGAAGGACTCCTCACATCTTTGCTTCTCTTCTATCTCCTTGGTTTTAGCACAGTTTGGGGAGATGAAGAAAGGAAATAAGCTGGATTTCTGGAAAATGATTTTTGTACCTGGGATGGGGAGATGCCTGTTAGGGATCCTCCTGAGAAGTTACCTGTGATAGCTCTGTGAATTTGGAGCATATTCAGAGAAAACTTATCTTGAGAGAACTTAGCTGGAATAAGTGCCCAGAGAACATACCTGAGGCGAGGGTCCTCTACAGATTTAGAAGTTTGTCAAAAGGAGAAACTGACCAAAAGGGCGGAGTGGGGCAGCAACAGGCTTGATACAGGCAATCCTTCCCCAATGCTATAAGTTCCTGCTCCAGAGTATGTGGTTATGAGAACCTCTCCATTAAATGGTTATTGCTATTTTTTTCTTCCTTTGCAGACAAATTGTTTTTTCCCCTTCACTTCATTCTGGGAGAGAGCTGAACTGTTTTAACTGAAACTTTCCCAAATAATTCAGCCCAAGTCAGACAGACATTGGCTAGGAAAATATAATACCAAGCATAGAGAGTTTGGCAACGTCCTTAGTAAATGAAAGCCGAATTTCTTAATGGAAAGTGTCAGGCACCCTTAACCATAAGTAATACTAAAGCACAGCCTATAATTATGCAAATGAAGAGGGGGCATCTTTGCCAACTGGCCTTGTTTCCCAAACATTGCATTTACTTTTAAGAATCTGGAGTAGCTGCATGATATTTAACAAGGTGGTTATAAAATCGGATTTTAAATGTGCCATGAGCTGCCACTTGCAGTGGTGAATAAAGTCTCTGTTGAGAAATGGTAGGTCAAATGCAGCCCCAGTGAGTCCTGGAGAGCTGGGACTGTGAGGGGGTTTAGATGGGTTGAGAAGTATTTTTCTACTGATGGTAGAAACTGATGACCTTCTGACTGTCATATATTTTTTTGTAAGCAAGGTAGGAGTTACAACTAACAAGTTGTGAAAGGCAATTTTGATGAATGGAGATTAAAAGGGGTAATCACTGCTGCTGGGGTTGGGATTTTGCACTGCGTGCAACGAACTGACTAGGAAATGATTTCTTTTGTCTCTCCTATAATTATAATTTGACCTCTGGGGGGGATTTCTTCTCCTCTAAAGGAGCAGAAATTTGCCAAAGGTGTAAACAAGTAGTTCTAATGCAGACACTGAGCTGAGAATGGTGGTTGAGATGTCTGATTTATGAGCTCAAAATTAAGGCGTTAAGAAAAGCGGCAACTGTGTTCTTACCCTCTCTGTATCCACTCTTGTGCTGTGGAGTGGGGACTGCCAAGGTCCATCTAGATGTTTTCCCTTAGCTTGCTGGTTCCCTTGTTCTTTTTTCGCTTTCTTCCTTTGGCACACTTGGGTGCATTAGATGTGGAAAAAACTAATGCTATTTAGTTTGTTCTGTGCTCTTGGGATCTTTCTTGGTTTGGGTTTACAGAGTTGCTCAGAATAGATTCTCTGTAAACCCTCTGGGCCCTGTGTCACATGGCAGTCGGCCATACACCGTGACACAGATGGTTCCTGCCAGTCTTTTTTTCTGCAGAAGAAAGATGCCAGCATTAACTAATCCATAAAGCTCCCTCATGCTGGGCATCCACCCAGTTAGAGTGGTTTAAACCTCCATGGTGTCTTAAACGCTGCTGTTGATGTTGTTGCCTTGGTGCTCCATTTCCTCCCGGTGCTAACTCCAAGCCTTTATTGGAGCATGGGTAGATGGTGATCAGTGTAGCAGAGATTGTAGTGGCAGTTTTAGGCTGGAAATGCAGTTTTTGCTGTGGGAAACATCCTGTTGTGCTGGAAGGGCTTCTCTCAGATCTGCCTCTCTGGCTGCTTTTTTAGAATGTAATCCTTGCTAGAGAAATGAAGAATACCTTTCTTAGATGGTTTAGTCTGGGATGTGTCCAGGCTATGCATTGTTTTTTGAGCATAAGTAAGACTAGAATATGGCCTTTTGGCTTCTATCTGGAAGAAAAAACAGCCAAAATCCTTTGAGAATAAGTGAGTATCCCTGGCCAGGAGGCATTAGTACTCCGAGCTTGCTGAGGGTGGGGAACAGCCAGAGCACTAAGCAAGTTAATCACTTGGATTTCTAGAGGGGCAAGATAGAAATTGCTAAGCAATTATAAGAGGTGGCAGATGACAAATAGAAATGCCTTTCTCTTAATTTTTCAGCAGATGATCTCATTTTACACCAGATCCTCAGCTGCTGTAGATCAGACTACTCCCTCGAAGCCTGTGCTGATTTACACCTGCTACAGAGCTGGCAGTGGCATGCTTGATTTAAAAAAGAAAATAATTGTGGTTGTAGTGTAAAATCAGTTTAGTTTTGGATTAGAGAAGCTTTCAGCATTTCAGTCACTCTAGAGGTTGCATGCACCACATGTTTGTGCAGTTGCAGGCTGGCACACATTAACTTCTTTCCCATCTTTCAGGTGAATTTGTATGATCATCTGTTTCAGAGGCTGTTTTGGAATATTCTCAGAGTTCTCCCTAAGCGTTTTTCTGCATTATTTATTTTGAAAGCAGGGGATTTAAAAAGAATTCTTATGAGATCCATTTGGCCCCATACCCTGTCCTTGAGTTTAACTCATTCAATCCCATCCTGTGATATCAAGCAGGAATATGAACATTGTGAGATCTTGGATGCTGATGCTAATTAAGGTGCAGTTTAAATTCTGCCAAAAGACAATATTTCTTGCCCAGATTAGCTCCCCAAAAATTGGTTTATTGTCTGGTACTAGGAATGTAATATGAGCTCCCGTATTCTGTGATCTTAAAGTAATATTTTGTCTTCTCTCTGCTCTCTCTTTGCCTCTCATACCCCCTTTTTTTTTCCTACATTCATCTGTGAAGTCAGAGATGCTGCTGTTAAGACCACATCATGTCTTCCTGGTGTGCAGGCATATCTATAGACAGAATCTAGTCAGCACATCATGCTGAGGGTTACTTACAACATCCCTGTAATGCAGCTGATTTACATTGGCCCAGGGGAGGGGGTGAACTGGAATCATGAGGAAGCTCTTAAACTTAACCACGTCTCCTTCAAGGCAGAGCAAAATATCCATACCATCTGATAGGAGAGTGGTGGTTCAACTCCTCCAGCTTTTTTAAGAAGGCAAAAACAATACACTGCATATTTACATAGAATCCCCTTAAGGACATCTGTCATGCTGGAGATTAAACTGAATGTCTCTCCCCAGTTTAATGTTATGCCTTCAGGCAGTCTAAGCCCAATAGATTTAGTTGCTCTGCTCCAGATCCTAGATTACTAACACAGGCAGTTTTTATTCTTGCCCTTATTTTCCAGAAGCACAGAACCTTTGCTTGTAAATTACTGGCTTTGTGTGGGTTTTCTAGGCCACTTCCACTTAACGTTTTGGAGCTTGGCCCTGTACTGGATTTGTGGTTAGTGTTTTTTACATTAACTTCTCGCAGCCGCACTTTCCTCGCTTCTATCTCCATATGGTGCATTAGGCAAGTTATTGAACTAATTTCCTTCCCTTCATTGTGACACACATCACAGGAGCTACGTTTCCATGTATCACCTTTTGTCCAGAAGTTTGCATGGCCTTCAGGACTTGAACTTCCAACTACCACTAAAAAAACTCAAACCAATTCTTGCTAAAGAGCAGAGAGGAAAATGATTATTTGAATGTTACTATGTTGACTTCAAAAACCAAGTTTACTTTCCTTCCTCGGGGAATAACTCACTTTTACTGTCCTGCTACCATTGTGTCTATATGTGTGCTGTCTGCAGCAGGGAATTATTTTGCTCAGTTTGCTTGCTTGCCTGTTTGCTCACTGCGTGGCCTGAGTCATAGCTTGGGAAGCTTGGCCACAGCAGCATTTGAAAATACTTGTTAATTTGGGGAAGAAGAGAGGATTCCTTTGAAGGAGGAAGCTGCAGAGGTTTCCCCAGTGGAGGCATCACTTGGCCAAGTTGACTTTACAGCCAGAGATGTGTCTCCATTAATGTAATCGAAGGAAAACAAACAACAAACATTTTGGACACCTTCTGCAAGATGATGATTCTGATTCTCAGTTTTCACGAGTTGGTTACGAAAAAAGCCAGAATTGAACAGAAAGTCTGTCATCACTGTCAAAATTCCCCCTGGCTTGAATGAGAGGGTTTTTATCAGGAGCATGTTGGCAGGTGTTTCACAAAGGGAGCAAAGGATTATCTCTTTCAAGTGACCATTTATCAAGCCAGCTTTACTCATTAGATGTAAAGTTCAGTATTCTGCCAGCAACTTTCATATTTGTGAGCTGAATGTCCCATCTTGTGGCAACTCCTGCATTCTACAGTGCTTAGTTTGCCCATGTATCCTTAAGGCAATCCCAATAAGTGAGGCAGGCAGGAACCCCCTCTCTCTCTCTGTTTGTTCTTGATGGTTTTAAGGCACTGTATAGTTGCAAATCCAATGTATTATTTTGCAGTTTCTGTGCACATTGTCAAGTCCATAAGTCTTAGATCAGGCACTACAAGCCTCAGATCAGGCTTACCCAGTTAATTCTTTGACTTCAGTCATTAATAATGACAGATGAACATATCTCATAACCTATCTTCCAAGATGCCTCCAACTGAGCAGCCCATAGTCAGTGTACAGCTCTGCCATATATACTGTCATCCTTTCCCCTTGCTGTCTGGTTAAACTATGAAACTCGAACCTCATCAGGCAAGCACAGAATTTGCTAGGGGACTTAAAACACCTTGTTAGCTATATAAGGGCTTTCAAGGCTCTTAACAGATTTCTCCATTAAACTCATAAATTTCTCCATAAATTCCATTTTATATTTGAATCCTACTCAGTACCACCAACTGTGGCATCATCAAGGAATAAATTAAGGCTGTTAGGAGGCTCTCCTTGCCAGTCCTTCCTATTAAAGCTCAAATGAACTGGCTTGCAGTAGGGTAGGTGCCTGTATGCACGCCTCCATGCAGCACCTCCAGAGTTGCTCTTTTGCATTCTGGCCACATTTCAAGGAGGGCTGTTGCATCCTGTCAGTCCAGCTTTCCCCACACATCCAAAGGGCCCTCTCCTCCCATCACTTTCCTGTGCGGTGCTACCATGTGGCTGATTATATTGCAATCCAAAGCATATATACATTAGCCTAAAAGTGGTTAAACTATATTGGATTTGAGTTAAAATTAAAAAAGCGGCAACAAAGCTGTGCGTGATGATTTTTTGTGGATGAGCAACATTGTGGCCCTCAGTAGCCACCTAAAACTAGAATGTAAGAGTGGCCAGTGGGAATCTGTCCGGTGCAGAGACCAGGGTAAAGGTTGCAGTGATGAAAATGCTGTCCATGTGGTTTGTGCCAGAGTTTCCTGGGCTATTGCCTCTGTGAAGGTTGTAATCGTGGAACTATGTGGGGAAGAGTACACATACTCCTGCATAAGGGATGAATGGAGCAGAATTGCCCTGTGGCTGAGGGACGTTTACCTGGATGGTGGGTCCTTCTCTGTATGAGCTGCGTGTTGGATACAAGGCCAAACCAACCACCTGCCTTTCACCTGTCAATTGCTCATGAGTTGCACTGAAACAAAGTTTATAACATGAAGGAAGAAGGAAACAGAAATATAAGGGCAAGGAAAGTGTTGTCCCTCTTACAGGTATCAGCCCACAGAGCTTGTGGGCTGCTTAAGGGAAGAATGGGGTATCTTTTGAGACATATATCAGAACAGATGCACTCAGGCATCTCATCCTTTCCAGTCTGTGTTTTTGGTTCCACACTAACTTTTTTAACATTCAAATCATCTTCTGGCAAGATGTTCCTCAGTCCAGCTAAGCCCCATCACAGTGCTGCAGATCCCAGATGCACCTGACAGCTCTGAAGGATCTCTGGGGTTTTGGAGGGACTGTGACTCCATGGCACCAAAATTGCCCAGGTGTGACCAAGGGACATAGTCCGACTCATAAAGATCTAGCTTTGAGAACAAAGTTAAGCCCTTTAAGTTGTAACTGGAAATGCTGAATATGTTCAGCGAAGGGTTTCAAAACTTAACAAGAAGTCTTGATAACCAAAGAGGGGTAATTCAGGGGGCCTGAATTAAGACTAATGCAAACCTGGTGCCACATCAGAGCTGAGCTGTGTAAATACCTTGTGGAGATGGAGGTGACTCTCACTGAATCCACTTCTATGAACCATAGAATGTATTCTGTGTGACATGAAAACACACAGGCAGTGTTTTAAGCAGGGAAAGAAAAAAACTTCAAGGTTGGATGCTGCATCTAAACTCAGCCTGCAGGAACAGTTTATGTAACCAAAGCTATGACTGTGCTGTTAAGGTGGCCCTTCATGAGTTCATCCAGTTCAAATTATAAAGCTACATTATTACATTCTGTAGAAATATCCTATACAGAATATGAACCCAAGAGCAGCCCTCAAGATTGCAAGCTTCACAGTTTCCTTGCCCTGGAGTTCTTTAGAGAATGAGTCAAACAGAAAGGACCTGGCTCTGAATTACACTCTGTAGCTCTTGAAGTCTTTACGGTACTTTCATTGCTCTCTTCCTTTCCAGTTATTCTAAGGTTGCTTTTTTTTTTTCCTTTGAGAAAGATTTAAATATACCAAAGAAGCATAATTTTCAAATTCCAATAGATGATTTTAAAACCTCATTAACAACAGCCAAGGTGTGGAGAGCACATGCGTCATGCAAGGGGCCTGGATCACTGCTCGGTGCAAATCTGCAGAGCTTCTGTGGGTTTGGGAGCACTGCAGATTTGCACCAGCTGGGTGTGCAGACTTGCCTTTCCACCAGTACATATGCTAACCCTGGCAGAGAATTGGAGCCCAGATTGTGAACTGCTTCCTCACAAGGATGAACAGCTACTCTAAGCAGTTAAATTGACTTCATCGGGCCTCTTAGGTGAAGAGCTCCTTACTGGGGAGAGCACAGGGTTCGCAATGCAGCCCTTAATTTTTATCCTGTAAATAGCTGCTGGGTTTGCTCAGTGCTGTGAATGATCATCATTTTGCAATGGATGACCAGAGTGGATGATGAGATCTCAGACTAAAGGAATCAATACCTGCTAACACAAAAAGCAGAAAGAAAAATTCCTTTTACCTCAATTCCATTACCTCCCTCTAAAGAGATGTTCCTTCAGCTACACAGCAGCAAAAGTAGATATGTGGTTCTGTTTCACCAAGCCATCAAACACTATAAAAGTCAGTTATATAAACATTTGAATCTGGTGACATTTGATTCCAGGGCTGTGTGGGCAGCCTCATTTACAGCAGAGTTTTCTAAACAGGCAATCCAGTTTTCCAGGTAATTAAAAATGTTTGCACAGGCTAGTAGATTTATCTTTTGAAACCATTTTAGCACTAGTGCTCTCTAGAGTGGTATCAGTTGACACAGTGCATAATCTAGAAGAGACTAATTGCTGCATGATTTCTAATTTTTCTGCAGTCATGTAAATGAGCTGGAGCCTGCACAGGTGGAGCCTATTAGAGTGAATGATTTTGCTCTCATGTTGTTATCTTCATTTGCTGTTGTCTTATCAACTCAGAGTAGGGAATCTGCTGTCATGAAAAGCAGGCGAGGGAACAATGTCTGACTGAAAAGTCTTGTTTCATTATTTTTTAATTCATACAGTACTACCTGCCTAATGCAGTTTTCTGATTACCATGAGAGGCAGCCAGTAATGCAGTTTTATTCAAATAAGGGAAGCAGTGCTTTAATTTAAGCTAAGAAATCATCCACATTTCTTACCAGGCAACAAGGATTGTGATTCAATAATACATGAATTTAATAATGCATAATGGTAGACTTTGCAGGTACTAAATAGCAAGATCAGAATGAATTAGTATGCTATGTTGTTCTATGAGAATCCACCTCCTTTGCTCATGCGCTCTTTCTCTGTCCCTGTTTTGCTTTTCCTTGAGCTATTTCACTCTCTAAGAGGTAGGATAAACAAATCAAGGTTCAGTTCCTGAAACATTTGTTACAGATCTCTTAAAACCCTTTTTGTCTGCATAGGAAGGCCTTATAAGGTACCATGTGCAGCTGTTCCATGGTATGCAGAAACCCAGGTCTGCAGCAAGAGAGTCAAGTAACGCTGTTTTCCATCAAGGAAGTCCTCAGGAGGCCTGTGCAGTAAGGCACTTCTGTGGCTCCTCTTAGAGGATCATCCCAAGATATAAGTACTCTGCCAGTTACGAGTTTGGTGCTTGTTCCAAGCTTAAATGAAATCATAGCTTTGTTACCATTGTTATCCATTAACATGAGAAGGTGTTCTCTTTCCTTGGGCTTGTACCCCAGCATGTTTCAGATAGCAAGCACACTTTTGTTGTGTGATGTTGTTACATAGCTCTACTCAAATTGGTCTGCCTTGGGTACTCATAACACTACATGCAGGTTGCATGGACCCTTTTAAATCTCTAGATAAAGGGGAGATGCAAGACGAGAGGAGAATGTGTATTTACATCTTATAACTAGTGTGGCTGAGTTAGGACCTACTCCCCAGAGGGATAATTCCTGTGTTCTTTAGCATCTGAAGCTGACAGGACTTTCTCCTTCTCATGGTTAGATTGGACTGCTGAGGAAAAGTGTGAGTCCTTGGCCTTCAACCTCATTCATCAGGCACGATCTCCAACATGCTGGCCATTCAAACAAAGTTACTGAGCATCTGCTCTTTTCTGCCACTTGAAAAAGGAAACACAAGATCCTTATCAAAATACAAAATGAGGGTATATCTTGTCACTCTGATTCTTCTATTTTGTGATCCTTGACTTCACGTGGCTTCCTCTTGAAGACAACATTGCCCTCAGTTCCTCACCATCTCATAATGCCTCTGTTTTGCCCAGGTCACCTCTTTGAAAAATTTGGAATTGCATTCTTTTGCATTTCTTTGACATCCTTCAGTTCAGCAGGTCCTGCTTTCCAGCTGGCTGGCTTCCCTGGGAGCTGCCTTTGTTTTAGCTGGAAGGGGTGTTGTCGCCACAGTTGGACATGAGCATCCAGGTGAGATGCTCATCTAGAGGACCCACTGCTCTGCTCGAGAAAAGAGAGTTTTCTATAAGAGTACATAAGCAACTATGGAACAAGGAGGAAAAGCAAAAAGAGAACCATGGTCCCGATTCTGCTCTCATCAAAAGAGTATGTAGAACTCAGTTAGTTTCCATTCTGCAGCCCTCAAAAATGTTCCCTCAGTACAATCCCATTGGTTTAAATAGAATTATTCCTGATTCACACTGTCCTCATATGTTTATAATAAAAATTCTTACCAATGCCATTAATATCCTGCAGATTATTCAAACTGGAAGAATTTTTTCAGAACAAATTCAACTTTCATCATTTATGCTTTTTGTACACTCTTTGCATCTCACTCATCACAAGCAATAAAAAAATTACTGATTGGTTTCAATTTTATTTACAATCCAATTAATTCCCTGGCAAACGACATCCTATTTAGGTTTGTGACACTGGAGTGAATTGGTCTGAATTTATCTTTTTTTTTTTAAGAGCAACTTATTTCTATTGCCTTTTTTTTTTTTTTTTTTTAAGTTGATCGTCTCCTTTTATTGGCAGTTTAGGAAATAAAAGATTTGTATTCCTTAATAGCATTCCTCCTAATTCTAAAATGCCCCTGGGAAAGCTCTGATTAACCGTACTACATTCAAATGTAGACTTATCTAATTACTGTTTCCATAACGAGAACTTCCAGAAGACAGGATTATGTCATTTTTAGCTCCTTTGTGTTTGGAAAGTGCTTCTACATAATATCTGTGCGTACATGCTACATAGATATTTGTGTAGGGCTGGGTGCACACGTACAACAAATATGTGGGTGAAGAACTACAGAAGGTGAAATTTTGTTCCTTTTCTCTTTAGACTGTTTTGCTTAATATTAGTTTCCTTTTCAGCAACAAATTATGCTCATCCTCTGTGGACAGAAGCTTGCTTCAAGTTGTAAAATAGATTTCCTCTCGCATTGTCCTGTTCAATAAACCTCTTGTTCCATTGTGGAATCTGTGGAAGCCTTCTCTGGGAACAAAATCAGAATGTGGAATTCATTACATGTTGCCCAGTGCCCCATGTGAAGCACTCATCTGGATTCCTTAGACACAAAAACGTGCTTTATGCCAGTGCAGGGGCTTTTGACAATTTTGAAGTAAATCCAGCTCAGAGCTGGTATATCAATGGCAAATCCTCTTAGCTCTGGTTACAGGAGATCAGGATGTTATTTCAGCGTTCATATTTGGGAGCTGTTCTATTAACACCTACAGCAGTAGATGTATGTATATATTTGGCTGCTGTTTAGGAGGATCTGTTTGATGACTTATCCTGAAGACGGGGTTTCAAATTCTGCTCTTACTTGTAGCTATGTATCTCCATGGAGGTTGCTAGTTTAATATTTCTAGCACACCATCATCTCTCTGCCAAGGCAGGGACACTTAGCTCAAAGGAGACACTCACTGCATTAAATCATCAATATTATATCCTGTTAACATCCTCATATACCAAAAAATGTCCTTTTTCAGAGGTGCAGTCTTTAGATACGGGTTTTCTGCAGGGACTAGTCCTACTCATTAGCACCATTTTCCTTCATGACATCAACAGAGACATGGCTTAAGAGTGAAAGGAGCCAGAGAGATGGTTTTCTCAGGGAAACCCTATTGAGAGGATTGTCAAAGCTGGACTAGTTCAGGGCTGAAAATGGTATTTCGTATTTTCTGCTGGTGTGTTTTGAATGTGGGACAACTTTCCAGGCGCTATAAGTATAGCTCAGCAGTGCATTTAAACAGGTTAGTACTTATCAGCTTGTCTTTCCTTCCCACTGGCCAAGCGTCCTCCGTCAGCTCATCTAAAAGCCTTGAAGGGCATGGAAATTTTGGCTGATGAATTCAAAGCTGGCTCACAGGTGGGCTGCAAGTTCTGCTAGCCCATTTCTTTCCTTGGATCTGCACTGAGTTTTTTAAAAGGTCTGTGTCCTGAAGAGTTGAGAGGTACTTCTGTACTCTTGTGGTACGCAGTGATAGAAAGGGTTTTTACTAGGGTGATATTTGCCCCAATAACAATATTAGTCATAGAGAATAAGTGGTGGTGGGGAATTAATGCTCCTTGTGTGATTAACCATTTATAGACTTTAAGCCCTTCTTAAATAAGGGCATCTCTTTTTAAACACCAAAGTAATATATAATTTAATTTAAGCTGTTATTTTTCCGATTTTCTTGAGGAAAATTTCCTACGTTTTATATCAGAATTTCCCTAATGAACTGATCTTCTGTCCTCATTGTCAACTCATCCTTCTTTTTTAACCATGACTCTTCTGATACTTGATGTTTTGCATTTGCTTTCATATTTTCCTTGATCTCACAATTCCTGAAGGCATGCATTCAAAAAAATCCTCAGTTTTCCCTTGAAAAGGCAGTCCTCTTGGCTTATGGAAAAAACTGTGAAGATTTGGTCGTTAGAGAGTATCACATTCATGACAGCATATAAAATGAGTTTTAAAGTAGAGTATTTTCAGTATATCACTCATTCCCAGCTTCTCTTATGATTTCTGTGTGGCTGTCCTGTGATTCTGAGATGCAAGAGACTCCAAGTTTGGTTTCTTGTGCATGTGTGTGTAGGGTGATGGACAGTGAAGTTTATGGCACTGATAATTTTGAATGGGTTCAAGCACAAAGTGGTTTGAAATTTTCTGGTTTTGTGTTCTAAGGGAGTTTAATCAGTGTCATTAAAATGCAAAGGATTGTTTCACTGAGCTTTGAAAGTGAGAGTTGTCATGGATTGTGTTTATTACTGTAGGGCATTTGAGGTCAACATAAACCTCTGTCGCTGCATGAACATGGAGCTGTAGGTGTCTCTGGTCTCAGAGGTATTCCAGTGGAAATGGGAAAGGGGGCAGAGCCAGGGTGAGTAGAAGATGCCCTCATGGAACAGCGTGAGGCTCTCCTAATTCCTCAGTGTGGTGGCATGAGCTAGATTTTGTGAGAAAGAGATCAGTTTTTCTAAAAGAGAAAAAGAAATAGAGAAGAGGGCAGAAGAGGGGAAGGCATAAAGTGGAGATGAAGATAGGCTGCAGTCGAGCAGCTTTGGAGAGGGAAAGGAACATTTGGAGGATGTTTCTGTGTGTCCAGAAACCTCTCTCTTGGAAGTGTCTACAGCTACCAGCCTCCGGCACTTTTCTGAAACCATGAGGAAGAGTAGCAAAATGGCTTTCTGGGTATTGGTATTTCCTTTCCTCCTAAAGCACGTTTCCTCTATTGTATCTGTGCTGCTTCTGGTAATTCTCTCATTTTTTTCCATTAGTATCCTAGCACTGTATCACAGGGCTGAAATGACATGATCAGGAGCTACTGCTGTCTCAGTTGTTCCATGGGCATACCAGGGGTGTTCTGGAAATTTAAGGATAAAGCAATCTGGAAGAAGGATGAAGCAGAGCATTATAAAATCATTGATAGCAACTTTTTTTAAAGGACGAAATTGTGCAAAGTTTGAGTGGCAGGATTCCTTCTTATTGCACAACTCTCATCTCCAGATGGCTGTGATTGTTCTCAGTCTGGGAAAAGTATATTAATGAAGATTTGGGTTTTTTAAATTGCATGTGATATGAATTCTCTCTCTAATTGAAGCTATCAATTTTTCTTCATTTTGTTCAAAGATAAATTCAGCAGGGAATTGTAGACCCTTCCTATCAGAGAGGATTGATGTCATCTTCTCACCTTGTCAGCTACATCCTTTTGAAATGCAGGGCAACTTTATTTCTTTAAATTACCAGGTAGAAAAGAGAAAGACTTGCTGAACTTGATTAGATCATAACCCCTATATTGGGAGAACTACACAGCCCATGTACAGAATTAGTTGCATGAGAGTGCAAACAATGAATACCAGTGCATTGAGGCATATGCTGGACAAGGAGAGGCTCTCCTCTAACCTGGTATCAAGGGAGAGGAAGCTACAGGAAGGAGGATGGCTTGTTTTGGTAGGAGGAGAGATAAAAACCCAAAAATAATTATTTTAAATCTAGAATTTCTTTTCTTTTTTAATAAAGTAGACCATCTCTTACCTCTCCTTTTTTTTTTCTTTTTTTTTATTTTCCTTGTCCTCGGACTTGCTTGGCTTTGGTGCCTCCTAACTCTGTCCTCTTCCTGGAAGGCAAAAAACTGAGAGAATAAGAAAAGGGGGTCCTTCTTTTCTATCTTGCAGGTCACAAAGCTTCTTTGAGGCTAGGCAGGTCCAGTGTCCAGTTCTCACTGCTGCAACTCTATTTTCTGTTTAATTTGTTGTGGATTGCATGCACCACATTCTTCAGGCAGCACCCTCAATGCAGGAAGAAATTTTTTTAGTGAGGAAAGTCTGTATCGTAGCATATCACCCTTGTATCTAGGAGAAACGAGTGGAGACTTTTTTTTTTGTTACATTTTGTCATTCCAGGTAGAAAGAAAGAGAAATTCATCCTAAGCACGTGTTCCTTCTGTAAGTGATAATGACTGGGGTTTTAAACACCCCCTTTAAAAACTTCTCTCTCAAGACACCTACTTTCTGATTAGACCGAATATCAGAACACCCCATTTACTGTTTGTTAGGGCAGCACTACCCCCAGGACAGCTTCAGGACTGGTGGTTACAGAGATCAGAAAGGGGGTTTATTTGTTTGGTTTTTATAATGTTAGAGGTCTTTTTCAAAATCTGGATCACTATGAATCTAGAAGACCTGACCATCCTGGTCAGTCCAAGTTTTAATTTGGGTGCACTTTCTGAAGAATGCTGCAGTGACTGTGAATCCGAGCACGGATGAGGAGAATCCGCAAACTGGAAACTGATTTGACTTGTGGAGTTGCTTTGTGCATAAAATTTTGAACATCACTCAGTATCTCTTTATTTGACCTGCTCCCAGGATTAGCACTTAAAACAATAAGATAGAGCTCTATGAGCTACTCTCAGGTAGTGTTTGTTGCTGCAGTACCTAAGGGACTCAGGGGAAAGGTGGTTTCTGGTTTTTCCAAAGATGAATCTAACCAGTCCTGTAGGTCAGCAATCAGGAGCAGAATAACTGTGCTGGTCCAGGAGATAAAAATTTAGTTCCACAACACATGGCTGCTCTTGCAGTGGCAATGAATCTGCCCGGAAATGTAACAACTCGTAAGACATGTAACCAAAATTGTATTGTTCAAGAGCGGAACAAATTAATTAGACTAAATGGAGTCTTTGGCTGTCAGGACTCCGGTGAGAAAATTCACAGGAGACAGGCTGCCTTTTTCTAACAGCTTCCCTCCTCCTGTCCATGTGGACTGCGGTTTTCTTCGCCTTATTTCTCTCTGCCTCTTCATTTGAGCCTCTGTTCCCAGCCCCAGAGCTAAGGGACTCTTGCTCCTTCCCTGGATAAAGGACTAGCATGCAGCAGTGAGTAGGAGCCGAAGAGGAGATGCCTTTCCAACCCCAGTGAATACTTGTAGAGTCACAGTCTTTCGTCCCCATTGAACTTAATCCCTCCTTTGAGCTCTTTTAAAGCTGTTCTTGCTGTGCTGCTCTCTACGCAGCTCCCCACTAGCCTTTCCTCAGTGTGTGCTTCATCTCCTGATACAGGGCACTGGGGCCTGTATCAGATTTGAATCTCCTCCTCATTCCTTGGGCACACAAAGTGACAAAGTGTTCTGGTGGTTATAGAGTCCCTCTGCCTCATCCCATCCCTGCAATGACAGGGATGCCATGAACAACCTGCAAGTAACTTGTTCCTGGAGGTGGGAGAAGCCCTCTTAGTGGCTTTCAGGAGGAGAGCTGTGTTTCATTGCTGTGCTGACTGTGATTGTGATGATTTCCTCATGTTAAATTGCAGGTTGTTGGAGGGATTTTGGTTGTGTTGCTTTTAAATTTTTTTTATTATTATTATTATTATTTTACATTTCTGACTCTCTTGTGAACAGAAATGCATCAAGGAAAGATGAAGGATGTGAAGAAGTAGCACCATTGAGATTAAAGGGACCAAATTTTACCAGCAATCACAGCAAATATCTGACTTGCTTAAGTGAAGCCAATTACTGTATTATTGCCTCCTTTTGCACTATGCACAGTAGGGATGTCACTGGATAATGGTTTGCATGTAGAGTTAATCACTTTGATGCATTTCTGACTGATCCCAGCAAATTATGTTTTGGTTCCACTATATTAAACACAAGAGCAGGGGATTATCATTAATAAATCTAAGGCACAGCATGCATAAATCTTGAATAAATCAAATATCAATTACATAGGCAGTATCTGCTGACATCTGCTTTCATCAAATAATATATTTGAAATAGATTTTATTCCACTTTGTCGGAGTCAAAGGAACGTTAGACTGGTGTGCAAAGACCCTTACTCTAAAGAGTTGGGTTGTGTAGCAGTGCTGTTGCTTGCTGAGCAACATAAAGCAGTCCTTTTTTTTTTATTGCCTTTCATTTTCAGACATAAATAGCACATTGGTTTCATAGAGTAGTTCACACAGCAAAGGGAGGACTTGTATCTTTTGGGAGAAGCTCTTCTGTGTATGCTGTTTTCAAGCGTTCTATGAAGCTTGGTTCTGATGAGGCTGCCATGCACTCGCAACCTTTTCATGCAATGGCTGGCTGGGTGGGGTGAATCCAACCTGGGATTTCCCTGTGGATTGTGGCAGGTGGAAAGAAGGTTAGTTAATGCCTGATTTCAAGGGAATTACAGAAAGGGAGGATTAGGTGTGGGCAGAACCCAGGAGCCTGTAGGTGTTGGAAGGCCTGTGGGCAGGGTGAGTATTTATCTCTGAACACATCATCTACCTGCCAGGGGCAGGTGGGGTGTTTCTCTGGCTTGTGGGAACATGCAGAGCAAGAGTTTGAGGTGAGAATGAGTCCTCTTCAGCCCTCCTTCCTCCCCCTGGCTGCAGAAGCAACGCCCTCTATTGTGTGCCCTCCCTCCTCCGGGGTTTGAAGGCACACGGGGAAGGGACTGTGTCCCCACCCGTTCCTATTCCTGCACTGCCCCAGGGTGAGGGAGGGCTCCTCCCGGCTCCCTTCGATTGCCGAGCCCCTCCTCCAACAAGCCATGAAACAAGTAAGATGTATGATGTTGGCATATCAGTGCAGTGTCTTCAAATATTTTGGCTTCTTCATTTCTTATTAACTATCTCTTCACCTCATTTCCGGGTAAATGGAGGCTGTGGTGACTGAGCACCCTGCAAAATGAGAGCACGCTCTCTTGTTGAAGAAAAAACCCAAGCAAGACAAAGCAAGTGTGCTCCAAGCACTTCCATTTCCAGCTCTGCTCAGCCTGCTGAAGTCCCAAGCTCGCTTTAGCTTCATGGAGGCACTTCACAGGTTGGAAATGCTGCTTGGCGAGGCCAGTGGATCTGCAAGTTTCATTTCATGGGCTCTCTGGATAGCAAAAAATGCATCTGAAGACCTTGGGGATGTACCAGACGACTTCTCCTGGGTTTTCTGTAATGCACTTAAACTTCTACACAGATGTTTTCAAATATGAGTACAGACTATAATAAGTTTGAGAACATGTAGGTGGATTTAGTTTTCTAATGTTGGTTCACCATTTGTACAGTGTGCTTCTTTGTGAACAAAATTGTTTCTTTTCTGTCTGGACATCTGTCAAGTGTGTTAATTCTGAGAAAATGTGCAGATATCAAAATTATATTGTGTGATCACCAAGCCAGAAGGAAAGTAATAGTTTTTCTTGGTTTTTTTTTTTTTTTGAAAGATCTGTCAGCCTCTAAATTAGTAATTTCAACAACTATAAAATTCCTTTAACTTATGCATTCATAGAAATTAAAAACTTGCTATCCTATGGGTTTGTGTATTTAAATACAGCTCACTTTCTCTTGTGCATAGTCTTGAAAGGCACTGGGAACCACTGGTCCAATTTGCAGCCAGAGCAAACCTTTATACTGATTCCTGTGGTAACACCAGCAGGTCTGTAGACAACACAGCACTTGGAGTGGGAAAGTGAAGCAGTGTATGTGTGATGAATTTATAGGAGTACAGTCCCTTGGGAAATGTTTTGAAAATATCTGACACTTGATATAATCTACTGCATTCCAAATGCAAAAAAAAAAAAAAAAAGGAAAGCTCTTTAGAAGTGGTTTTCTGAGCCCCAGGGATGTCCTCTGGCAGAGATGGTCCAGCTGTATCCAGAGAGGAAGGGATTCCACCACAACTAGGAAAAATAAATACAATAAAATAAAAATTGGCACAAGTGCTGCTTTTGTTTTGGTGGTGGGAATATTTAAGGTGTTCAGCAAGCACATCTCAGGCTCATTTTTAAGTCTGATTCCTTTCTTAAAAGAGAATAAATTACAATATAAAGCTTTAAGTTCTCTTCTCAGCTAGCTAGTATGATTCCCATTGCCTTCTGTGGACTTGTACAGTTGGAAGCAGGTACCTGTTCCCCCTTTCAATTTAACAAGTCCTATTACTGCTGTCAGGTGTCATGATATGAATCTGGGGGTGACGGTATGAATTTGCAGTGGTTGTAACCTTGTTTTATACTTGCCTTATTGCAGAAGGAGCTTGAAAATAGGTTCATGTTCAGCTTTTGTCTGTCACTTCTTTTACATCCCTTTTTTTTTTTTACAGCTTTCTAGAAAATTCAGTGTAAGAACTGGTTTGTAAGGCAGAGATCTTATCTGAGGAAGGGATCCAGAGTGTTGAAATAAATGTTGCACTGACTCTGTAGGAAAACTGGACCAGGCCCTTGACACTGCATAAGAGGATTCATGGAGGTGGATGTCTGTGCTTTTTTCTCTCACAGAGGTTTAAATCTTCTTGATTGGACATGGGTGTTGATATGTGTGGCACCTTGTGTCCGCTGCACGTACACATGTGTATGTGTACCAGGGGAAAGGAAAAGCTGAAAAGGAGGGATTTCACAGCCGACATTTGCAGCCAAGTCACATTTCAAAGTGCCAGGGAGAACAGCATTTTAAATTTTGTGGGTTTTTTTTTTCTGAGGGAGGCACGTGAAGCATGAATTTGATCTCACTGTATCACAACCACCTTGCCCACAAGTCAGCAAGGTGGCCTTCCATTTACATTGCATACAGTTTCATTCTTTAATTTTGCTGAATTTCTCGTTTGTCTTGCTGGAGTTTCATCACCTGCCATAGGTTACTAGTCTGTAATGCATCTGAATCTCAAGCTCAGTCAAAATGTTAGACTATGCAAAAGAGGGGGAGGTGAAGGGAGAGGTGGAGACAAGAACAAAAGGCCATTGCCACCTCCAACAGGTGGATACCTCATGCAGCCAGAGCTGCCAGCAAGGAGAGCATTGCCCACTGCTGCTGGGCTTCATGTCTCTGGGACAGCCCATAACTGTCAAAGTGTAGAGACAAGGATCATAACATGAGGAGATGCTGAATGTGGTGTTTCATACAATCTGCCCTTCAGGGCTGATCCCAGCCTCCCTGTCCCCATCTCAGCCTACAGGGGTGCAGGCTTGACCTCCCCTTTGACACAACCTCTGGGACCGTCACCACAGTTTTCAAGGGTGTGACAAAAGTAGCCCCTGGCTTGTCACATGAAGTAGCTCATTTTAAGGAAAAAATTTTCCTAAAATGAGCTTGTCCATAAGATTGTGTGGAGTTTGAGTTGAAAGGAAAAGAAAACGAAATACATGGAGTTTTTTGAAAGATGGTGGGAGATTAAAAATGCTACCATTTCCCTGACCTTATTTCTTTTTCTGTGAGTTTAATTGGTATCTGGCAATTATTTAAAGTGGCTAGCAACTATAAAAGCCAAGTATTTACAGTCATTAGCAACTCCTCATGTTGGAAAATAAGCCTATTGAGTATTAAATTAAGTCAGACTGCTTAATTAATACCATCTCAAGGCTGTCCTAAAGAAACTTCCCTACTCTGCAGGTCTACATGGATGGCAGAGTACACTCTCATAAGCTAAACTGTGGGCTTTTCACCAAGCTGGCATGACATGTTACTGAAAACATTAAGATTTGTGTAGTGCAGGCAGTTTGCAAGACCTTACTTCTGCAAGAATGAATGTGGCAGGCTTCCCAGATCTTTTATATTTATTTATTTATTTATATGCGCAGACACATATATAATCTGCCTTTTAGTTAATTAGCTAATGTTTGTAAAGTGCTTTGAGGATTAAGTGCTATGTAAGTGCTAATTATTATTATTATTATTATCTCTCAGTATGCCTTAGTAGACAAGGTCAACCAAGAAGACACCGAAGAACGTATCTGCTAATGAAAGCCTGATAGACTGTTTGCTCTTCATTTTTCTTCCCCATCCCCCAGCCCTGAGAAAGAAGATGGTGTTAGACACTAGGAAGGACCTCCTTAATGATGCAGTTTGGTGAAATCCTGGACAGGATTGTCTGATGAGTCCAGTAAGTGTCTGTCACTGGACACCCTTAAGAACAAGATAGACAAACCTGTGTCAAGGAGGTCCTAAGTGTGTCTAGTCCTGCCTGAAAGGACCAGGACGTGTGGGGTGGTTAGTGGAAATCCCTCCCAGGTACAGGATATGGTGGCTGTCTTCTATACTCTTTCAGTTTGATGCTTTCCTGTGAGTCAAAATGCCTGTAAGCCAAATATTTAAGGCATGGAAAGGGTTGTAAAGCATGGGGACAGACTGCTCAGGGAACTGGTGGAGTCACCATCCTTGGAAGTGTTCAAAAATGTGTGGATATGGCACTTGAAGTGCCATATGGTTCAGTGGCGAACATGGTAGTGGTGCTGGGTTGATGGTTGGACTTGATGATCTTAAAGGTCTTCTCTAAACTTAATGATTCTATGATTCTAAAACATGCAGGTGTTCCTGGTCCATCTGGAAAACTCCTCAGAGAGGTGTTGAGGTTTTGCTTGCAATCCTATTAAAAAAGAAAAAAACACATGACAAGGTTGCACTGCTTCATTGCCCAGTCCCCCTCTGTGGAATGTTATCACTCCCATAGCCAAGTAGACATAATTTCTGCCCATGGACCACCAGATCCTTCAGCCCCATGCGAGATTTGATTTTGCATTTGACACACGTTAATAATGTGCTTAGCGCTGCTTTGCTTCACCCGTGAGGGGCCAGGTGCCAGCAAAGAGGTCCTTTGCTGCCTGGCCCACATTGTTCCTCTGTTCTTTATCTTTCACCAGGCAGGGAGTTTTCCCATTTTCACATCTCCCTTTCTTGATGCTGTGTGAGTGACTGTTAGGTGCAATAAGAGCGATACAGTGCGTGTGCAGAGTGCCTTTCAGTCTTCTTTATGATGTGCAGACATTAACCAGCCCTCATAAAATCCTTTCAAGGAGAATGGATGTTTGTATTTAAAACACACACATCAATATATTTAGAGATGTCTATGTGCATGTATCTGTCCCAAAGAAAGAAAGAACAAATCAAGGCAATGAAAGGTTGAAGAGAAGTTGCAAAGGTTGGCATCAGGCTCTACAACTTTTGGTCAGATGTTGTCCATGAGAACAACAAAGCAAATCACATCTCTTTGTTTCTAGGCATCTGACTAAGATTTAATTACTCTTAAATGTTTATTTCCACACTTGAATGTAGGTACATCCATGGTAACATGGGTGTATATTGTTGTCATTTGATGTCGGATTTGGTTAAGTATATCTTTAATTGCTGGCAGGTAGTAACTGGTTCTCAAAACTTCTGTTGGCCAAGATTGTCTTTTTACCAAAAGAAGAGGTATCTGATTTTGGCTTCATGGTACCCTTTTTTTTTTTTTTTTCACTTTTGCTGAACTTTTGTTAAATATATGGGTAAGGAGGAAAATTAGTTAAAGCATTAGATGTGGGAAATATAAAGTACTGCTTCAATATGATTTTCTTTGTCTTTCACTGCAGGGAGTTTTTATAAACTCCCTTTTAGCTTTAAAGTCTCTTAAAAAGACTTTAAATAAATAGGATGAATGTTCTTTGGGGAAGACAACGAACACAGTTAGTTGAGATAGGCTGGGGTTTTTATGTCTGTTCTTGCAGCTGAAATTCAAGCCTGCTTCTTTCCTGACAAAGCCTAAGCATGTGAAGGGGGAAAGAAAAGATGAGGGAATAGTCAGCACCAGAGACAGAAGCTGTTTTCTTTCACTTGCTGGCTGCTACGGTCCTATCAGCTGCCCTGAGACTGGACAAACTCAGCCCTTCTGGATAATTTAAGATGTTGTGTTTTACTCTTTGTTTTGCTTGTGGTCACAGAAGCCATGCAAAAGATGGAGCTATGCCTGGCATGGTGAAATCTTTATCCAAAGGACAGCAGAAGGCAGGGCAAAGAAGGGCAGGAGTAGGATGAGGAGGGAAAATGCAAGAGGGGGTGACCTGAGAAGCAGTGTGCAAGACTGGTGTTGCTGGTGTTGCAGTATTTCAGAAAAGCTGGTGGAGAGGGGACCATTGTCAGGGTCCTGTTGTCTAGTTCTCTTGGATTAAGATCAGTCAAACCAATGAAGGTAGTAATGCTGGGCAAAAGGAGGTAGTGACAAAAGGAAGGTGCATCAACTCATTCTTCTGTTGAATCCTTACTCTTAATTTCTGATCTT
Source organism: Chiroxiphia lanceolata (assembly GCF_009829145.1). Taxonomy (NCBI): domain Eukaryota; kingdom Metazoa; phylum Chordata; class Aves; order Passeriformes; family Pipridae; genus Chiroxiphia; species Chiroxiphia lanceolata. Next base: position 11,714,001 of record NC_045639.1, read on the forward strand.
CCTCACCTCTTCCCATGAATTGCCCACTTTTCCCTCTAACCTGCACACTGATTCTGGAAGAGATATATATCAGTAACCTTCTCCTAACTGAGACATATTCCTTTAAATCAGGGAATTAATTAATTTAATTAGTCAAAAGAAGTTATGAATAGTTATAACATATATTGTTTCTGTGTTTTTATAGCATACATGTATGTATATGTATAACAAGGTTATATATATGTGTTTTATGCTTATATCATCATAGCATTTTACTATATAATTATGAATTATTACATAACTCAATTATAATAATTATTGAAAAGTAATATATCATTGTGTTATAACATTAATGTTTTATTATATATAGGTGTACGTAGAAGCTCAGGACATATCTTGGATGGCTGAGAGAAGATTGGACACAAATCTGACTAAAGCTCAGTTCCTCACTTGAAGTCAGTGAAGCCACCAAAGTACAAAATGAACTTTCTCTCTTCCCCCCCCCCCCCAATAACTCTGCCTGGATTTTCAGAGTAAATAATTTGATTTCCAAAGTTTTCTGATAAAAACACTCAGGTTAGTTATCAGACAGTCCATTACCTAAGAAAAATTTCTTGTACTGGAAGGGTTACAGTGAAAACAGAAAAGCACTAAGAAAAGTGGTGAATATATGGAATTGTATTGTTGAGAGACAGTAAATAGACTGTATGAGATACTGATTAGCCCACAAAAGTGAAGCTTGGATGCATCTGATAATGGTCTGAGTGGTGGGGGGCAAGTTCCCAAACAAAGACTTTTTCCTGCTGTACTACTGGAACTGGAGGGCACTCCCTGAAATAATTAGGCAGCAAGTTTAAATCAGCAAAAAGGAAGTTTTCCTCCCCCCAGCTTCCCCAGCACTTGCAGTGCACGATTGTAGCGTGAAACTCCTTGTCACAGGATGTTGTAGAAGCCAGCAGTATAAATGGGTTCAAGAAGGGATTAGACAAATTCATGGAGGAGAAGTCTACTGGGAGCTATTAAACACGATGGTCCAGATGCAACCTCTGGCTCAGGAAGTCCCCAAACTGCTGATTGCTGGAATCTGAGAGGTTATACCAGCGGAGGGATCACTGTAATTGCCACGCTGCTTATATTTGCTTCTGAAGCACCCAGCGCTCGCTGCTGAGGGAGATGAGATGCTGGGTTGGATGGGCCATCAGTGACTCAGAATGGCTCATCTATTTTTATGTTCTTAATTGTTGTAAAATGAATGGAGAAGCTACCTTGTTTTTCTCCTCTCTACAAGCTGAAATTCACTAGTACCAAGAAATTCAGATTTCCAACTGCTCAGGCCACTCAGGACAGGCTCCTCAGAGCCAGAACAGACACAACTCAGCACATTAAGTATAACATATTCCATACTGGCCTCTGTGACTGCCTGGGGCCAAGTAAGCTTGCAGCCCAGATCAATGGCTGGAACCACATCTTCCCTCTGGGTACAGAGGCCTATTTGCTTATACGAGTAAAGATACTCAAGCAAAGTTGACTCCAACCTTGGGGCTGGAAGTTGAGGAAGATAAAAGCGTATTGCTTGCTGTACCTCCTTCTCTAGAGCATGTAAAAAGGGATTAAGCAGCAGGGTTGGCAAATGGAAGAAGGTTTAGCTGCCTGCATATACAACACCAGCAGTTACTGCTCTAAAAGCTGAGTGGAAAAACTCGGAATTGGTGATTTTCTGCATAGTTTCATCTGTAGTGGTACAGGGGTGAAGGTAACCCGCTGTAGATCCAGAGCCATAACCTATGTCCTCACTCCAGGCTGGTACAAAGGCACTCTCAGCCTGCTCTGTAAAGGGTAATGGCTTGTTCACACTAAGAGATGAGCTCAGCAGGATGCAGAACACCTCATTTTTTTGGGTAGCATTGATCCAGAAAACAGGAATGTGTTGACCAAAGTAGATTTGGGTGGATCTTTGGCAAAATTGAAATTCATGCTGAAGGACTAATAAAGGAACTGAGACTTGGCTGGTTGTCTGTTGAGCAGTACCCTGCAGGGTTAAGTCTTGGTGGGGATGTGTCTAGTGCTGAGTGCTGTGTGATCAGGCTAAGTTATGGTGTAGACTTCAGGGATTGCCCCAGAGAAGGACTTAAAACCCAGGGGCCTGAACACAAATCAACCACAATTGGAAGCAGTTTGGAGGTGAAGCTCTGCTTTTGAACCCTCTCCAGTGCATGTGTGTTTACCCGAAGTCATCCTCCCCTCCCCTTTTCCCCTGGCATCCCCTTCCCAAACTGTTCGCAAATGTTGCCACTGGGGATTTGTATATGAGGAAAAAAATGAGGTGAAAAAAGCAAAGGGAGGAGGAGAAGAGCTGTACCTCTCCTGCAAATGCAATAATTCAGATGGGGGAACGTGCTGTTAAAGTCTCTGCCTTGACGTGTGTATGTGAAACGTGGCCAACTTATGGTTTCTGTGGGAATTGTACGTTTGAATTTTCTGCCTTTTGTGTGGTTAAATTCTCAACCACAACATTGCATTAAATAGTCGGGCTTTTTTTTTTTTTTATATTAGTTGTTGTATGCATAAAGCTTAATGTTTTGCTGCTTTCTGAAGGTGGGAGGGTATTTGTGTGTTTTTGTGCTCGGGCGATGACACGGCGGTTTACTTTAGATCAGAGTGCGGAGGATACGCTCGGATTTCTGCCAAAGTGAAAGGAGGGGGGAGGTGTTGGGAGCTCTTTCTAGTGAGAAGGGATGGCTCAGCAACAGGGGTGTACTGCCAGACCAACAGCAATTATAAGGGACAGGAACAGGCCTTGGGATTTCCTGTTGTGATACTGGATTTTCTCTCTAAGTAAGCAGTTCCAAACTTGCTCCAACTGATAGAGCCCACCAGTTTTCTTTGGTCTTCCCTGCACCTTCCCTCCTCCAAATTCTTGCTCTACAGCCCCCGGGAACTGATATGAGAGACCTTTGCAGGAAAACAGCACTGACTGTCCACCCAGTAAAAACCAGCATTAATTGCTGCTGGGGTTGAGACTCTCCACTCAAATCAAGCACTGACATGATGTGAAGGTCTGGTTTCCTGTCAGCCTCTATAGGAGCCTAGGGAAGGTCAAGAATAAAGCCTGGGAGGGGCATGGGGATGCTGTCGCCACATCCATTCTGTACTTCTGAGGCAGCCAGTGCTGGAAGTTTTAATGTCGGTGTAGATGAGGGTTGTGGGGCATTGAAATGTAAATTGGAAGGGTTTCGCAAGACGTGTTTATGTGCTGCACCAGCAGTAGGCTGAAAGGTGAAGGCTTAAACTTGACAAATGTATTTTCTTTTAATCAGTGACCAGCAAAAGAAAATGGGTGTTTACAGGTCTGTGAAACCCATTAGCTTGGGCTGGGTACATTATTGCACTCCTGAAGTAGTCTTAGGGAATCATGGGTGTCAGAAATTGTCTCCTGTAGCACTAAGGAATGTCAGATAGGCTAGTGAGGGAGAGTGCTTCTTTTTGCTTCCCTTTAGTTATGCTTTTTTTGGATGCTGTTCTCAAATTTGTTCTTTGAAAACACAGGTTCCAAGTTCCTGTAGCCGCCAAAAGTAGCTCAACTTTTCAGACCCATGCCCTGGTCCTGGTGGAAGTCAGAGATGCTTGGAGCTTTGCTGGGCCTGTTGGAGATGGAGATCTGGGGATAAAGGGAAACCAACGTTTGCTCTTGTGGGAGCTTAAACTTCCCTTTTCTTCTTCCAGCCTGCCGAGGGTTATTATCTTCATGAAAGGTTATTATCTTCTGTAGGGAAGGTGGTATCTTACCTTTCATTCTTGCTTCACATGCCTAGTGAGTCCTTCACCATGGTAACATCCCTTGTATTTTTTGCCTCAGTGGCCCTGTATGCTCCTTTCCAGCCAAAAAGCAATGATCCCACGTTTAAAAGCTAAGGCTGACCTGACTTTCCCACTTGCCCAATGAGTCCACTATCTGTGTCTTCTCACTGTATTTTGAGCTTCCACATTTCCTATGGGCACAACCTTCCAAACCAGATGGAGGGGAATTTCTTTGCTCTTCCCTTTCCTCCCACAAAGAGCTTTTGGGTGCTTCTGACACCCTGAGACCAAACTGAGATGGGTGAGGGCAATCCTGTGTGTGCACATGAATGTTTATTCCCACAGGATACACTCTGTTCTCAGACCTAATGTGTAGGTAAAAGGCAATTGGTTTTAAAACTCCTTTAAAAGAATGTAAATATATTTTCTGTTTTCACCCACCAGGTCCTTGAACAGTTTGTGATGTTTTTAAAAGGCAAATGTCTTGTCTCCTTCACTGTCCCCAGAATAAAATCCTGTCCACTGGAGCATATGGGAAATTTTCTTGGACTTTAGGAGAGAGGGGCTTCAACCTGCATGTGTTCTGGTAGAGACATTCTGGATACCTCCACAGGTTTTTCCCCCTTGGCAGGATTTTCTGGCCTGTTGGAGAAAGTTTTCTTCTCGTTCTGCCTCTTGACTGCTCTAAGGGCACAGACAAGGACACTGTTAGCAGAGAAGCTGAGTTTATTGGCTTCAGATCCTGTGATTTGGATACATTCTGCCCTTTTTTGAAACAATTCTTGGTTTTGAAAGCAAATGGGGGCTATAATATCGTGAATTGGACACTAAATTTCTATTAATTCATAAAAACTAAAATAGAATCCATTAGGAGTAGTTTGGTATTGGTGTGAAAGGAGATGTAAATTATCTACTATCATGCTGGAAATGCGAAAGCTAATCATGTTTGGCATCAGGCCAGCTACCATTAAAGTAATTATTTTTAATCATCAGCTTTTGGTGACATGAATACTCATATTTGTTGATTTACTGTGGAAAGCACTTTACATTGTAAATAAAAAGCTGAGAAAATATACATTTTGTTTTAACGATAATAATAATTATTCAGATAAAAAGACATTTGCTTTTATGAAGCCAAAAGAGTCAGTTTCTGTGTCCCTGTCAGTCGATATAATCAGCCTGATCTAATGGCTGTCATTAAATGGGAAGCCCACTGACTGTGGAGGGGTTTGGATCCTATTCCTCTGTGAATGCTACATTTTTTTTATTCTTTCAAAATTACCAGTAGTGATTAGTAAACTGAACCACTGCTGCTTAACACTTTTGTGGTTTTTTTTGGTGGGGGGAATTTAAGTTGACAAAAATTCAAGCAGAGGTGTCCTGTGTGTAACCTGCATTTGAAGATAAACCCCATAAAATATTGTAAATGATCTACATTACTTAAGTTAAAATTCCTAATTTTAGCTTGTTTTCTTTAGTTTTTCAATGAGGCTGAAACTTATAATTGCCTGTAGGAGTTCTCTAAGGGGAGATATAAGTGCCCTTGCTTATTTGGGGCCATTGTAAATCACCTGTCTACAGGAATAACGCTCTATATGCTGGCATTGCATGTCAAAACATTACTCTAAAATTTGGAAGTATTTAATAAGAGGACCTGTAATACATTCAGTCAAGATCCCATGGATATGAATGAAAGTTTACCCCAGTGGTCCCTCTCTCCAAAAATATGTGTGTCTGGTTTGCAGAAAGTATGCCTTGATTTCATGGGCATGGAATCTTCTGGTGTGAAATATACAACGTTTAGGTAATATGTACCTAATGTATAAAATCTATTTAGGTGAAAATAACTCATTAAGCAATCAGGGAGTTCAAATTCACCATGTTGTGCCTGGACACACAGTGAGAATATGAAAGCAATTCAGGGAGGGGAAAGGGTTATTAGTGGGTAAAGCAAAAGCAGCACAAAATACTAAGTGTGGGGCTGTTTGTGATTTTAAGGAAAGAGGGACTGGCTCTTAATTATAGTAGAATAAAAAGCTTATTACAGGGTGTGAGAGGGCGTGGGACCAGGTTATGCTCAGAGTCTCAGAGGCAACATTATTACGTGCATTTTGACAGAGTATTTTGCACAAGCCCAATTATAAGAGGACCAAGTACCTCGAACAGGCAAATGAAAAAAGGAAAGCAAACGAAAGCTCATGTCCCGATTCCCTCCTTAGGTAAGCAGATCCAACCAAACACAGGCTGATTCCAAAGCCATGAGAGCATTGTCACACTAGATAGAAGTGGCCACGTCCTGGGTGGCCAGAAAGACCCATGGGAATATTGGCTCTCATCTAGTTGGCACCAGCATTTCCACCCCTCAGCAATGTAGGTATTGATTTTGTCAGACTTGTAGTAATTTCCTTTTCCTCTAGTTTTTGACCACATAACATGGTGAGTTCCTGAGTGTAACATGACTTGGTAGAAGTTTGCTCTATTGCTATGGAAGAGGCTGTGCTCCACTGCAGTTGTTATCTCCTCCTGTCTCCACTCAAGCTCCATTCTCAAAACTTGGACCTTCTTTGAGCCTCTCCTTGCTGCAGAGCATGGTCTGTGCAGCCAGCCTTTGTAGAGTGATGCCTCTTTTAAAACCCAGACTGAGTAGCCTCGATCAACCTGATCTGGTTGGAGCATGTGAAACTTGTGAATGGCCACTAAGCCCCAAGATACTTCTGCCTCTTTTACATCTCCTACCTCAGAGCACAGACATATGGAAGGCTGTACACCCAAACTGCTTTTAATATTGGCCCACAAGTTAGCCTAGGGCTTGAATTCCGGTCTTTCTAGGCTATAAATCATGGTACAAGTGCTTAAAAAAAAAGGCATCAATTTGCCTGTGGTTCTTCCTTGTGGAAAAATGGTGTGTGAGCATTTTGGGTCATTTCTTAAAAGAAAGAAAACAACCAACCAAAAGAAGGCAAACACTTTGTGGGAGGAAGCATAAGAATGTCTAGTAAGTGTTTTTAAATAACTTAGGTCAAAAGATAAAGATCAAAAATTAAAATATTGGTTAAGTTGGTTGTGAAAATAAAACTCAGTTGGATTTTTCTAAAGGCCTAAATGTAAGTAGATAATTGGGCCAGTGCTAAATCAAAATGTTTCCTATTCTTGTGTATTTTAATTCTTTTTCCTTGACAAAGTCATGAAAGGTGAAGATGTACTCTTTTCTGACAATGATTCAGTCCTACATGGAAAAATAATTCAGTTAAATTCATACTTTACTAGTAGTTCTTTAGAAAAGGGAAGTCCCCAAGTCAAATAGTTCTTTAAAGATTGTGCCTTATCCTGCAGGGAGTTCCAATATCAGCTTTACTGGTTTCTCATCAGAATTGTAAGGGAGAAAAAAGGAGTTATGATAATTTTTCCTGAAACTTTTAGGGAGAAAAATCCTTTTTTGGGGGTTTGTATGACTGACTTCATTCTGAAATATTTTGTCCATCAGTTTCAAATTTTTCCAGCAATTGGGTTTATAAAGGGGACTCTAAAATGTTCCTTTTAGAAAAATTTCAATGTAGATTACTAACTCAGGTTTTTGGGGCTTGTTTTACATTTTATATAATATAATAATACAACATTATAAAATCTTAAGAAAGAAATTACTTTCAAGAAGGAAAATTCCAGATCATTCACTTCAAAATTCTGTTGTTTTAAACTGTGCATCCTACTGTATTTTTTTTTTGTTTCTACAGAAACATTCCAGAAAATATTGCATGAACTTGCAAAGGATTTTGATTGACTGTTTCTGACTATTCTCTCAAAGTTTTCTAGGCACCTCCCATTAGTTTTTGAGCCTTTATTCAGCTTTCTGCATTCAGTTTTGCTTCCACAGCATTTTTCTTATCTGTTTTCTCTCTGACATTTCAGCAAAAAAAGGTATTCTCATCCCTCCCCATGTCCTGCTCCTGTGTTTTCTCAGATTGTTGAACAAGGCACTATGCCAACTATTTTATAAAATTTGCACTTGTTCTTCCCATGGCCATTTACATAATTTTTCTTCTTATCAGAAAGAAATCAGTCCGTGCTCCATCTGCCTCCATGTGAAACGCTCGCTCCACTCTTCGGTACTTTGCTAAATCCGTCCTCTCCTTCTCATCAGCATGCAGTGCCCGTCTCCCTGGCTTTGGAAGTCTGTGCACTCCAGCCGGGAGCCTCGGTGGACGAGCAGATCTGTAGGCAGGAGTGTCGGTGTGGGTTACCTTCGCTGTTAGCTAGATGGTGCTAAAGAATTTTTGCTTGTCATCGCTGAGGAGACCATTTGGAGTGCAATCCTCCTTTCGGTTCCTGGGCTCGGAATTACAAGGCAGCGCTTTTGCTTTGTCCTAAATGCGGTGTAAGCTGCTGCTGGTGCACGCAAGGAGGCAAAGCCAGGGAAAGACCTGCTCAGGAGCATTTTATGGGTTAGGCCTGTTGGTTTTGATGGCTTCAGTGCGCTGTGGATCAGCCCCAGGAGCCTTACGTGTACTTTGACATCAAAGAGGTTTTGCCCTCAGAGGACTCCCTCTCTCTCCTGTGCCTGTTTCCGGTCTGCTGGGGCAGAGATGGGCTTATAGCAAACTGGCAAGTGCTCTGCGTTTCGCTCTTGCCGTACCAGCCTTGGGAGAGGAAGGGTTTCCCTCTTGCCTTTCGGAGCTGTGCGCTGCTGCAGTTGGGAAATCTTTAGAGGTGAATAATTCAGAAAACAAACAAACTCAAACACCACCCCTCCAACTTGCAGTAAGTGCTGTTGGAGCCCAGGTTCCCTTGCTCCTTCAGTGCTGCTGTTTTGGATTAACAGAGCCCTGGCTCTGATAAATACTAACAAAGTGTAACGAATGATCAAAGCTGCATTTACAACCCAATGAGCTTGAAATGATTGATCTGGATGACATAATAATGATAACCAGTGAGATGAGGCATGCAGGACTCTACCCCTCCAGGTACTGGGAGAAAAGAGCAGGTATTAAAAATGACTCCACTTCTTAGGTCATCAAGTTGTTCCCATTCTGATATAAGTGGAAGACCCTTGCTTTCCCCCAGAAGAGCCCTGCAGCTGCTTAAGGTTGTTCATATTCTTTTGATAGTAATTCATTGTTTTGTGCAGATTACAAAGTTTGACTGATGACCCAGTAAGTAAGATCGAGTCATTCATGACTGTTCCCTGTGCTGCTGGGGATCTAAGCCTCTTGCCCGGAGTTCAAAGCGTGGTGGAATCTCAAATGTTGTTCTTTGCAAAGCCTGCACAAGGGCCATAGTCACAGATGTCAAAGGATATGAATGTATCTAGCACATGAATTTTGCCATCTGGAGATTTCCTCTTATACCCCAAAAGACTGGCTAGAGGATTAACGACAGGACAATGAGGACAAATCATAACTGCAGTTGTGTTTTAGAGCTTGGCTGCCTCTGGTCCCATGATAACCTGACAACCTCTCCAACAGCAGCGTGTCTCCTTATAGCCTTCCAAATCACACTGTCAGCAGACTTCCTTCTCTACTACAAAACCAAAATACCTTTCTACTGGCCTTAGGCCTGGCAGATGAGAAAGAATTAGACCTCTCTTTTCTCTTTTTTCTTCGTTTCAGTCTTTGACTGCAAAGAGCGTCAGGATGTGTGGGATGCTCACGTTCCTCAGCACTCCTTAAAGCCAACTCACCCTTCTATAAAATTAGCAGTACATGCTGTTTATTTCTAGCAGGTTGCTTTTTCCAGGTAGGAGCAAAAGATCTTGTACCCTCAAAGTCACCAGTTTGATGTTATAGAAGATAGTCTATTTGTGCATGGAGAAGATATTCTCACAGCACTGTGAACATCTTTGCTTTACAGGTCTGAAACTGTCACTTGCTCCGGATTTACAGCAGGAAAGTATCACACTTTAGGGACAAGTTCTCTGGTGCTACTGCACCATTATCAGCCACCAACTACTTGTTCCTTTATTTTTCTCCTCACAGAAAAAAAAGAAAAAAAGAGTTTGTCAATCAGAATAAATTTATTCACACATGGGCCAAGGAGCATTAGTATTTTAAAAATACTGGGCTGAGTCCTTAGCAGGATATAAGTAAACAATAACACCTTTGAAGTCAAGAAAACTTTTCTCATTTTCCATTTGAAACTTTTTCAGTGTGATACTGAGGAGGTGTTCACAATATCTACATTTACAGGGGAATTTCTCTAGGTTTCCAATGAAGTTGACAAGGAGACAGTCAGTTACTCTGGAAGACAATTACAGCATTCAAATACGAATCTGAATTGTTCAGTGGACAATTTTTTTATTCTCCCACTCCACCACCATCTCTTTTCCCCCTTATCCCTCCCTGGACCATAAGGACTGTGCCAGGTTAAGCACCTGAAGCAAGGTGCTTAAAATTTGGCCAGCAGAGTAGCATGTCGCGTCACCACTTTCAGCACTAACTCCAGCTGTTCCTTCAGGAGCTCCCAAAACAGCTCCATCTGTTTGTCCAACCTAAAATACCCCCCGACATTAGTAATGAAAAGTAGGACTGACAAGTATGTGGACAGGCATGAGTGCTTTTCTAAAGATTTTTAAGCTACTCCAAAGTCTTTTTACCCAAACAGTGTTACCGTATACGACAGTTGATCTCAGTCTTAGTTCTCTGAGAAGTGAGTTCAATTAGCTTTAATACTTTCAACATTTAAATAGTTAACAGTAAGCAAAGTTCTTTAGAAGCGTAGGGGGACCGCTACATGTGCGTCTGCTGAAGTTGTCAGGCAACGATGGAAAAAATAAAAAAAAAAACCTAAAAAAAAAAATAAATCTCTAATTGCTTCCAGACAATGCCTTTTGGATAGGGCTGTGAGAGAGCAAGGGGAGCTCACACTGACAGAGGGACTGCTCCCAGCCAGAGAGGAGCCTGCTGCAGCCCTGACATCTTTCCAGTCCTGCCTGGTGACCTCCTCACTGCTGGTGAAAAAACTTTACCCAAAAGACAACCGGGTTCTCCAGCTCGCCACGACACTCCTGGCGAGCAGGAAGCCTGTGGAAAGCCAAACGCTAAGGGCGGTGTGCCAGCAGATCTAGGTCTACTGCTGACCTTCTTCACAATTGTGGGCTCATCCTGTCACTTCCCCGACTCTCCGTTTTCCCTGCCAGTAAAATCTGAGATAAATCTGAGCTGTTGAGGGCCAGAGTTCGGTAGCTAATTTGTTCAGGTCCTACAGTAGCGAGCGGCATCGTCTCATTGATATACAGACAAATTCCTGCAATTTTCAATGTGTTCTTAGCAAGAAGTATAACCCTAACACAAATCTTCCTGCTTTGCTATCTTTCACATTATTTTCTGCAGTTTGTTCATCTAGGTGTTGGCAGAAAATTGGATTCACGTATTTTTTGCTGCAATTGGAAAAGAAAAGCAGAAGAGGCTGGGAGAGACGGCAGCAGAGAGCACTGAGGAAACTTCACTGGCTGCAAACAGCATTAACAGTCAGTGCCAGAACTGAGGGAGAAGTAATAAGGTCATATATTCTGTGATGACAAGTGGGAGAGCTTCTACTTGAACTACCAGGACTGAGCTTAAGAAAGTCCTGCCACCAATCCAACCCCGTCTATGACAGACCAACCTCGAAGGTGACTTTTCAGGAAAGCCTAATTTCTGAAGAAGCATAGGAAAAAAAATGAGGTGGAAATACCAAGAATTTAGCTCTTAATAGGTTCAATGGAAGTGATTGTCTGCTCTCCAAAGCCTCCACAAGTTTCAGCTGTGTTACAGTGGCAGACTACAGCCTTGCCATTTACTCTGCTTTGGCTCAGCCTTGGACAATTCTTTATCAGGTTTTTCTGATATTCAAGTGCTAGGCATTAGAAATGCAGCTTAAAATGAAAATAAAAGCTTGGGCTTAGTTTATGGTTGCATGAGGTGGTAGTATTGAGGTTATTTCTCTCTGGGAAAATCTGTATTGGCTCTTGTCAGTCCACAATGAAGATACACATCTTTTTACTCATCCAGGTGATTGATTGTGTCCAGTGGATACTGTTCTGTGCTGATCTCTTTTTCTATCCTAGATTTTTTTAAAAGTCTCACTGTGCAGTTGGAACCACTTAAATATTTTATTACAGATAATGTAGGCTCAGCATGTAAATTTAGCAGTCAAACTATATTTATATCTGTGCACATATACATGTTTTTACAGACCTAGGGTTTTTATTTTATCTAAATTAATATCATAGTAAATGACTGGATTGTAGTGGAATTGTTAACAGTGTATATCATCTTTTTACATCAGGACTTACACCAGTCTCCAGTAAAGCAGCATTGTGGTTTCTTGCAGTTGGAAAGATCAGAGAGTGTAATAAAAAGAGTCCAGAGAAATGGATGACCCTACCAGGAAAAAGATCCACAGGAACATCTTGAGCGAATTCATTGCTACATGTTGACGTCCAGTGGAGAAATGGTCTCAGAAAGCCTCCTTTCATCATCTGTACAGCAATCTTAGGCAGAGGCCCCTGAAAGTGATGTTGCTTAGGTTAGCCTGAAGTTTTGTCTTTCAGATGGATTTAAAAAGTTGGGTCACTGTCAACAGTCACTGCAGGGAAGACAGCAGAGATTCGAGATATTGGTAAAACTCCACACTTCATCTGGAGCCTTCCCTACTCATGGCTGAACTTGTGTAATTGAGTTTATGAGGAACCATCATCTGTTTCAATCTAAAGTCAGCTGGGTTAATTTAAGGCAGGGCTGACTAGCTGGCAGGGGAGAGCACTTTAAACCTACCCCAGCCATTACTGCTGCAGCCTGGCCTACTGCCAGCACGGAGTCTACAAGGAGTTGGAGTATATTTAGCTTCAGCTTATTCTCTGCCCCCCTCAGCTTACATGCTGACCCATGCCAGCTGTGACTCAAGTCTTCCTGGCCCCTTTTGCTGACATCCTCCAACCTGTCTGTTTGTTTAGATTCACACTGTTTGATAACGTGGTACTTATCTTCAACCGTAAAAATTTGACTGGGCAGCAGGCTTGCTCGCAGACCTTGGGCGAGTAATTTCATTCCTCATACTCGGTTTGCAGGTCTGCAAAATAAAGGACAGCTCCAACAGTCCTGCCAGGAGTGATGCTGGAATGTTTGTGCACTGCTCCACTCTCTCTGTAGAAAAGCTGAATGTATTTAATATAGCATATAACGTATTTGTAACATTAGTGAGACAAGTCAGTCAGGGACCATTTGTTTATTACTTCAAAAAGGGATACAGCCCTGCTGTTATTACCAAAAAAATGTAGGCCTTACTATATTCAGAGAAAAGTTCACCAGATTATAGTTTCCTCCACCAAACACATACTTTTTTAATCTTGGAAGCTTCTTTCTCATCCATTCCAACTTTGACTTCAATTTTTCGTGGACAAAAAATGTCAGGCAGCTTTATAGGATTTCCAGTTACAAATGATACAAGTCTTAGCACATCTCATAGGCAAGGGAATATGATGTACTTTATGATCTGATAAAAGTAAACCTGAGGGAGCTATTCCTAAAAGTGCCACTCAGGGTCAAGGATGAGATCACATCAGAGAAGGCAGCAATAGTATCAAATACCTTTTGTAAAACAATGACATAAAGGGCTTTAGAAAGCTGGCCTGAGCTGAGTGGTCTGGATTGGCTCCTAGTGATGTCAACCACGCGCCTAGAATGCCCAGTCAGTGTCTCATTCTCCTTCCTTTTTAGGAATAATTACCTCTTAATAAACAGCAACAAGTGAATTTAGGTCGCTTGGGATGTGCTGTGAGCTATTATGTGCTCACAGTAGTCACAATAAGTGGAACTGAGGAGCAACGAGTTTTTGTCAGGCAGATTTTGCACCTTGGACGCCTTTCTTACCCCATCATAGCAGCACATGCATGGATTGAAGTCCTACATCTGCCTTTCCTGGGGCTGCCAGAAGATGTGTTTTCCAGTGTGTTCTCGTATATTGCTGGTTAATGAGGAAATAGCATTTTGGCAACAGGATGAGTCGCTCCCTTGTTCTTAAATTGCAACTGATTCTCTCTGGGTAACTCCAGATGCCTTATGCAATGACCTGTTCTCTAGAATCTACTGGTTCTTTGTCTCCTCTCAGGCAGGAGTCCATGGAAAGAGGCCATGGCCCACCATGATGACACTCAGTACAACCAGTTGAGAGAGTAGATTTTGTTTGTGAAGCTCATTCTCACAATTTTAGTCCAGTTGGGAGGTTGGAGAGGAGACCTCATGCTGAGTTTCCTTCCTGTTGAGACACAGAAACAGGGCTTGGAGAATCTTGACTTCTGCCTGAGCTTGCTGCTGATGTTCTCTGCAACTGTAGGACAGGTACATTCTCTCTGTGCCTCAGTACGTGATATACTTGATGTAAATATAGCCTGAAGTGCTTAATCTGTTAGATCAGGCAAAGTACTGTGCTAAGATAACCATGATCTTTCTACTACCGCATGTAGGGTTTTCAGAGCGTTATATCATGCTGCTGTTCCATGAACATATCTTCAGGTCCCTGTCTATAAGGGGAAGAAGAACGTAATTCCTTGCTTTCATAGAATCACAGAATGGCCTGAGTTAGAAGGGACCTTAAAGATCATCTAGTTCCAACCCCACTGCTATGGGCAGGGACACCTTTTCCTAGACCGGGTTGCTCAGAGCTCCATCCAACCTGGCCTTGAACTCTTTCAGGAATGGGACATCCACAACTTCTCTGGGCAACTTTCTTAGAAGCCTACTAAAGGCAATGGGGAATTGTGCTAATGGCAGGTGAGAAACCCATTTCATTCCAGGGCGCGTGAGGTGATTAGGCATTGCAGTGATGCCGAATACCAAATGAGCTCAATTTGAAGAACTCCACCAAGGCTATTGCTAGACAAGTGTAACTGCACTATTGTGCCTGACCCCTGCATAATCAGGAACATGAAGGGCTGAGGTTTCCATAGATATGTCCTGAACGCTCATAAATTACATGAACAAACTCCCTGTTGCCTTGTGCAGTGATGTATCATGGTTTGTGTCCGTGGTAAAAGTCAGTCCTTTTACTAAAAACTCTTAGTGAAACAGAAGATTACAACTATTTGGGATTTAGTTCACTGTCTGAGAAAACACTGAAATTATTGAGACAAATTCAGAAAGAGAGAGTTAAAAGCTTTGTAGAAGAACTAAGGGGTGTTTAACAGCGCATGCAAAAAGTAGTCTAGAGACCAGGAGCTGTGTGTTTTCACCATTTAATCTGCATGTAACATAATCTGACCCTTTTGCAGGTACAAGTGTATTAAAGAAACTCTCATATAAACTGAAAACACAGGAAGAGCATGTCTTAGACCAGAAAAAAAGATATCATTATTTAAGGAAAATGGTGTGTGTGTGAAATCAAAAGGTTGATTATAAACTTTAATTTTACTTTCAAATGTATTACCAGTACATCTGTGGTCCTGCTCCCCAGTTGGTATTTTTGCAGGCAATGCATGTGTCCTACATATGAGACTATAGTAATTTACACCAGCTTGGACTCTAATCTAGCAATGGTAATTTAACAGAGCCACTCAGAGCTCTGGCCACCTGAAGCTTGTTGCAACTGGAGAGTGTTTAACTTGTACCCAGATGACCATTCCACTTGGCAGGGCTCTCAAATCAGAACAGGAACAACACACCCATTGGTGTCCCACCAATCTGAGCAGCCTCGGGGTTAATGCTGTTCACCTGGCAGGGCTGGGAAAGGGAGCACAACAAAGAACTGTTCCACAGGACTTGCTGAGAGGTGTATTGTTCCTGACTGTCCTATTCTTTTTCTTCTGCTTGGGCTGGAAATTGTGCCTCACTGGTTGCTGCCTCCTGTTGCTGGTAATGCCTCTTGCTGACCCTGGGTTCAGATTTGTTTGCTAAGCTGGGATCTGTAAAACTGCAGTCTAACAATTCCACCACTTGTTCTAATTTAGTGAGGGGTGAGAATTAACAGATGGTGTCATTATCAAAAGCTGTTCAAGTGTTGAAAAAACATAAATTCCACAAATACAGAAAAACAAATACAAACTGCAGTAATTTTTCCAATATCTGTTGAATTATAATCATGCTTTGCATTTATATAGTGCTTTTTAATCCACAGCTTTTGAAGTGCTTCCAAATAATAACTAAAACTCAGCCTGAATCCGTGAGAGAGGAGAGCATAATACTACCTACTCTGCTGAAGTTGAAGGTGTGGTGCCGAGTGTTAAAGACTCGCGTTGGAGATCTGGACAGGGACTCTGGCTTCGTCTCCTGGCTCTGCTACTGCTCCAGCTGAATGGTGTTGGGTAAGTGATTTCATTTCTCCGTACTTGAATTTCTCTGTTTCTAAACATGGAATGGTAATGTTTTGCCTCCTTTGGGAAACGTTTTGTTTCCAGCAGATGAAAAGTGCTATGTTGTAAGATGTGGGTGTTGTTGTTATCATCATCATTGCAACTATTAAAGAACAGATGCTGAGGGTGCTAAATGAGAAATACTTGATTTAGGTTTTCAGAGGGGCTGAGAACATCAGGGCTCTGACTGAAGTCCCTCTAAAAGCTTGATTTTTAAGTGTCCCAGGGTGAACACTAAAACAAAAGTAAAGTGGTTTTTTTTTTCCTCTCCTTGATAATAATTAAAACTTCTCAGGATCTTTACATTCTAGCTTTCTGCATATTCCATCTTTATAGTATACCAGTGTGTTGCTTTTCTCTTGCTTGTGCTCCTGTAGGTGTTAGAGGGGTCCTGCAACTAAATTCAGCAAGTAATTTTACTGAGGAAACAGATTTGAAGTTTGGAACTCACTGTCTACTTTAGGACTTTTTTATGAGATCATGATTTAGGATTAAAAAAAAACAGATATAGGGGAGATAATCTCTGTTGGTAAGTTGGGTGTTAAGACTGCTCAATAGTAGTGGATTTTATGAAAAAAGATCAGCCTGTGATCATTGCATTTCAGAGTTGTGTGTTTCAGAATATAATATTTATGCTGTTGATAATATTTATATTTTGGTTGGCCCAAAGGGTCCAGTGGTCCTTTGTGGTTAAATGTTTTGAGGATCTGAATTTTCATAATAAATAAGAGTGAGGAGGGAGGAGATAGAGAATGAAAAAAAAGAGTGGGGGGAAAAAAACCCAAACAACATTCTGGGAGGGGAAGATCTCAGTTTAATCATGGTGAGTTCTATCCCATAAAACAAAGTTCATGTATTTAATATTCCCTTACTTTAAAGACTGCATTCATATGAGTACAGTATCAGAAGGCACCCTTTGCATAATTTGCTAGATTTGTGTTGGGGATTTGTTCTCCATTCCTTTGGGCAAATATCATGATACAGCTGATATCCGTGCATTTTGAAATCTTTCCTTCTCAAAAGAAGTCTGCAATGTTTGAGTGTCTTCCTAGGAGTGGCAACCCCTGAACACCACCTGGCCCTTGGTAAGGAAGGAGCCAATCCACCCAGGCAAGAGCTGTGCCAGAAAGTGCCACTATGACAACAAAAAAAGGGCAGTGCTGGGGCCTACCATAAACCTAATCACTTCACTCCCAGACTGTAGCTGGTGGTCATGTCCTATAACCCATCTGAAATCCCTCTGAAAGGCTGGAGTCTGTCCTAGTTTCTAATTGTGTCCAGGATGGATGTATTGCAAGTATACATTCTTTTTAAAGATGCGTCATTTCACACAGATGTCCTATAAACTTTTGCATTCAAGTTGCATTGTGTGCTGAAAGACATCTTCTCCTGCCAGAAGGTCCTACTGGTGGCTTGATGATGGAGAAGCAGTGGCAAGGAGGTGGCATGAACCAGGGGTGTTGCACTGCCCTGTTGGGTCCTACATGGACAAATCTGGTAGGGACTTAGTCCTGAGACTCAAAATTCTCTTGTGTCCCTTTATACACCAGAACGTTATGAATGGTGCTTATTTATTTATTCCTTTGGTCTTGGTCAAGATGAAAAGAAGAATTAAAAAGGAGTACTTGAGAATTTCCTAGCTTTGACAGCATTTGAAGCTTTACAAATGTGGGCTTCAGCTGTGCTTGATGGAAATTACTGCAAACTGGCACACCAGCCTGGAAGCCAGCACAACACAACCACAAGTTTGGCAACAAATTACTGCTGCCAGATGCCTTTGCTGTTCCTTTAGCTTTCTATGGATTTGGGGCACTTTGGTTTTCTTTTTTTTTTTCTTTTCCTTTTCTTTTTTTGGTTTTGTTTTGTTGTTGGAAATACTCTCAAAGTAGAACTCAGAGTTTTGGGTTGTCTAGCCAAAGTTCAGCTGTCCTTTTGCATCTCTGCCAAACTTCCTGTTTTCAGCAAAACCAATTTATTATCTTGCTGTTTCTTTAGACCTGAAAGGATTTGCAAGCACAAATAAACTTCTGGTGGTTTTTTGTTTTGTTTTCTTTTTCATGGCCTTTCAAAGAACAAATTCACTTGCTTCCTCTCAATTATGTGGTCTATGCTAGAAAAGAAAAGTATTTAACCTTTGGGCCACTAGCAAGGTTCAGAAAATGTTTTAATTATGCAAAACTTCTGCACTCTGAACTTTTAAAGGACAGAATTATTTTTTCGTATGCTAGAAATCTGTTTTCATGTGGTTGGGCAATAGCATCATTTGGTCATGTGCACGTTAAGGGAGTTTAGAGTGAGTTAAAATTGGAAATATTTACTCCTAAAAATTTCCTAAGCCTTTCCTAAAGGCTTATTATCGACAATCCATGACTACATTGTCACAAAATCGAAAAATCTATGACAGATAGACAGTAAGCCTCCCTCTAACTTATCAAATCAGATCTCTAAGTAAGAAATTAGGCAGCAAAGTTATCCCTTGTCTTCATGAAGGGAAAGCAAGATGTTGCAAACCCAAGCTCTGTTGCAAAGAAATTGTAGAAGAATCTCCCCTTTAAATATTAAATATATGTAAGTTATCCAAACAGGAAAAAAAAATAATATCTGTGTCTTTCATCCCCCAAAGCCACTGTAGCATAAGGGAGCTTAACAAAAGCATGTTTGTAAAATTGACTTTGGCAGGAGAAGGTTTGCAGGGTAGGAGGTGGTATCTTGGCATTAGGCAGCTCTATCTCTGTGTACCTTAAAAAATTATTACCCATTACCTGTGACTGTTGGGAAGATGTTGAAGTCTATTTTTTTGGTGTTGTACTTCAAAGGATTTGCAAATTCTTTGAAGGTAACTTAACAGCTATTAAATGATACTGAGGGAGGGGAAAAAAAAATCGAAAGCTTTCCAAAAAGAAGTTTAAAGGATGTGTTTAATATTAGTGTTGGAAATGTGCTATAAATCCTCAAAGTTTATGTGTGTCACCATTTTGGAGATGGCATTTATCATAGCAAAGGGAGAAGGAACAATTTACAGAGGGAAGGATCTTTTAGGGGTTTTATGTGTTCCTCCCTGTGTCATAGGGAAAAAAAAAAAAAGACATTTGAACAGAAGCCCCTAGCTACACAAAAATTCTTTAACAGTTG
The DNA here is from genome assembly GCF_009829145.1 of Chiroxiphia lanceolata. Taxonomy (NCBI): domain Eukaryota; kingdom Metazoa; phylum Chordata; class Aves; order Passeriformes; family Pipridae; genus Chiroxiphia; species Chiroxiphia lanceolata. The sequence goes on from NC_045639.1 coordinate 11,733,226, forward strand.
TAATGTCCAGGCTGTATGACAGCAGGATACTGCTGCTATTTTCCTTAAGGAAAATGATACTATTAGCAATTTTTCAGCAGTTTGCTGTCTTTCATAAAGTAATTATAAAATAACAAGAATCTCTTGGTGTCAAGTAATAGCAAGAAGTGAAAAAAGTAATTCACTATGTAGAAAACCCCCCAAAGTTTGAATAGTAAAAGTAAAAATTCTAATGCTTTAAATGGGATTCTTCTATTGATATTTTCTATTCTAGTTCTATTAATTAATTTGTGTAGGAAGTTCTAAAAAGTGCCAGGAAGAGAAATGCACCTGTGGTTTATTAGTTGGAAATGTGTTTCTCTGGAGTCAGTTAAAGATTCCTGCTCCTTTAAAAACACAAGCCAGGAGTTTTGTCAAGAACCCTGTGTTCATCCTCTCAGAAGTGAAAGCATTTAAAGGCACATGGGAAATAATTTTTGATACCAATAGCTTCAAAGAGGTTAACAGCATTTAGTGTCCTTGGCTTTCAACTTAATTTGTTAAATTAAGCTGCCTCTGAAATTTATAGCAAAATTATTGTTCTCTGGGGAAATAATTACTATTCCTCTTTCTGGAGTGTGTGTGTGTGTGCTTATGTTTGTCAGCAGAGGAATTCAAATTGATGAGTTTAAAGGAAGTCTTTCATTCAGTAACACCAAGTCGGTATCCTAACAAGAAGGGGATGCTAATCTATTGATTCTTGACTAACAGGGTGGTGCCCTATTGATGGGAAATTCTGCTTTGATACAGTTTTCCTACAAATAAAACTAGACTGACCCATAAGAGTTTGTAAACGGAAGAGTGTTGGTGAGTCTGGGCTTCCTCTTCATTTTCATCTTACCACAAGGTAATGATGGGATTTTGGCTTTCATGGCTATTGGTTGGTGGTCATGAAGAAAGAAAGAGGTGTTTAGCACCTATCAGGGCTGAGCCTGTAGTAAACACCTTGATTTTGGGTGTCCTAAACTAAACCATTTCCCAAGAGAAGGGATTTAATTAATGTGTGTACCTTGCAGGGCCTTTGGCAGAGGAAAATAAGCAGTAGGAAAGTTCTGGCAGAGTAACTGCCTGCCTGGCCTGATACTGCTTTGACCCTTCAGGTGAAGGATTTTGGTGGGATACTGGAATAGATGTGCATCCCATCCCTGCCCAAGTCTCATCTACACCAGACCCTGTGTCAATACAGAGGTTTGGGACTGGAACAGTCTTCCAGCTTTACAGGAACATGAGTGGGTTTTTTCAGACTTGTGGGGACAGGCACTTACCGGGGAATGTGGGATGTTGCCCAGAACCTCCAAAACTGAAGCTGAGTGTTTCGGTGGATGCCACATCTCTTGTGTGTTGTTTTTAATGGACATAATCCTGGCCAAATACAATACCAGCATGCAAAGTTTTCTGCAATATACTGTAAAAGGAACAGTAGCGTTCTTTTATATGTACACTGCTTTTAAAGTAGTGTTCCATAGTGTTCCATCATCTGAATTACTTGGTAATGCCACGTTTTCCTCCTCCTGAACCATGCAGCACATCGTGGTTTTGGCTGAGGAAACTTTGCCTGGAATAGTTTGAAGTCTCAGTTCAGAAGTAGGAAGCCAAACTGGGGGCTTTTTTAGGTCTCCTCTAGGTAAATTTATCAGTGCAACTGAGAGCCAGTTGGATTTTAATGATTGTCTACTGCAACAATACATCTTGCATTGTATGGAGGAAGGGGAAAGGAAAGGGTGGCAGTGGCTCAATTCAGCTCCTGGATTCCTTGTCAGCTACAAGAAGCAGAAGAATAAAGTTTTGTCATATCCACTAGTGGCTACAACTGACAGAAGCTGGAGCTTCCAAAGCTTATAATAAATAGATGAGAAGCACAGACTGTGCTGTGCTGCCTTTTGGGACACAGCACAGCTCTTTGACAGGTGCTGCCTGCCTAGTGTTCCCCTGGAGAAGGTGAGGACCAGGATGGTATCTCCAATAGCTTGGAGGCTGGCTTGGCTCTTGGCTCAAAACAGTGTTAGACACGCATAAATGACTGTTTATGTTTGGCTCTTTTTTTTTTCAGTGCTTAACCAGTGTTCCTAGTGAATCTGAGGAACTGCCTATAAAAGTTTCTATATCTGTTTCCTTCCTTAGGCTTTTCAGTTGTTGCTTATATCCCAGTCATGGCAGAGGAGAAACACTGCATTTCTTTATTCAGTGTGTCTGGAACCTATCCTGAATTGTTGAAGTGCCTCACAAATTTTTAAAACAAGCTATTAACAAATACTATGTGCAGTTTTGTATTTTGGGTCATCTGTTTTTCCTGGAAGTGATTTTCAATTAAAAGTCTTTTTCCTATAAAAAGTCAAACACCTTGGCACATCAGCAGAAACCTGCAGCTCCCTGAAATTGCTCCATCCCAAGGCTGATGGAAGTTACCTTGCAGTGGTCTGTGGATCTAGCTGTGGGAAAAGATGAAGTACACTGTGTGTAATCTAAGCTTTGAGCAAGTAGGACTGGAAGAGCATTTCGCAATCAAGGGACCTTTAGGAGATCCTAGGTTTTTGTGTCTTTGCCAAGTTTAATCGTTTGGGTAACATGCTTTCCACTCCAGCTACCTACTTTAGACTGCAAAATTTCAGCTGAAGCAATCCCAAAAAATAGGGTTGGTAGGGTGGGGCAGTGCAGGGAGGAGGCTGGAGCAACAGTATATTGCAATAGGAGATGGAAAAAATAAGGGCAACCCCCCCAATTCTAGTGATCTGTTCTTTAAAACTGCATGGCACACCCACGCTTTGGAGCAGAGGCATGAAAGCTGGCAACCAACCGGCTTTTGTTTCAAGGATATCCCTTTTCCAGTTTTTTGTCAAAATCCACACAAATTTGGCAAAGCTGTCGGGCTTTTAAGGGACTCAGTTCATGTATATTCATCAGCAAGGAGCTGGATTTCAGCGGTGCATAACAGTCTCTGCCCAAAGAGAGCCTGTCCTGTACCCAGGATGGGAGCACTGCAGAGTGGAAGGTGCAGATACACATTCCATGTGCTACCCTTTTCCTCGGGGGCTTTTGGAGGATGGCAAACCCTTGTGCTGGGAAGCCTACACTTCTGTGTTAGTTTATTTTTACCAAAGCATCTTGAGGGCTCTCTGATTTGAATGTAGATGAGAGGAGTGGCAGGGAAGGCAACCTGAGAGCAGAAGCCTGGTGTTTGGTTGGAAAGGTGAAGGACTAGGAAGGTGGGAGACGAGGAGTGGAGAGACAATGAGCCCTGGTGAGGACTTGACAAAGGGCCAAGGCATTGGACTCTGGCAAAAAGGACAGGGAATGAGGTCAGGAGATGAGGCTGGAGCATGGAGGGGCAGGGCTGTGAATTAATGAACACAGGTTTGAAGGAGTGAGAGTGAGCTGTGGAGGAGAATAGAGGCAAGAGCTGGGCTGAAGTAGGTGAAGCTTCTGTTATTCTCTCACTTTAAACATAATCTGTGCTCGTTCCAGTGTAAATGGGTTAAACAAAAATAACAAGTGCCAGGATCACGTTCCCTTTCCTGTGTCAGCACGCAGTCTTCAGGAATGGGGATATAAGTTATTTGGCCAGGTTCTCAGCAGGTGAGACACAGTATAACTTTATCAATAGCTCCATACTGATTTATATAGATAGCCTGGCCCTGTGAGCATCTTCCCACCTCTGTTATTTCCTAACATGGCTCGCACATTGAAAGGTAATAAAGATGTGGTCTGGTACTCTCAGACCTACTGGGAGTCTGAGGTTACTTATTAGTAGCCAAGAGCAGAATTTGTCTCTTCCTCTGTAAATTATCTTCATTTTACTCTGTTTTAAAATGCATCACTTGAAAGTCTAAAATATTTGACAGTCAGTAAATGTATTCAAACTACTGCGGCATTTAGCAATGGTCAAATATCTAGCTATACATTATATACTGTCACATATATTTAATGTATGTGCAAAAATGTCACCAGACAGAATAGTTATGTGGAAAATATTATAATAAATGTAAAAGTTGTCATAATCTACTGATGAAAATAACCCTAATTTATTTGAACCACTGACATGAGTATATATATCTTTACTCTGACTTTTTATTCTATAATTTTAATAAATAACTTAGTGTTCATACTTGTTTCCATCTTGTGCGATGTCCTGGGATGAGGTGGAGGTTTGAATACAGAAAAAAATCAAGCGGAAATTAGTAGGTACCTTTTATTTTCTAAGTACAGTGAAGTAAAGTTTGAATGTGTTTTAATATTCTTGGATATTTAAATGCCCTGGGGCATCTTGTATTTAGGAGGAAATTTTTTTTTATTAGTTTCTTTGTGTATTTTCTGGTTTTTTTCCCCTGTTTTGCATAAACTTCAAAGGTAATTTTTTTACTTGTGACTTTCTATGAAATCCTGGAAAATGTTCATAAGGTCAAATGAGCTGTTTTGATGTGGTGTTTGGATGTTCATTCTCTCATTGTTTTTGAAGTAAATAAGGCTATGTTAACATAAAACCACATAACAAATTGGCTGCATTAGCTAACTAGTAGACTGAAAGAGAGGATAGATCTTAATTCTTTTTTTATTGTTGATTTCTCTAGTCCACATTTGACTCCAGATTGGTATGACGTTGTCCAGGGATAAAATCCATCAAATTTCCAAATATTCTCACAACTACTGTGGAACTTACATAGGTAGGCATTGGATATTAAAATATAGGATACCAGTGGATCTTTCTGAATGGGAGTGAGACTCATAGTGCTAGTACTAAAGTAACAGCTTTATTTTCTTCTATCATTTCTCATCCCACAAGATTTAACCACCTTACTAATGTGCTCTATGATGTTCTCTACCAAATATTAATATCAGCATTATTACAGTGTCAGCATTTCTCTAGTGTTAGCAGATATATTGTTTTCATTATATAAATCTAGTCCCCACACTCCCTGCTTTCCAGTTTAATTAATCCTCTGTCATACCAACGCTGCCAAGAAACCTGTGGCTATTTATAGAATGGTATCATATTTTAATATGCAAAAGATAAATACTACTTGGAATGTTGCAAACTGTGCTACAAGTGGGATTTAAAAGTAAAAAATTAATTTGACTCAGTAGTAGAAGCTATAGGTTGCCTTTAATGCTTTTTACTCTGTGAAACATGTTAACTGTCATCAAGCAGGTAGTAGGTTAGCTTTAATTTTGAGTTTTTGACCTTCAGTTCTCTTAGAAGAGATGTTGTGTGTTGATGGGCTGTGCTCAAACAGGGGAAGATAACTTGAAGTTATCTGTTTGTGCTCTGTGCAGCAAGAGCTCAAAACACAGTGATCAGGTGCCAAAACTTCTCTGTAAATAAATTTTTTTTGGAAAACAGTTTTCATTTAGATGGATAAGTCTTCACTGGTGAGTAGCCACATTTTCCAAGACCTGCCATGCAGCAGGAAGGGAAATAACCCTACATCTCCTCAAAGGTGCCCAAAGATTCATGACTCTGGCTGTTTGCATCAGCCCTCTGCAAATAAATGTCTCAATAGTGAAAGAGAGGCTTCAAAGAAAACTCTATCAACCTCAAAATATTGGGCAGAAACAGCTTACACGTTACGAGTTTGGAAACTTGCATTCATGCCAAAACAGTAATGTTTTTTGGTAGTACTGCTTCAGGTCATAAGTCTACAGGCTAAAGACACCTAGAACTGGCCAGGGCTTGTATTGGAGGTGTCTTTGGTCCTTCTTTGCATCCCCAAATCCAAGGTGTGACATTCTCCTAGAAAAGGTTATGTTGGGTCTTCTGCAGCTTGGCGTGTTTAGCCTTATCTTGAATAATTCTGCTCTTTATAGTTTCTACAGCTTTAGTCCAGAAATTACTTACTTCTCTATATTTCCTGCAAACTTTTTTTTTTTTTTCTGGGATTGATGGTACGTTTGCCAACTGCGGTGTCTCTGCCACCAGGTGAATATAAATGATACAGTTATAGTACCAGTAAGTGGTGTTTTCATAGTCTGGTATTTGATTTCCTTTAGAGTTCTTTGGGGAAGCAGAAATGAAAAGTGATGTGGTCACTTGGCTACTGTGCCTTTAAGAATTGAGAAATTTGGAGGCTTTGTGCAGATGATAAAGTGTTGAATTTTTTTTTTTCCTGTAGTCTTACTCTACAAAGGCCACAGGGACTCTTAAAACAAAATTAATTTTTCCTCAGTATACCAGTACATTGCAAAAACCTTTGCAAACATTGATTTTAAAACAAGTGATTGAGTATTTGCATATACAAAATAATAAAAAAAAAAAATCAATTACATTCCTAAGAACAAATATATGCCAGTAATTCTGTTGAAAAAAAGTGCTTGTGGCACACTTTCTCTTCATTTTTCTGTTTAATACCCCAGCTGTTTTACTGGTCTACATTTTTCTTCAAAATACTGAAAGTGAGAAAACAATGTTTCTACATAAAAGGTTGAAACTATTTTTGATTTAACTCAAAGGCATTCAGGAGCAAGCAAATGCTGTCAAGTGTCTTCAGCCAGTAGATTTCAGTTTGTATTTAATACTTGCATAACTTAAACATTAGCCAGGAGAATTTTTAAGCTTTTTTTTTTCCTTTAATTTTGCTTGAAAAAAGTAAAAAATACTCCTCCTGGACTGAGATCTTGTATCTCAAGTTTCAGACTGAAGTAAACTTTTACAGCCGAGTTGTAAAATAGCAGTTTATGAGACAAACTCTGCCAAAACTTTAACTATAACTGTGCCAATGTGCCATTATAATAATCCAACAATAATCATGGTCCATTATATTAAATCACTCGCACAGACAAAGGCTGCTAACCTTTCCAAGTGGGAAAAAATGTTCCTTTCAAATCAGGGATAAATTCCAACTGAGAAGACCAAATGCTCCAGCCTTTAAGTAGTGAATACATTTACTTCTCCCCAGGGCTCAAATAACCCAACATTTGGTAAATGTTTAACAAGGACGAATTCTCCCTCCCATTTGCCCTTTTCTCATATACACTAGATTAACAAATTTAGCTTAACAAGATGATCTGTGTTACCCCCTGGTATCCCTCAATTGGATCCTTCCTCCTGTTATTGGCGTATCATCCCAGTCCATTTGTTTGATAAGAGGACCCAAGGTAATTAGCTGTGTGGCAGAAACAGTGTCTTCCACCAGCCCCACCTCTTACACAGGCAAGTCTCCCACAAACACAAGAAGGTGCTTTTGCTGTTGCTCTTTTCTTTTTGCACATGCTTTTTTTTTTTTTTTTTTTTTTTAAAGGGATCTCCTTTTTGTAGCATTTTACAGAGGAGATTAAGTGAGCATGGCATGTAACTCTTGATTCCCGTTATGCCTCCCCTGCAGCATGTCAGGAGCTAAATCAAAGCCTCTGCAGGAATTCACAAATCCAGCTTAGAAATCTCATATTTAGTCCTGGGTAAATGAACATTGTTGAGGGCAGAATAACCGTAGGCACTCTGACACATTCCGGGGGTGGTGGTGGGCTGTGCCTGTGTCAGCTCCATGGAGTCACGGATTCCTCTGTTAGCCTTTTCTATTTTCAGCTGGGTTTTGCCACATTCAGATGCCCTGTTGTTGTTTCATGTTGCATCTGGCAAGCTGGATGGATGGAAAAACTACAGGAGTAGGCTCACAATGATGAGCAGGTTTCAGATTTGGAGAAAGTTTCCCTGTGATTTTTTTTTTTGTTTGTTTGTTTGGTTTTTTTGGGTTTTTTTTGTTTTGTTTTGTTTTTTTTGGTTTTTTTTTTTTTTGTGGATTTGTTTTTTGTTTTTTTTTCTTTAGCTTGTGAAATGATTGGGCTTATGCTGTGAAAGGAATTTGGTGCTCTCCTGTTTTTCCTGGAAATGTATTAGCAACTTCAGAGCTGCCAACTTTGCCGCGAGACATTCATGAAGGTTAATGCCTGCAAGGGCTGGGAGGAGAGCAGAGTTAGGATGAGAAGGACCTAAAGCCTATATTGGTGATCTGAAGTGAACTGAGCAGCTGCATTTAATTCCAGAACTAGAGCCTTTACCTGCACTTAACACTTGAACAGTGGTGGTGACAGCTGGCAAAAGTCTCTAATGCTTTTAACGGCTGTCAGTGTCACTGATGAATAAAGCACCTTCCCACGACTGAACTGGAGGAAGGACATCTGTTTTTGAAACCTGGCTAGAGGATTGTCCTGCACATGTGTGTTACTGTGTGAGCCATTATTGCCACCACCTTGGTTTGTGGTTTTCCCTCTGATCCAAAAGTGAAATCCTGGTTGGAAGTCAGGCAGTACCTTTGGTGTGCTGGAGGAGACCTAAGGCAGGAGCAGTGTGATGCTGCTCAGTGTGCACTTCAGCATCCCAGCATTCCTCTGTGAGCCACTGAATTTCATCACTTCTCCAGCACCGAGGGCTCCACACTTGATAGTGCTCAGTGACTTAAATATCCTTGCCAAAAGAGTCCTTGGATGAGCTCAGGATTGTGGCAATGACAAGGAGTGTGGTGATCTGCTTTCCTGTGGGGATGGACCCTGCTGTTTGGGTTGGTGGATCCCCAGCTGAGAATCAAGCCATTGTCATTCCAGTTGGCTTTTTCCCTGGTTTCTGACCAGCTAACCTTCTGGAGGTATTTGTTTTGGACTTGCTCTTGTCATTCTTGTCTCTGAGACCTCAAATTGGGTGATGGCAATGTCAGACTTTAGTCAGCCTGGCCATTGAAGCTGACAGTGAACATAACTTGTTTTTTTGTGTGATAAACATCACCAAGGGCTCAACACTGAACTGCTCACTGTAGCAGACAGGGATTGTGCCGTCATCTCTGCAGGAGAGGTCTCATATCCCAGAAAAGGACTACTATGTGTTTCCTTCAGCTCTGCGGCGAGAGTGGTTTGGGATTTACCTGCAGGTAAAGCAAGATCTTCACCTACTTCACTGCCTTATCATTTCAGTTGTGATTGCCAAGGTGATGGGTTTGGGGAGACTCCTCAGTGGAAAGGAATTTGCCCTTCAGTTCTGCAAATACATTCACTTCTAAGGAGTTTCTACATGAATGAAGACGTGTTCTATTTGTAACCAACTCCTTTAATTGTTGGGAAAGGAAAAAATTCTCACCTGTTTGTATATTTATCAATCAAGATAAATTAAATAACACAGCCTAAGTGCAAGAAGGCACAGGAGAACCCATTTGGATAGATAGGACTCTTCATTCTCGAGTTATTCACACAGCTGTTCTGCTGTACTGAGGCACGAAAAAGAAAAACCATTGAAGTGCTTCAGTAACACCAAGAAAAAAACTAGATGGGAGAACTATGTAATAGAACTGTGTCACAAGATAATCACTCCTTGCTGATACACAAATGCTACAGCAGAAATCCATCCTTGTCATAAAGATGCAATTACCGATGTCTCAGTAGTTTGATCAGAAAGGTAGATACCCAGATGATAGAGCAAAGAGACAATATTTCCATTCAGTCCTTAACCATCTCCTTATATGTGTCTGCATAATGCTTCCAATTTTCCTCTATTGTCTTCCCAATAAGAGAAAAAAGAGTATTTCTGAATGTCTGGGGAAAATAACCCAAAAGACATGCATTCATTTAAGGAATTACAGAAATAAAAAGTGATATATTCTGTGTTTGGCAGATAATTTTCACTCTGGGTGCTAGTACATAAAGTCAGATCCCCAAATTACTCATTCTAAAGGTTCTGGCATTTCAAGGCACTAAAGAGATCTCTTGTTTGAAATCTACTTTACCAATAACCTGTCCACTCAACAGCTTTCCTCTCTGGTCGAGGTGCTCTTTTAATTTAGGTTCAAGCAGTGCTTGATTCTGCAAAATGTCAGAAATTGTCTGCACATCCTCAAACTTCAGTAAGGCTTGGGAGCGACAGAGGTCCTTGGGACCTTGCAACAGGTTTTCCATTTGACTGGTGATATTGTTAGATGGAATTTAATCTCTGCAAGATCAGGAAGTTGTTTCTGGGAACTGATGCCCCAGCGTTTGCTGCATCTCAGGAACCTGCTCTTAACCTCATGAAGGATGACTTCCTTGCAGGAAAGGATCTATTCTGTTAGGATGGGATGATTAGTTTACAAAGCCCTTCTTTGTTCTCTGCTTGTCTCACTTTTTTTTACCTATTTAAAAAGTCAATTATTCCAGTTTCTGTTCTGATAGCATCTAGGGATAGAGCTAATGAGTATCTTTGGAGCTGCTGGTGTGTTACTGGCTGTTTAAAAAGCAGGCTCAGCTCTGGCTGACTTGGGGCTCCTTCAAGTGTTCTTGAAGTCACACTGTGTTCAAACAAGGTGTCCAATGCTGTCTGCTCCTCTTGAGATTCACTGACTGGAGACCTAATTAGACCCAGTGTTGATCTGGTTTAGCAGTTTAGGATTGAGGAAATACTAATGGAGTCTGTCACTGAGCCCTGCACCCTCTTGTCTTGGAGCTACGGTCCTTATGGAGGTACAGGAGGACCAAAGAGATGTGAAGCCCTTACAGTTTCCCTGGAGCACAACATTTCATTGCTTCCCCTAGAAATTAGCTGTGCTCTGGCAATGCAGCCTAATTCTGGGAACCACTCTGTGTTTTGTGCCGTGAAGCCAGGCCACACTACCAGGCTAATAGGAAAACTTCTGCCATGAGATCAGTCTTCTGCCCATGGAACGCGCCAGAATCTGTGGTCGTCCAGAAAGACTGACAGAAAGTTTTCTGTTCAGAGGTTGCCTAAGTGTCTCTCCTATAAAACTGTGGTTTGTCTGAGAAAATAGTGTGAATGATCTACAGGGAAATGCAGACTTTCCACTCTCTACATGTCCTATATAAAACGGCAGTTTTCCAGTGTCACTTGTAAGTGATACTTTCCTTGATGGGCAATTAGAAGCCAGAGGACTTGGTTGAAGGCCATAAAAACATCAAAAAATCCTTTTTTGGTTGCAAGAAAGGAGCTGTCTAGCTTGGTGGGTAAGGCTGGCCCATCTTTGCCTGTTTTTATGAGTCTCTTTTTAGGTATAAGTTCAAAAATATCTTCCTCTTAACTACTTCCAAAAGGTCAGTGGAAAGTGCTGCTTCACCAGTTACACAAAACACTTTGAGGGATGGGGAAGAATCAGAACTGAGTTGTCCTTTGCATTTCTCATGACAAACATATTCAAGATCAACCACTTTCTCTCTGCTCTACTGTGAAAATGCCATTAAACCAGTTTGTTTTCTTTCTCTCCTTTTTTGATATCTAATTTTGATACAAAACTGTATTTTAGACACCACATCACCCTGAAACCTTGTAAACCTCATCAGCTATTCCCCAGCCATCCAAAGCCATGAGATGCCAGGTAAGCCTGGGAACAGGGATGGAGCTCCACTCTGTGCTGCTCAGAACGCTTTTACACAACTCTATTTTTGGCTCTTTGCTTGCTCAAATGAAACTGTCTGATTAAGTAACACATAGGAAATAGATTTCAGTCCAAGTCTGAATCATCCAGCTATTAATTTTGAAAAAAGAGGGTTTCGTTTTGTGTTGTTGGTTTGCTTTTGTTTTGTTTTTTTTTTTTTTTTAAAGTCCATGTTCACTCTTTTCCGTGTTAGTTTTCCCCCAGAGTGACACTCAGGAAGTTCATTTGGATTAGGTGTGAATTCACAGTGTATGAGCTGTGTAGACACCCTTGTGCAGAATGAAAGCTGCCTGAAGTCGACTTGGCTTTGAAAATGGATTTAGTCCACCCTAGCTCTCAGTAAGCATTTTCTTGCTGAGATATAATTAGCTAATTAGCTGATTTAGCTAATCCTTCTTTAAAATTAATTTGAATTACTTTCCTTGGCTGTCTCCTGAGAGACAGAAGTGCTCAGTTCTCCTGGTAACTAATGCTATCACATTCTGGGAGGACACAGTAGTTGTGTAGCATCCCATTTTTGAGCCTAGTTATGGGGATGGGGAGAAAAGAACTTGTGATTATTATCTAATCTAGACTTGCCACCCATTCAGTCTGTGCAGTTCAATTCCAAAGTCATTACTGGAGCTGGGACTTGTATTTCAGGTACATCTGACCTTTCACTTGAGCAACCAAGGCTCTAATTTCAAGTCAAGCCATGAGGTGTAGGTGAGGTCTCAAGTTCCTTTCTAAATTGCCAGGCTTGAGTGCTGGATGCACAACTAGATTCTCTAACACCTTTGAAAATTCACGTGAAGTCCAAGTCAAGATTTTAATTAATAAATAAATAAATTTGATATAGCATCAGTGCAGACGTTAGATTTCAACCTAGACCAGGGGAGGAAGAAGTATCTAGACAGAATGGACCTTGCCTGCTTGTGGATAGTCCGATGAATTGTAGCTTTTGAAGGCCTTCCTGAACCATTAGATGTTTGGGGTTTTTTTGAGAATGCTCTGAGAACGGACTGGAAGAGGGTAGATGGAATGCATGTACTTGAATGGAGAAAGGAAAGAGATTAAACCAGATGAGACTCCTCTGAGTTAGTTAATTGTATCCAGAGTATCGTTATCAGCATTCCCCTATCCAATTGGAATAATGTGATGTGTAATATTCCACAGCAATCTGTCCTGCTTCCAGCTCTGTTCAATGTTCTCATTAATGACGTGCACAGTGCAGTAAAGAGTATGCTTATTAAATTAGCAGACAACATGAAGCTGTAAGGCCTGCAAATATACTAGGGAACAGGATTAGGAATTTACTAAGGCATACACAAATTCAGGAACTGGCAAAAAAAGAGGGAATAAAATTCAGTTGTGGACTAACCTCAGAAGTAATTGACTGCATAAGCATGGGATGTGTAACGTTCAGGTGATGACACTTCAGAAAAGTTTTAATGAGTTATGGTTAGACCAGAGGCTGAATGCAAATTTAAAGAAGACAAAAACCACCACCTCATGGTATTTTAAAGAAAGGCAGACCTTGTAATTGGATCTTAGTAAGCATCTACCTCTCAAGACACCGTATGTGCTACTCAGCACTGATAAGGTCTTGACTAGGTTTGTTCGTATTCTTCAAAGTTTGAAAGACTTTGAATAAACAGAATAATAAAGGTCTGGGGGGAGATGGCTTATGAGGAGAAACTGGAAAAACTAAAGTTCTCTTGTCTTCTAAGGAACATTTCAGTAAGACATAAATACTTTTTAAGTACTTTAAAGACTTGTAAAAAAAATTAGGTAATTTTGTCTTTTACAAGTTTGTGATCCAGCCAGAATCACGGCAGGAGAGTTCCAGATTAGATGTTAGGAAAACTTCCCCAGAAATAATGATAGCAATGGGCTAGGGCAGACTGCCAGGTGAAGCCATGTAGTTTCTGTTGTTGGTGGTCAGTAGGAACAGGTTTGAAAAAAAAAGATTGGCAGAGAAATTAACATAGTCACCCCTGGCTTGTGGGATGACTGGAGAAGGGTTCATTAGAGGACTTCTTGTGGTCTTTTTTGGTCCGGGGATGTGAAAGCAATCAGTACAGTACTCAGAGTAGTATCCATGGGCAGCGATTACACAATTAGATATTTATGCTACTGTTCTAATCTTTGCAGGTAATTAGTTTAATTATTTCTGGATTCTGTTATGAGTATCTAGGTCAGGATCAGGACACTGTGAGAGCAGATCAGGTGTATACACATGGATACCTGCTTTCCAAATGCACCACAGTTTTCTGTGAAGCTTTGTTCCCAGTCATACTCTTATGTTCCAAAGAGGATCCTGGACTCTTTGGAACATAAAATTTGGCAATATTTTTCCTGTTAAATTTATCTTGAATTTGGTAAACTGTTTCAATTAAAGTTTGTTGTTTGTTTTTTTTTTTTTTAATATTTGCTCAGCAAAGTATTCTGATTCTCTGTGATAGATTGACGCAGAACCCATCCTATTCACAAATGAGTGCTTCTTGTGCTGTGTGGTTTAGGCATTTTCCCAGCCTTGGATAAAACTGTGCTTTGAGTTAAGAAGTTGGAGACCTGTGTCTGTGTGTCACAGCCTACATATTCTTGCTGGTGCTTCATGAATTTGAGGGGGTCACTGTTTGTGTGGTGTCTGCAGTAATCTTTCATTTTTCTGATTTAGGAAATAAAATTGTATGCACATATATTTTTGCTGCATTAAACACATCTAGAGCACTGTGTCGATCTCCTTCTCTTGTCACTTCCCTTCTGTTACATAGAGGTAACTTCAGCTGTTACCTCTACATAAAACTACAAGGCTGTCTAGGGCAGGTAGGTGGGATGGAGGAACGCAGAATTAGCTTTTCCCCCTCTGATTTGAGTCACCACTGAAGATAAAATCATCTCTACCAGCACACACCTGGAATACGCATTGCAGTGCAATGGAAGAGAAAGCTGTGAGACAGTTCAGAGTTGTTATAAGGTAACTGCTAACTTATATTCCTTAATTTAATACATTAAAAAATCTAAAAACTTGCAAATTGCCCAAAACTTTCATCTTTGGAAATACTGGGTTTTTTATGTACTCAAGCATTGTCTTGGCTTTTATGTTTTAAGTGTGGACAGGCAGTCTACTGCTTGAAACAACATTTAAGAAGAGGAGTCAATTCTTCTGCATTTTGGAAGAGTGAGTGAGTTTGGAGCAGTCATTTCAGTGGTTCATTATGCATGCAGGCACCTCTGTTTGTCTAAGTAATCATAGTAATTTCTTTTATTCTATTCTTCAAAGTCCCAGATGAAATATGGGCTGCATGGATTTTAGTACAGTAAATGCATGTAATTCAAGATACAAAGAGAGGAAAGAAGCATTTATTTTACAGATGGATAACCGAATCATACAGAACTAAGAGACCGTCCAAAAATAATACAGAAAAACTGTGGCAGAGCATGGATTCAAGCCTGTACTTTGTGATGTCTCACTCGGATCCCTGATTACAAGGCTCCTTTTAACTTTTCAAGTTGTTCTTTTATACATAAGAAGTATTATCACTTAGACTTTTAGCTATTTTGCTATTAAATTAAACATTTCTTTGCTCTGCTGGAACACAGAGCTGGAACGCTAGTGTGACTAACTGGAAGATGATGATTTCCCACCAAAGGTGGGGAGATGTGGCCAAATGGATAGGAACCAGTCTTGCGTCAGGCTTGACCCATTACGTGTCACATCCAGAAGTGCCACATTGCTGCCTCCCTGCACCTTTGTGATGTATCTCACACTTGTCACAGCAGCTCTCGGTGTGGCTCTTGCCACGGTTATCACTCAGGATCCTTGGCTTGGGACACAGAGGACAGCTGTGCTATTAGAGAAGTGCCATCGTGGGAAGATGGAGCTGCAGCCGGCGTGGCTGGAATATCAGCACCACTCCTGACATTCTTGGACACCTCCTCTTTGCTGCGCTCCTCTTTCCCACTCTTGCTTCCCCCAGCCCTTTTAAACTGCACGGGTCAGATGAAAATTTCTACTCAGCAATTTTCTTTTTTCCTCTCCCTCCCCCCATACTTTTAACCATATGAGCTTGTCTGAGAGGAGAAATATGTGCTGTCTCAGAGACAAACGTGGGTGTGAAAGAGTGCGCTTAGTAAGGCCTTTCTTCAGGTTAAGAAAACAGCAAACTCGTTCTGTGACATTCTCTCATCCTCTGGTGACCTGTGCAAGGCACGGGGAGTGTTGTACATACACCTGAAGCTAAAACAAAGCTGAAAAACATCTAAAACCTGCAGTTGTTGGGTGGGGTTGGAGTGAATGAGCAGGTGCATACCAAAGCAAAATTATCTTGAGTTGTGTTGCTGTCCTGTTTCATAATCATTAAGCAGGTTTGGGAATAGAAAACTTTCAGGGGAAAGAGAAAGAAGAATGAGAAATGGCGATTCAGAAGTCAGTGGCTTTCCTGGAAGCAGACCAGTAGTTGCTCCTGGCTGCCTGACTGCCAAGTTTTGGCAGAGATTTAAAAGCTGAGTATCTGTTGACTGTCAGGCCAGTGCTGTCAGTCACCTACGTTCAGGTTAATGCTTCAGGGAGCTGGCCAAATTCCAGGGGATAGCTTGCCTAAATAAAGATATCACTGCTCTTTCCTTGGAACTACATGTTCTTCCCTCCTCCCACAATCTTTTGCTCCTTCTTTGTGCTGTGGAAAAGTGAGATGGCTCTGCACAACTTGGGGATGTTCAGATCCAGACCAAAATTTCACATTCCTATTGGAAAAAAAAAGAAAAACACTTAAATACAGAAGCCTTAAAATTAAGACTGATCCAGATTAATATTTTTCTGTGCTTTTTTGTTGGTGGTGTTTTGTTTTGGTTTTGTTATTGTTGTGTTTCTTGGAGGGTTTTTTGTTTGTTTGTTTGTTGCTTTTTTTCCAGAACAGGATGAACTGAACAGATAGGCTGAAAAATGTAGTGAGTAATATGTGTAAACTCAAGCCTTTGGTATGCAGCTTAATCTGGCACAGCACCCAACTTGCCTGACTAATCTGCTTTATGTCAGCATGACAAGGTTTGTTGGAAGTGATGATATCTTTCAGTAGACAAAGTAATTTAGTTGGCTGTCTATTAGTAGTGTTAGACAAGGTTTCAGGCACATAAGCCCTTCTGAAGGCCACCTGAAAGCTTAAAAGAAGGCATCACCTTTGCTTTCAGCTGACTTGTGGAAGCAGCTGGGAGCTTAAAGCTTGCCTGCTTTCTGTCTTTTTTGTTTGGTCTTATGTAGGATTTTCTCTACCATCTCTACCTGATATCTAGAGACCACCTTTTCCACCCAAGAGGGTAATAACTTCTTTTTCTTCTGTTTTAATAGGAAAAATTTCAGAACAGCTGGATTTAGGGGGTCTTAGGTTTTGGTGTACTCAGCCTTGTTTTGCTTTGCCGGCCATTTATTCTGTGATGCACATGTTCTACATTGTCTTAAAATCAGAGCCTCTCATGGTGTCTGAATTTGAGTATCTCAAATGTCTAAAGTCAGCAACCACTATTGAAAAGCACAGATTTTAAAGCTATTTGTAATAAGATAAAAGACAATAAATTAGTTAAGTTTCTCTTCTGTGCTATTTCCCTTCAATAAAGAAGAAATGAGGTTACTTAGTCACTTGCCTCTGTTGTGGATTAAAAGTGATAATGCCAAATAGCTACCAAAAGCTTTACAACAATATTAAAATCTAGCAACTGAGTAAAGGAACCGGAATACTCAAACTGGAGCTGAAAAAAAATAATGAAAACCACCCTGTCTCATGGATAGTTTTGGTCCTCATTATAGATTAGTAGTTTTGTGAGATGATGTAGAAATGTTCCTTATTATCACAGCTTTATTGCCTACCTCTGTACATCTGTTCCAAAATTCATTTCAAAATGGCCAGACATTTCAATAATCCAGTGTGGCTTGGAATTTTCATATTGTTTCTGGTGCATTAAAATCTGGATGGAAAGCTGGTACTTTTAAATTTACAATTGCACAGACCGTACAACATCTGGGTAGCTTTGCTCTATTGCTTTCCCTGTTCCTTTAAATTTAGGCTGAAGTTATGATGTGCATGAAAGGCTAAGGACCTTGTGTGTGGCAGGTGTTATTTCAAGCTGACAAAAATTCAGTAATATGTTCATTTTACTTTGATATGGCCTTTTACAAAAATGCATAAACCTCTGATTCAAACCTTGGCAAAATAGTTTTATTTTAAAAACAGGAAAATGGGGGATCTTTTGGACTAGGAGAAATTACCAATCAACTTACACATGCATGGGTGTATTTATATAAAAAAAAACTCCATGGAATTGTTCCCTAAGAAGTTATTTATTTATTATTCCTTCAAATTAATGTTCCATCCCTTCTCTATTGAGATCCACTGCTGTAGTTTCTGGAGAACCAGTGAAATGTTCTGGTTTTTTTTGTTTTCCAAGAATGATAACACTGAGGCAAACTGCAGATTTCTGAGTTATATAGATTCCTTAGAAATTCTTGAATAGTTACTCCTCATTGCCAGTCAAATAGCCATACTTTGACTTAAAGTGATCTGTATAGATGAATCTTTAGCTGACTGAAACGTCTTAGTTCTAGTGGTCCACACTGAGCTTTGTTGTCTTTACATGAGTTATATATGTTTGATATAAGGCTGTTCTACCCCAACACTTCTGTGGCATCCTAAATATAGTCAGTATCAGAAACCTTCTTTAGTCTGGAGGCTTGCACAATAGTACAAACAACCAAACAAACCAAACAAAACCAACAACTAAAAACCACCTGACCCCCACTCCCCACCCCCAAAAAGTCTCGATTCATGACTATGAGAAAGGATGCAAATGTT
Organism: Chiroxiphia lanceolata; assembly: GCF_009829145.1. Classification (NCBI taxonomy): domain Eukaryota; kingdom Metazoa; phylum Chordata; class Aves; order Passeriformes; family Pipridae; genus Chiroxiphia; species Chiroxiphia lanceolata. The sequence continues at coordinate 11,751,404 of NC_045639.1, forward strand.
ATGTTCATCATCCCTGTGTCTGTGAATCAAAATCTTTGGGAGAAAGCTATGTTGCTCTCTTAAATACTACACATCCAAATCTACTGAAGGAGTCTGTGGGGTTTTCTGTATTGTTCATGCTTAGCCACAGGAACAAGAATTTTGGGGAAAGCTGTGCATGTAACTAAATCCCAACTTAATGGTTGCTCCTTAATCCTTTGGAGTGAGTCCCTGTAAAACCCCCATTGGGAGACATATCAGAGGGTTCCTCTGGATGAAATGCTGGTTAAAAGCCCAATCCTGGTTGTGTTTGGCATTACTTTTGAGGTGGGTACAGGGCTATTTTGCCAGAACAGGTCTGATCAAATTGTGTTTTCAACCTGACCTTCTCCTCACCCCTAATAACTTCCTGGTTCCTTGGTCAGAGAGAGATTTATGAGCAAGAACAAAGCATGATGTGTCTGTCCCAGCACCGAGGGAAACCAGAAAACTTATTAAGAGAGAAGGGAGGGGGAGAGAAGAGAGAGAATGAGAAGGAAGGGAGGCTGGAAGTGAGTCCTGCTTTCAGACGGAATCACCTCAGCTTCTGGTCTACTGTAATTACCCAGCCACTGAAGAAATAAAACGCTGAAAAATCAATTTTATAAAAAAAATCAATGTTTTAAACAATTTGAAAAACTCTCATAATTTTAAATCTCTCTACAATGTACATGTTCAGAGCACTGATCACCTTCAAACTGAAGTGTTCCAATAATTTTAAATTGTTCTGCACAGAAAGGGCTCTGAACCCCCATTTCACTCCCAAATGGAAGCAGCCTTGAAAGTGTGAAGCACACCAGTAATTTTTAAATAACCCTCTCTGTCTAGCCCTGTTTGTGCTTCCATAAGTTCATACAACTCAAAATTTCAGTGTTGTTTTACATTGAAAGAATTTCTTCCTCTAATCTGTAAAGATGATTTTTGTCTATTATATTAAAAGATTTTTTTTTAGTTAGAAATATGAAGACTTTTCTCAGGTTTTTGATTACTGAAATTATGAATCTTTTCCCATTAAAAGTTTTTCCATTTGTTCCTGTATTTAGTCCAGCCAAAAAGTACAAATTGATGAGTATAGCTGTTATCATTTCCTAACTTACAGCTCTGTGCAGAAAGTGATTTTACATTGAATTGTAATTTCATTCACAAGGGCTTTAGACCTTATATAATTAAAATACCTCAATCCTCTTCAAATTAGAAAAGCAAATTGTTACATATCATAAGTAGGTGCTTTTCACTCTAATGACAGTCACTTAGATGATTTATGACATACATTATTTTATATCAAAGTACAATGAAATAGGCATTACCAAAGGTAATCTCAGTAATGTCTGAAAAGGGATCTCAAACCTCAGTGCAACAATGAATGCAGTATTTAAAATGCAAAACCCAAAGACATTATTATGGTTTTGATTTCTTATGCCACAGCTTCTCCTGATCTGTTATATTAGTACAGCAGTACAAAGGGTGTTTTGGATGTATTTTGCTAAGATAACAGACGGGAAAAATGAAATATAAAGTCAGGTTTTATGCAGAAATTGTTATCAAAGGAATGATAAAGTAAAACTGCACAATCGCAAGGAAAAACAATTGATGATGTATAAACTGAAATATATTGAGCTCATGGAATATGCTCATTTTCAGCTTTTAAGCCCTTGCATTATTAAAATGCATAATAAAATAAAATGCTCGGATAATGTATAAACAAATCAGAATAAAGTAGCTTCTTGAATATAATTATTTTCGTATTTCTGTATTCTGTATGAAGATCATCCCCTCTCTCCTCCCCCACTCCTACAGCAGTGACCTGTTCCAGAGCCTTGGAGTCAGTGGTGAGAATCCCAGTATTCTTGGAGTACTTTGTGGCAGGCAAATGCTACCCTGCAACACTGCATCAGAACAGGGACAAATGGCTATAAACGAGAACAAATGGTTGTGTGTTGGCCATGAATACATTTAGGCTGGAGATGAGAAAAAAGGTGCCTAACCATCTGAAGTGTGAGACTGGAGCAGACTTCCCGCAGGAATAATGGGAATTTAAAAAAAAAAAAAATTTTAAAAAAAAATTGAAAGTTACATTGATTTTAAGTGAGAAGTTGAGAGATTTAAGGTGGTTGCCTGCAGTGTTACAGGACCTATAAGGCTGCTTGTAGTATCCATCCTGTGAGCCTCAGTCTTGCAGATATTCTCCTGTGCTGGTTGCTGAATGGATGTACTCGAATGAAGTGGGGAGGTCTTGGTGTGTGAGGATCCAAAAGTCATAAAGGCTGATGGAAATGGTGTCTGAGTAAGCAAATAAATGCTGAAGCTGCTTGACTTGGGATGAGAAAATGTCAGGGTTTCAACAGTTCTGGTGTAGGGGCTTCACGAGTACAGAGGAGTGAGCAGCAAAGAACTCCCAAGAATGACTGAAGGACTGGGCAACCTGATTTACCATGAAAAGCTTAGGAAAGCCAGTCTAGTTACCTTGAGGGTTATGGGAGACTCGATCACCTGCTGGGGCAGCACGCATGGGGAGCACAAGGGTCATCTTAAATCTGCCAGATCCCAGAGAACCTCCCAGAAGGGGTTCTGAGAGACTTCCCAACCTGTCCTTCAGTCCTCCCCCGGGGCAGCTCTGGCCCCACTCTGTCCCTCACACCCAAACCACTCTTGGTGGAGCTACACCCATTCAGCCTCTACATGTAACAGGGTGAAGATCATGAACCTCCCAAGGGCTGAGAGGGGAAAGGCAGCGTGTTCTTCATCATGAAAAATGTTCAAGCTTTTCCGAGAGACATCTTTCCCAGGAATTAGCTCTCAAAGCACTGTGGCTGTGCCAGCTGAGCATGTTTGTCCCTGATGGCTGCATAATCGATGGTGCTGCGGTCTGGTGCTTGCTGACTGAGCCCCAGCCTGAACGTGCTTAGCAGTTTGCCTCTCATTTGCGTCAGCATCTAAATAAAGATGAATACCATTTTTTCCCCCCCTCTTTTCAAGATGGGCTGTTAATTTTATAACAGAAGAGCAATCTAAAGGCTTATATAATTAAGAGCACATTTTTTTAAAATTTCAGAGGACTATTTTTTTTTATTCCAATGTTCAGCAGCCATAACTGGGGAGAAAATTGTAAAGGCTCTTAAATGGCAGCAGTCACATTTCCAAAGCATCCTCAACAGCAAGAGTTCCCCTTACTCAGAAAACCTGGTTTTGCATACCAAAATGAAACCTCAGGGCTTTAGAAACATAATAAATTCACATTTCATTTTTAATAAAATCCCTTCCCCATTCTTGTGCTCAAAGTGCTACTTGGAATATACACTCTTTTCAGCAAAAAACAACCTCTGCCTTGAGGCTAATTTCAGAGTTAGTCCTGACAAGTTGTGGTCAGTAAGTCCTGGCTCATTGTACCACTCTAGTTTCAGCGGAGAAAGTGGAGGTAGTATTCTGCAGTGTTTCAGTGTGATATGTGTCCCCTGTTTTTTCACAGCTGGAATATCAAAAGCTCCTCTCATTCCCCTGATTTTCTTACCTTGATGAAGGGGTTGAGCACACCACGCTTGCAAAATCTGTTTGGGACAGTGGTGTAGGGGGATGAAAAATGTGAGAGCAGAAGCTTTAATGCTGCTTGGTGGGTGCAGAAATAGTTCCACGTACCTTAGAACCATCTTCCAACTTTCAGGAGTTGATATTTTGATCTGCCCAATTTAATCAACTTTTACTGCTTAGTGAGTGTGGTAGGGATAGGACAAGGCAGAATGGTGTTGAGATTAGCTGTTAGTAAGAAATTCTTTAATGTGAGGGTGGTGAAGCACTGGAACAGGTTGCTCAGAGCAGCTATCCCCATCCTGGAAGTGTTCAAGGCCAGGTTGAACGGGGCTCTGAGCAACCTGATCTGCTGGACGCTGTCTCTGCTTATGGCAGAAAGGTTGGAATGAAATAATCTTTAAGGTCTCTTTCAACCCATGGCTTTCTATGACTCTATGAAAAATTCAGCTTGATGAATAAATGTTTGTGTTTCTGGATGAAGTGTTTTACTCTGGGGAAAGTTACGAGGAAAGGGGGTAACAACAAACAGTCACAATGGAACATGGTTAGGGAGTCAAGTCTGATCAGTCTCTCTCTGCATGCTTTGGTGGATCTAAAGTTAGGTTCCTCTTTGTAGCTCTTTTTGTCTCACTATGAGCTCTCCTGGTGTGGCAGGTGGGATTTTCAGTGGTCAATGGTTATGGGAGTGAACAAACCAGCAACTATAACCATGGCTTTGTGCTTAAAACCAGAAGTTTTTCCCTACCCTGCGATTGCCTGGAAAGCTTCAGAGACTGAAATATGTGCAAAGCTCAGAGCTCCTGAGCAGATGTGGTCTGTTGGGATCTCCTGATGGTGACAGTGTGGAAAAGAGCCAGGAGGAAAACTCTGGGGCGGGGCGGGGGGGAGGAAAAGTGATATGAAGGTAGAAAACCATTTAGTACGTAGAGCTGACGACTGCACTTGACGAGTGAGCAGAGTGACCTTTTTAATGGTAGTGGTGAACCACTGGACATGGATAAATTGGGAGGAGGGGGCTGCTATCATTTTAAAGTAAACCAATTCTTTTAAAATTCTGTTAAGTGTGGTTTTCCTGTTGATTCTGTAGAGACATTACCTGTCAGTTGCTTGTTTCCAGGTTTAAAACTGTTTTCTCACTTAAGACTTGGAGATACAGTTCCATTGCTTTTAGTAAAGATTCCTGCAGAAGAAACTGTGGGAAGATAGTGGTGGCATTTTTAAGATATCCTGGAATATATCAAATACAGGAAATGTATAAAGCAATAACCGTAATAAGGGTTTCTCTTCTATTTTACCAAGGAGGAGAAAAATACAGTAATGAGATCTCGGGTTTAGGATAGCGTTGCAGGGTTAAGGTTGAAGGAGAGATAATTGATGTTTGTCTCAGCTATGTGAGGAATTTGAAGTCAACACCTACCTCATACAGCAGTTTCTGGGGAGGGGGGAGAAAGTTATTCATATTCCAAATGGTGAGTCTGTCTGTCCTCACTCAGAGGCACTTTGTCAGGTGTACACACTCTCGTGCTTTTGGGGTGTGTTTCCTGTTATCCTAGCATGGAGTTACATGATTCTTTGGCAGAACTCATTACTGTTGGATGGGCCAGGGGCAGAACTAACAAGGACATACCTCTACACTAGGTGGAAGTCACCTGTTTGGGACTTGAAGGCATCGGTTCTGCTTTTCTTGTTTTGTTTTTCATGAATGCTTCTGCTCTATTTGTCTGTAAAATCCTCATCCTCCTAAAAGGTAAATAAAATTTGCCCAGAGGATTGTTTTGAGCAGCAAAGTTTTGTACTTTTAACGTGAGACATCCTGAAGAGCTTAACTGCAATGGGGACTTACTGGGCACCGCTCTCCATTGCATCCAGCCCTTGTGGGGTGCAGGAGAGGCTGGGATCATCTCTGAGCTGGCTACAAAGCTTGTGTTCTTTCTGACCTTGTCCCAGCTATGTCTGCAAGCACTAGTTTCTATTTTCCACCCACCCATTAGCCAAGTCCTTTGTGCTCTCATCTTTCCCCAAGTCATTTTTAGGTCCTTGTCCTCCAACCATTCTTCCTATAGTGTGTAAAGCAGAAGGGAAGGCAGCTGCATTGATTCTGCCACTTTATTCTTGCGTTCAGGGTGCCCTGGCTGTTCTGTCCTGAATCTGCTGGAAGGGATGTACCCTAGAGGGACCAAAAGTCCTTCCTTCCCATGTTACTCCAAAGCTTGCTGCTTCTGATTTGTACCACGTGCTGTAGAGGGTAGAGGCAGGTTGTAGAGAACCTTCCAGTCTGTCTGGTCCAAGTTTGCTATCAGCTGGGAGAGGATTGCTAGAGAGCCATGGGAACTCAGTGACTATTCAGTGGCCCATGTTACCGCTGAAATTTGGGAAACAGTGTTTCATCTGCTTCAAGGTAACTGGGCTTTACCATCCTGCCCTGTTGAGTGTGGGCCTAGGGGAGCATTTGTAACCCACAGAACCTGGCAGGTAGAGCGGGTCTCCTGTGAAGCAGGAACCCTTCACAAATGGGGAAGGGTTGTCTTATTTCTACCTGGGGTCAACACAGCACTATTCTTGGGTGCCATGCTGCAAGTGATTTTGAGAAGAAATAATATGTGTTCTTGCTCCAACATGATATAAAAATGTCTTTACATTACAGTCTATATTTTATTGAGGTTTGCTTCATATTAGAGTCATAGAAGACCTTGATTTCAATATAACAATATGAAAGTGCACGTGTAATTTCTCTTCTGATCACATTAGTGCTAAACCACTGTACATGGTAGTAATGTTAAAACTAATGTGACAGAATAATACAAGTATAAAGTGATGTAAAACCATTAATATTATAGAAAGTTATTCATTTTATACAAAGGATTCTAAGGAGTAATTTGAATAGAATTTCTTTTCTCACCTTCTGATCTAGTTGAGTTACTTTGATCAAAAGATAAGACTGATCAACAAACTTACCATTAGCTAATTTCCATACAATGACTTCTTGTTCTTACTCCTGCTCGTGGTGTAGCTCAAACCGAGCTCGCTGCTCTCAGAAACTGCTCTCTGCGGTGTAACTTGAGGTGTGGAGAGAAGAGATGTGAGATCAGGGGTGAAGCAATTTATTGAGTATTGATAACCTGGTCCACTTGGGCATGCACATTTTCCCAGTCAAGTTTAAAGGGCATGTAAAGCTTTAGTGAATTGAGCCGTAAACGTTTGAGTTACTCCTTGAATACAATAGTGGGGCAAGTTGCAACCACTAGCAAAAATGACTGTGTGCTGAGTGTAAAAGCAGCCTTCTTTCACAGTAGATTTCGGTTTTGCTCAGAGAACTGTATAGCATTTATTTTTAACTCCCTGCAAACTTTAGGTCTCTGATTAAACAAAGTAGGAGCTGGAGGATATCAAGACGTGCATTTCCCCCATTTGATCAGATCACTGAAGACAGCCAACAAGAATAAATAGTATGTGAAAAGCCAGATTTCCAGTGAAATTAAATGAAAAGTTATAAGGCTGTGGTTTTAGGAACGGCCTTTCTTTTGTGGTTTTTGGTTGAGTGTGTTTGTTAGATTTTTATAAGAACATTATTGCTTTAAGAAAAAAATTTAAACCCTGAGAAATTACTCTCAGTCTAACGAGTTCTTTTCCACTGACTACAGACATCATTAGGGGATGGCTATAGCCCGAGGCTGTGCATGAACTTTTTCTTCTAACTGTACACTTTATGTATAATTTAGCTTTCTTGCCTAAATTATTCAAGCAAATAGTGAGTGAAAATAATGGAGTTCACTGAAACCTTCCACAGTATTAAAATAAAACAGTTTTTTACGTTGATTTGAATTTTTAAGCTTTTTAATCATGGATTTCAAATGGAATACGCATGTCTTCAGCTCTTCTCTGTTGTCCCCCTGTGCCTTTTTTCAGTAAAAGGAAAGAAGAAAGGAAACGAACTTCAGCAAATACTCCATTAATTAATAAATGTTACTTATGACTACTTGAGGTAGAAGTAATAGTAATTAAGGAAAACCTATAGACACAGAAAATACATTCAGCAAGTGTTGAATTACAGGCTCTGTTATCTCTTTCACCCCAAATAAGGTCAGTGTTTAAATACTGTTGAGTTACTTTAAGCTGAAAAATACTGTTAGGGAGTTCTATGCAATAAGGCTAAACTCAAAGCTAACACAAAGGCTATAATTTTTTTCAGATAATATTTTTCTAGTTTAATATCAGTCTTCAAAAAATTCTTGCTTTGAAACCCAGGGGCCTGATCGCATGCTAGGAAATTGGTACAGCTTCAGGAAACCCTGCAGATTTCTTCCAGGTGAAGAATCAACCCTTATATGTTTGTTATTGTAGCCAGTCCTTTGCAATCTTGTTCCTCAAATCCCCTTTATAGGGTATTGCTGATGCTATTTCTAATGTGGTAAGTACTACATCTAAATTTGAATAGATTTGTTAAGTGTATGCTGTTGTGACAGCATATTCTGTGGAAGTTAAGGAATCCTGGTAATAGCTGCAAGCAGACTCCACAGTTCCCTAGCTTGGGTACGTTGTGCTTTCACTGGATGTCTGTTAGAAGAAGCATAATGATGATTTTCTGTAGATGATGGGAAGGGAGCCATATCTAGGCACCTGCTATTGTTCAAGATGGGATTCAGATCTTCAATCCCATTGCAGACCAACCAGTAGTGAGGAATCTCCCTGTGGGATGTAGATCAGGCTCTCTTTGAAAAGAATGACGTGATATAAGTATAGCTTTAACTGATTTCACCCCCACATATATGCTAACTAATGTTTGTAGTTTGTCAGTGGGCTTTGGATTAATCCCAAGTAGTCACAAATCTGATGGCTCTTAGTGCCTGGTGTAGCTACTGTCATGCAGCTCCATTCTTTCACAGTGTAGCACTCTCTGGATCCTCAACACTTACTCAAACTGCAGAAATACTGAGTCTTTTGGTTCAGGAGCTTTCCCTCGGTCTGAGTTTGTACCCATGGTGTGTTTCCACACCTGGAAAAAAGGCTGGATTTTTTGAAGACAAAACAAAACCAACAGGGTGTGTTTGAGATTTTCTTTTTTATGATTCTATGATAAATACCCTAGGAGTGACCATCTCCTGTGCTTAGTCAAAACCCTTCACAAGTTCACAAAGCAAACCAACGGGCAAGAATAAAGACCAGTTTGATGAGCTTTTTTTTTTTGCAAATTTCGCAATTCTTGTTCATTTTTATTGCAACTGTTGGCACAGCACAAGTAGCAGCAGGCAAAGATATCTGCAAACCAGTAATAATCACAGAATCAATTAGGGTGGAAAAGACCTCTGAGATCATCGAGTCCAGCCTGTTACCAAAGACCCCCTTGACAACTAGACCATGGCACTAAATGCCATGTCCAATCTTTCCTTCAACACCTCCACAGATGGTCACTCCACCGCCTCCTTGGGCAGCCCATTCCAGTGTCTAATCACCCTTTCTGTGTAGAGCATCTTCCTAATGTCCAACCTAACACACCCACACCCCACACCCCCCCCAGTGCAGCCTAGGACTGTGCCCTCTTGTCCTAAATAGGATTTGTTCTTCTTTGGAAACCACTTTGAAAAGATATTCACTCTAGATTAATTATTTCTGCATTTTTTTCTTTTATGACTTTCTTTAAAGGAGAATTGTTTTCTGATAAGAGCAGACATTTTTAACATTTTGTGTTTATTTAAAAGCTGCTGCCCTGATTGTAAGGATATTTTGTGCCACTGTTAGGTTCATTGTATGTCTCAACTGCTTGCAGTCACTTCTGCATGTATATGCGTCAGGGGCAGTTGCATAAATTAATTAAGCCAAATAGTTAAAATTTAATTCCATACAATTCAAAGTTATGTACAATCTGTGCTTTTGCTGAAGAACTTTCTGAAGTAAAGCCTGGTGATTTTTAATGTAATGATGGCTATTGACTGTAAACTTAGAAAAGGAGCAGTAGAGCTGCGTAACCTGGAGGATCCTCTCATGTTTGCATTTTGGTCTTAACTGTGAGGTGTTTGGTGTTGCACAAGAAACTGATATTCACTTATTATGCACAGAACATCAGTCTTTTCCCCTCTAGTTAACACAAGTGATGATATGTAATCTTGATGTAACGATTGAGTGGGAAGTACCTTTTTATTCATCTACATTTATTTGGTTGCTCTTGAGTCTTCAGTACTGGGGGAAAAAATTTCAGATAAAGCAAGGAAGAATTACAGAACTGGGAAGCACGTGAAACTGAGCTGCTCAGTTAATTACCCAGGAAGGTTTAGACTGTGAAATCCTTTGACAGTACAACATCCTTTTCCCAATGAATTCATGTTCACCAAAGCCCAGCTCAACATCACGTGAGAAAATTCTCCTTCTAGGGATGTTGGACATTTCGTACATTCACAAGATCAGCACAGAGCTACCCAACTCCCTGTTTGTGTCAGGAGATTAAAATGCTTGGTGAAGCCAAAACAATTTTTCATTACATCTTGCAGAATAGCTGCTTCCTTTCCTTTCTGTTTTTAATGCACTACAGTTTTTGTTTTCCTTTTTCTTTCTTTGTAATCTGTTAGGTAATAGGCTTTAGGTTGTGTTGGTATTTTGTGGCAATCTATCGTTTGACTGCCTTCATGAGGGAAGGCATCTGTCACCTAAAAACCCCAGTGCACCGAACATCTCTGACTCATGCTTGCTCTCACATTGCAGAGAAATCTATGACTTGCTCATCTGTATTTTTTTAAACCCAATTTCCACCCTGGAATTTCCACCTTCCTGGCTGATAGTTTTAGAAGTTCGTGCCCCTAGAAAAGACCTCTGGCCCTTTATAAGCTTGTGGTGTTGCTCTGTGCTCACTGTTTCACCAGCCAGCTTGCCTAAGACTTAATCTGCCACCACAGCTTCCCCGTGGATATTTTGTCTGTGTGCGTGAGTATTTAAGGGAATTTCCAGACTTTAGGCAGAACCTTTCATCAGGAGAGGAAAGAGCAGCTCTGCCTGAGTGTCCCATGGACATGATGAAGTACACTTACCGGTACAGCCAGCAAATGGAATTTTCATGTCAGACTCAGCCCTTGTCACTGCTGCCCCAGGGTAAATTAATGGCAGAGCTGAAGGGGCCACGGCCCTGTTCCCCCAAACACTATGGGATCCTGACTTCTCCTGTCATCACAGAAACCTCCACTGGGGCTCCCAGCCAAAGGGTGACATGAAGGCACATTACTGGGAGAGAGCTCAAGGAGTTCCCTGTGGGCCGCAGAGGGGGCTCATTAAATGCACCGTCTTCAGAGATGGTGCAGTTCCTCCCACACCTGGCCCCTGTCACGTTTCCCTGCCTACGTGTTGGGGAGGTCTTGCCCTTTCTCATAAACATTTGGGAACCTTTGCTGCTTTATGGAGGAAGGTACAGAACAGGAGAAAAATCTCAGTTTTGTTCCTGCCTTTCTCCATTAGACCAAGAGCAGCCTGTTTGGAAACACTGACAGGTCCATCAGCTCCTCTTAGGTTCAGAGTGATTTTGCTGTGTGTTCCCTGACTTTAATGGCCTCATGCAGATTCTTCTCCTGCTTTCCTTGGCTTCTCCATCCAATTCAAGCTGGTTTGCTGCAAAACTCCCCACTACTTCTTGCCTCTTTGTCTTGTATTCACCAAAAACTTAACTCTTCTACATTTTCTTCTTCTTAGCACTCCTTCAGTTTGGCCTGGGCCAGTAAGAATGTCTTGGGTTGAATTTTTCTGTATTGCCAAACAGACCTAACTGAAATGCTTTTAGACATTGAAGGCTAATCAGTGGCATTTCTGTTTCTCTGAAAAATACTTACAAATTTCATTCCAAACTTGATGGGAAAGAAACAAAATTGGGATAGATAATTTTAATTTAAAAAGAAAATGAAGGGTTGACTGCAGCTTACACCACTTGCCTCAGCCTTATTGAAGGGAACTGAAAACACATGAATGACCTCACCCATAAACACATCTCTTCCTTTCTTCATGAATGTTTAATTTTGGGTGATGAAGGGACAACCGCAGCAACAGAAATTTATGGCAACACTGCCTAAAGCTTGATGAGTTAAGATATTTTTACAAGGATGTGGGAGACATTGGGATCAAAATCCTGTTCTAGCAGAGCAATGGCAGGGTTTGAATGTGTGATTTGGTCCTGGATGAGTAGCTTAAATCCCCAGGCTGTTTCATTTTGACAGAGAAGCCAACATTGATCCCTTCTGTGGAGATGTCCCATTTGAGGTTTGGAGACCGTGGGAAGCATGCTATGCTCCGTGAAACTGTTGTAATTGTCCTTTTAAATGCTTTTGTGCACATCCAAATCTGCAAAGAAGTAGTAAATAGAAAAGAAATTCGAGGGAGAAAATTTGTCTTTACTTGTTTTCATATGAAATGTTACTTGGACGTTAGATTGTAGAAAGGTTAAGCATCATCACTCTACTCATTGAACTATGGAATAAACCAGCAGCAGTGGTGTGAAAAATCCAACCCTCTGGGTGGTTTGCTTTTTCTTGCAAGTGTCTGCAGCAAAATGTTTTGTCTAATGGCATTTTCAAGGTAAATAAATTTATGTGTATTTGGTTTTGCAAGAAACAAACACTTAAATCTAGGTCAGACTGATAGAGAATTTTTTTCCCTTCCTTTCCTACCCCCAAATTTTCATTTTTCAGGACCATACTGTTGAGTCTCTCATTCTCTTAAAACTTTGCCCTCAAACCGTCTTTGCCCTTAAACTTCTACTTAGTTATCCTTGTAAAGCACTTTGTGAAAATTACTTTTGAAAGCTGCAATATCAAAATATGTTTTATTGTGATGCATTTACTTCAGGATAGTGTGTTCCATGTTCTGCCAGTCCTTATGCTCTTCTGCATGTGCCTGTAAGCACTCAGGAAATGTAGAAACTCAAACCAGTCTGTTCAATTTAGTGTTGTAAAAAAAAGTTATAGCTTTGTTAAATTTCAGTTTTATAATTCATTTTATTGTGCAGAATTCTGAGAGGGATAAAGTGGTGGGTGGATAAAGGAGATAGGAAAAAGAGAGGAAGAGTGGCCTTGTTTGGACCCACTGCTCCAAGACAAAATCAGAAATGAAGGTTCACGGCCAAAAATATTTTCAGGTGCTTTTATAAAGGACTCTTTTAATTTTTAAAATACAAGCTCTGTTTATATAGTGGTCCTGAGGGAGTAGGAAGCTGTCTTCTCATACAGCCCCAGCACAGTGCTAATAGGCACTACACAAGTGACCAGAACCTATTTTCTTTCTATGTTGGGTCAACCTGAATTTGTGGGGAAGTTTTAGGACAGTGAAAGCATCTCCTTTGGGAAGTCCTTTCCCTATTGCTATGACTGCCCAGGGCTACTGATTAGTGTCAGCTCTAAGAGCACTGCAGCTGCCTGGGACATGCCTCAGGCTTTGTCCAAGCAGGTTAATATGGAGCCTAAAAAGCAGAATCAATACCTGCCTAACCAATGAAGAGGGAAAGAAGGATGTAACAAACCCAAAACACAACACCACCCTAATGCCTTCAGGTCTTGGAACCTGTTTAAAAACTTACTCCTTAGGATTGGCTGTGGGTGATGCTCTTCGAGGTCTGATCTCCCAGATAGTGTCTTGCAACAGGACAGTGGGAGAAGTGGAGAAATCCTACAGACACCTTTGCCAAACTGGTTGAAGACTCTTGTCTTCAACCTGATGTTCTCTGAGACCATTTTTCTCCCTTTAAGTGTTATTTCAGATTAGTGACATCCCTTATTAGCCATCATTTTTTTCCGAGTGAGATACATAACAGATGGCTACACTGGTGAGATATGTGTGTTTTTCTCACAAGGAAAAAAAAGGCCAACTTTGCAACTCTGCTTTGCAGAGTTAACCACAAGAGGTGTAAAACACTGCCAAATTTGAGAGCATTTTTATTTATCTCTGTCTTGGCTTCATACAATTGCAAATGACTAGGCAAGGTGTGGAGAGTGTCAGGTCAGGCCCAGACTCATCAAGGAAAGGGGAACTGGCTGAAACATCTCTTGGATTGAAATTCTCTTCAGAGGGGAAAAATAAGAGGGGGGGGAAATGTTCCTCCTCTCTTCCTCTTGCTGCCCTCTTTCTCCTTCTGCACTTTTCATTCTTTTAGAGCACTATTTATAAATATTTTCAGAGTTTGACTGCCAGACTGCTTCTTCATGTAGACACTATGTCTCCATGCCAGCTAGGGAACTACCTGCTTCTTTTTTGCCTGATAGAGGTTATCTGGCAGGGATGCTGCTAGCCCATTCCTTATTCCCTTGTCAGACACCTCGTATCTGGTGCTGCTTGCTATTTTTATGACTCCTGCTTATTTTGCTGTGAACGCGCATATTATGGGCATCATGACCCCAGTACACTGGGTGCAGCCTGGAACAACAACAAAAGACTGAATATCTTTCATTCAGACGGCCCATTTCCCAACCTGTACCAGCAGAGGCAAAAATGGGACAAAAGAAAACCCCACTGCAGGGGCCCTGAGGTTTTCACATGTTGACGTGTTTTGGGTTGGCAGCCTGCCCCGCTTCACCATGCGGCCCTTCAAGAGGTGGCATTCCAAGAAGGATGGGGAAAGCAGGCAGCAGAGCTCATGACCCACCCTGGGTTGAGCCCTCAGCCAGGAGAACCTCTGGAGCCACAGTCCGATTATTTCTTTTATTCTTTCCCTCCCGCTTGGTCATTATGCTTCAGCTTTGAAACTGAGCTTTGTTTCAGCCTGGTAGCCCGTGGCAGTGGACTGGAGAGAAGAGACTTTTACTGAGCTACCAAAGGCATTGTGTGCACGGGAAGAAAATGTGTGAAGAATTGAAATTATATGGTTGTACTGGGAGTTTGTTGTGGTGGTAACACTGGCTCGCATCTTCTGGTAGCTAATGGAGCATGGTGGGATGATCTGAAGATGAAATGAGTCTAATATGCTGGGACATGACATTTAAAAAGAATGGTGAAATTATATTTCTTATTTTCCTTTGTGCAGAGAGAATGCATCTTGGCTTTCAGTACAAAGTGTGTGATTGTGGGGTACTTCCAGTCTGGTTCTTGCCTTCAAAATAGAAGCCACACTGTCCGCTCCTCCCTCTTTCCCTTTTGTTTTCCTGCTGCAGACATTGCACAAAGCACATGGTTGGGTTTCGGGTCCAGATCCGGAGCTCCCCCTCGCCAGTGTCTGTGGGCAGCACTACCAGGTGCCTCCACATTAGGGCTGCTACCTGTGATATTTGTGGAGACAAATGGCAGCAGGGTGTGTAGAAAGGCAGACGAGGGATATTTCAGAGGTGTTATCTTCCATCAAGAGTAAAGATGGTTAAACTAGACTTTTGTGATACTGGCATTCAAGAAAAATGGGGGTTTGTTTGGAAAGTGGGGAAGGATAGGCGAAAGCTGAATTCTCTGTGAGTGCAGAAATACCTGTTTTCAACATATCTGAAATCCTAGAAAGGGCAAAGTTGGGTCATTTATCCCGTGGAAGTGATTGTGAGGAGGTTGATATCTGGGTTTTTGCTAGCTAAGCTAGCAAATTGAAGTTGTTTAGATGTCATCAGCCAAATAAGCCACATGTTATTTTTGCCCCAGTCGGCTGTCAGGTAGGTGCTGCCAATGGGAACACAAGTGAGCTGAAATGGCACATGAATAATACCATAGATGATGCCTCCAAACTCTCTGTTCAGGAAAATGCTTCTCAATGAAACCACATCACAGGTACATGCACACTGGTAGGAAGCACAAAAGGAGTGTTAGCATTGCTGGGACAAAATGATAAAAAGAAAAAATACATGAGAGTAATTATTCCTAGAAATGTCTTTTTCAGTAGTCATCCATTCCTAATAATCCTTGTGATTTTTGAGAGTCATTCTGAACTCTAACTCCTTCCATTGAACGTGGAAGTAATTATGGAAATAGATATCCTTAATTTGCCTTTGTGTAAATTAAAGCTTGATGCCAGCTTAACTTATGTGCTTTCTCTAAATGCTTTTGTAGATTTATTTTTTTTAAAGATCAAAAACATAAGCATGCACTGAATATGATAAGAAAGAGAATGTTGCTGGTTTGGGCTGATTGCACTATTTTTTCTGTATAATGAAGAGCTTGCTACTTGTGAGCAGGGAGAGGATTTAATGAATCACAAAAGTACATAATTTATTGTAGAATGTATTCCACACATATTTCAGAGCAAAATCCATGGAAAATGTATGTGAGTTGTATTTCTATGAATCAGACTCTCAGAATATTTCCTTAGAAACAGCTTGTCCTACATTTTTATAAAGGAGCTGCAGCATTTATAGTGCACCGTTGAATTAACATTTTGTGGTTAAAAATGCAGCCCAAGAAATTAAAATGATATTTGAAACATAAATCCTGAGTGCTAACAACTATCGTTATAAAAGCCAGCCAGGATCAACAGACATAGCTTGTTTTCTGCAAGGCTCTTTTTGGAGACCAGTTCTCAAAAAACATCTGTGCAAATGCAGGGGAAGAAAAAAAAAAAAAGGAGAGAGCCTCAGCAGGAATAGAAGCCATCAGTGGTTAGGTGTGTTATAAATACATTATTACTTCATTGTAATGGTATACAGGCTTTGGCGAGACTGGGGGTGACCTCACTGGCTGTCAGACCTCGAGTTACTCCCGGGGAAGGAGCACGTGGATGGGATGCCCTCCCAGCACTGCTTTGGTGGGGAGTGAGCAAACCCAGATAGTGTGGGGGGACTCCATAATGACTGTACATGTAGGAGCTGTTGGGTTGGATTCCTGTCAGACCTGGCAACGAGGGGTTTTGAGAGCTTTGATTATCCTACTTCCAAACTAACTGTGCAGAAGTCTTTCCTTACTCACTGTGAGGTTCCCACTGATGTCTCTACCACCTCAAGCTCAGCTTGACTAAGTGCTTTCATGAGTCTGTCTTTGCAAAACAAAATCCTGTTCTCGCTGCTGGCTGTTGACTAATGATTTTAGGGACTTGGCTTTAGGCGAAATCTTTCCTAAAGTGCCAGAGCATCAGTCCTCTTTAAAATCAACACACATTAGACACCCTAAATATTAGCTGTTGCAGAAAATGCTGGCCAATTCCTTTTTTCTTTTTTCAGTCTCATGAAAACACATTTTCGAGTTATGAAAAAAAGCCCAGCCTCCTCCTGGGCAGAAAATGGACCAAAGTGCAAGAAGATATAACTTTATTGGAATATAATCTAGATTTATCTTATGTTGCTGCTTAGTAGACAGCTATAGACAAATTTGTGTGAGTCTCTGCAAGTACAAACTTGTAGACCCCCTCCGTTTTTCAGTCAAAACTGGCAAGTCTAACAGGTGAAATGGTTTAATGTATCAAGACTGTAACTGCAAGCATGAATTTAATTCTACCGAGGATATTTTTAGATTTTGGTGATGCTCTTTAGACTCTTCCTCTGGGTTTATGGGAACTAGACAGGGAGGAAGGTGATGCTGCAAGAAGGGATGGGAGATTCAAGTTAATAAGGTGCAAGTTAGTTGGAGCTATCAAGCTGCTTGGTAAGGCAGCACCTGCAGTGAGGAGACTGCTGAAGTTCCTGTCCTTCTCTATCCCTCCTGCAGCTGTTCTTGATGGCTGTAGCCCCAGCTGGCTTCTCCAAAGCCAGGCAATTAATCTGAAAGGCAAATGTCCCAAAACTAAAGGCAAGAAATGATCAAATAGTAGGTACTTCTGTTGTTTTGCCTTCTTTTGTGAAGGCAGCTGAGTCCCTGTGCCTGCCACATCTGTGATGCTCAGAAATGCTCTGTGCTAGCTGCACACCACTTCCACTGAAACCAGTCCAAAAGAATCAAGGCACTTCAAAAGTCTCCAGAATATTATGCAATTAGAAGCAATTATCTTCCTTAAGGCCTTTCCTAGCTTAGCTCCTTAAATATGTAGGGCTACAGAGTCTAAATCCAAACTGCATACAGCACCTTTTTGGACATGAGGTCGATCAAATTCAGGTACTTCATACCTCTGCAGTCACTTGAGGTTTCTGCTTTGTCTTATCTGTGTAACTCAGACCTTTGGAGATGAGCCTGTTTTAGCTGGGTTGTTTTGAGAATATATGCTAATTAGAAAAGAAGCAACTGGAAATGGTCAGAAAACTTCTGATTCTTTTTTTTTACTTTTAATTTATTTTTCTTTTAATCAAACTCTTCGCAGAGGAGGCCCAAAGCTGATGTAATGACTGATGCTGATCTGAGCTTAAGTCTACACTTTCCCAGTGGAGACCAGGAACCTCCACTTAAGTCATCATCTTGTTCATTTGGGGAAAGAGTGGAAGAAAAGTCTCCTTTTTTTTCTGCGCACTTTTCATCTTTAATGGTGGTGGGAAGGAAGCAGAATTTATGCTGCTCTTACCTCTCTACTCTCCATGTTACACACCCCATGTGAGATCCACAGATGGTTTTGGTGACTGTGGCAGCACAGTAGACTTGAGCTTGCTGCAGCCTGGTCCCCAAGCTATGGTGCTGAGCAAGTCTTGTAGCAGCATGGATCTGACTCAGGACTGTGGCTGCATCCCTGCCAACACTTTACATCACGTTAAGCACACTGCATAAGCATTTGTTTGCCAGTCAGAGGCTGTAACAATATGTCTTTATTCCAGGGATATTTTTTTTCACAGCTCAGTAAAGCTATTACAGTAGAATATGGAAGAAAAAAGGAAACACAGGGCATTTTCAAGATTTTATTGCCTTTTTTATGTGTCCCCCCTGTTAAGTAGATATTGCTATCAGTGCAGTCAATCTAATTTTGCTATTGGATAACCGCATCACGGTCAAATAAAAAAGTAGCATTTTATATTAGCAGTTTTTGGATAGGATTATGCTGTCATAAACAGGCTCAGCAGGAGTTTCAACCAGGGCTTGATGTGCAGTAATATGCCTGAAATGTCTACTTTTGGTTTCCTTACATGGGATGATGGTCCCAGCTTCTGTGGATCTGACAGATCAGCTGATAACAGCTACATGTTCCCTGCTTTATATTCTGCTTTTCAACTTGCTCATCGCTAACCTTATGTACAAAATAGAAGGTTGGACAGAATTGCTCAGATAGGCCAGGTAGCATCTGTAAGCAATTATATGTGGACTGAAAAACACCCCAAACACTGGAACTCAGTTTGCATGGAACTCAGTTAACTTTATTACTAAGCATAATGCAAATTTAAGAGTGATATTATGCCAAAATCCTTATACTTGAAGAAAACAACAAATTAATATCCCTCCATGTTCTATTATTATCTTAAGTCATTAACACTGGAAAAAGGAGGATTATTTTGTTTTCATGCTGGCCATCTTCCCCTGCTGGTACCATGTCCTTTCCCTCCTCCTGCAAAAAGGAGGAGAACTGGAGTCATTCAGCTTTGGCTGTGTAACCACATGGGACTGTGCCACTCCCCAGTGAAGAGTTTGGGAACATCTGCAGACATCTGGTAGATGTACCCGGTCTCTCTGTCTGCTCTAATCTGTCACTAGGCATTTCAGATCCATTTTTTTAAAAAACCCCTGTGAAAGATTTGCATAATTAAAAGGGGAACGGAGTTTCTAAAGGGGCAGCTGGCCACCTCTCTTGCCTCCTGCTGGCAGCAGAATTGGCTGGGAAAGGGTTAAACTGAAGTCCTAAAGGCCTTTTGAAACCTCCTGCTTGAGTTTGCTGTGTTGCTGTTGTAGTTTGGGGTGAAATAGTCCTCTGGATGTCTGCAGGAGCTTTGCTTTTAACGGTGGTTATAGCCTAAGAGCTGGGATTTTCTCCAAGGTGTTTCACGCTTTCTTTTGAGGCTGGGGCCAAAGTTTAGATGTTTCAATACCCAGTGTACAGGCCCCCAACCCCTTCCCTGGAGCTGGCCTGCAGACCACTAATTCAATAGGAGACATGGCCTAAGTAATCCATGTTAATGATGTGCCTATTTAAACCATGTTGCCTGATAGGAGATGTCTGGTATCTATTAACCTGAATACCAATTACACTCAGAAGATGGGGAAAAGGCTACTTTTCAAGAACACAGACTATAAAAGATGCACAGAAATAAATCCTTTAGTGTAATTTTCTTCGTGTCTGTTGCCAAAGGGGAAAAACTGGACTATACTTGGCAAATCTTGGGCACTGAACATTAAAGAGTGGCTACTGTAAACAAGGTAAGAGAAGCTATGTCATCCCTCCCCATGTGCAGCCCTTTATTTATGTTTCCTGGGAAAAGAGGTCTCTTGTTCTTGGCATGGATAAAAGCCTGGTTTTGAAAAAGCCAAGGGGCCAACTTCTCGGGAAGGTGGAGAGTGGAATAGTCTTGTGGACCTCCCTGGAGTGAGGTCAACTGGTCTCAGCAGAAGCTGTGCCCAGTTATCTACAACACAGTGGAAAGGGTGAAAAAAGGGGGTGTTACTGCTGAGCCTCTTACATCTGTTTTGTTTACTCAGAAAGTTTCTTATTCCTTTTCTGACTAAACTAATCAGACTTGGAGAGATGGCCTTGAGCACACACAAAGCTCCTGCAGCCAGCAGCAAGCCATAATCAGTAGAAGACTTTGTAGCATTGTGGTCGGGGATCCAAATATTCCCTTTCCTTGGAATGCAGCTTCCCTGTTTCCTCTGAGAGCAATGTTTGCTCCTGGCCCCCACCCGCTCTCTTCTGGCACTGCTGAGATGAAGCACTTGATGGCTCTTATAGAAGAAACCAAGGGGCCTGCCCTGCAGGGTTGAGGTCTATTTTTTTTCTTAAAGAAGGGGAAATTTGGAAGTGACACACTATTATTTTAAGTTTGGCTATATTTAAACCCTCAGATTCTTCCCAGATTGTTAACTGGTGTATGTTAGCAGGTTGCCATGGGCTTCAGAGCGGCAATGTTGACGTACACCTTCTGAGAAACTGAATTTGGTTTTATTGAGAATTCCCATTTTTGCATGACTTCAGCCATAACATTCCATGATCAGTGTTCATCGGCTTGGTAAGATGAAACTTCAGATATGCTGAAGTAAGTCTGGATTCTGCAATAATAAAATTGATCTGGGTTGCTCGGAAGGAGAAAGAGGCTGATGACTGGGGGGGATCTTTTTTCAAGTGAGAGTTGTCTCAATAGCAATGAAAAGAGCTGAATTGAGCTTCCCCTTCCTTTTTTGTTCTTTTTCCCCATCAGTAGAGGCAAATTTCATGAAGTCCCCATTGAGGTTAGATACGCTGAGCCTATTTGCATACTTGGAAGAGGTCCCCTTATAGAGGAGTACAGTGAATACCTCTGGCATTTCATATTTAAGTTCTAAATATAAAGGCAGTCTAGAAGGAGTTTGTCTGTGAAACTATCCTAACTGCTTGCTTTTCCCACTAACTAGACTTCTTAGTGGAGTGATTTTCTATGCCAGGGAAGTTCTGATTATTATATAGGCATAAATGTGCATGTTGTGCACCCTTGTTAATTGAAAGGCTGAATATTTAATGCACCGAGGGTGCGCATCTATTTTCTGAGCGCACAGGGAAGGCTGCGAACCCCGAGCACAAATATCCCATAGATGTGTGGGCCAAGAGCTGCATTTACACTGTTTTGGGTAAAGACAAGAACTTCTGGACTACTAGGGCAATTTGGCATATCGGCCTGGCGCAGAGCAATGTGTGATTAAAAAACAATTCCACAGTGTGGATCCATTTGAATACCAAGTTATTTTATAAAGCCTTCACTGTGTGTTTTGAATGCACATTTGCTGTTATGAATAACAGGAATTGTTTGGCTTGGCCTGCCTTTGTGCCGATGCCAGCTGGCACGGAGAGAAGCTGTGACACATGACACTACAGCTGTGTCCACATGTTTCTGCCTTGCAGTATCCACTTATATAATTTACTTTTTTGATCCGCAGTCGAACTATTCAAGTGAGTATAATTTGCTTTTTTGATCCAGAGTCGAACTATTTAAGTGAACTCATCGAATTACACATACCAGCCGCTTCTGTGAGAATACTTATTTTGTCATTGTCAAAAAAGAAAAGTATATTCATTATTAGTCACTTGTGGCAACACAGCAACTTTATTAAACCCATTCCAGTAAAAAATACATCCCTAATTGAACTAGAGTATTTATTCCACTTGATACGCACAATTGGAAGACAACAGCTTAGTATTTAATCAAATGAACCATTAAAAGAGTAACTAATGATGATCTTACTGTAACTGATAGGACCAGACAGTGATGCTGCTTATGTTTTTCTGTACATCATTGGGATGTTCTTATTTGCCATCATGATTGGATTTGCGACTGGGAAACGTTAGCCTGTTCCCTCCAAATTAGTAAGATTTTTTTCAGCCTGTTACAGGAACTCTTGTTATGCAATACTGTATTTAAGATTGGTAAACTTGGAAAAATAGAGCTGAAATTGAACTTAACCTGGACTGAACATAGCACGCTGAAACTCTTGTTGAAGAACACACTCTAGCTCAATTCCAGTTATCCAAAACCAAGGCAGGAAATAAAAAAAAAAATAAAATGACTTTTTTCGGCTCACTGGTAAAAAAGAAATAACATGGCAGTCATATAGACAACATTTTCATGTAAGCCTATTTTATTTTATTTACCTCTTCAATCAGAGTGAAATGGGAGAGGGCATGGACTCAGCTTTTTCCCCTCTGAATTTAGGAAATAGTACCCAAGTGTTTTATTCCCAGTGCACGCTGAACTCTGCTGCAAGATGTACTGTCTTGCCTTAATTCAGTGCAGCTTTTCCAACGTCAGGTCTCGTACAGACCAAAGTAGCTGCGCATTATCTGCCGTATGGTCCTGGTGGAGCAACGCGCCGTGTTACAGAGCCAGGGTCACAAGTTCATGGCAGAAATGATTCATATAGCCTGGAGGAGGGAGCCTAAATTCAATATGTGAGACCTGAGAGGAGAGTGGGGGGATGATGCTGGTGGGTGCTCCCGTCCCAGGCTCTCCTGTTGCTGGCTCTTGCAGAAGGGACAGAGAAGGTGTGGAGGGGCCAGGACTGTGTCTGATGACCTGTGTGCATGTGGTGACCTGACTCATGGCATATATATATATATATATATATATATAAAATTTTTATATATATGGATACACACACACATATAAATGCAAGGGAAAAGCTGACCTCAGTTTGAACACAGTGCAGCGTGGTGAGAGCTGAGACATGCATGACAACTGAATGTTAAATTCTGTTAGCACTTAGCGTTATTCGGCAGCAAAGAGCTTTAAAGAAACCAAAACAATTGAGGTTTAACAACAAAAAAAAAAAAAGAGAGAAAGGGAGAAGGTAGAACTTTAAAAATCTGAGCGTTTTCTCAAGACACTCAGTAAGTATTATGTTCTTGGTCAATAACGTTGCCTTTATAATCATATTGACAACGTGTGCTGAAATGTATGTGGCATGGCAAATTGCAATTTAATGTCAAATGACAATAAACCAGTCAGAGATCATTCAACTGAAACAAAATATCACTTTAATTAAGCATTCCACAGGATAGCTGTAACAAATACGTTATTAACACATAAAGTACTCCGTTTCAGGTAAGGCTCATGATATAAGGAAGTAAATTCAGAGCTGGGGCTGACAGTCCGTATTTCACTCATCCCATTGTGCTGAGGGATGGCAGCACATATAATCAGATCCAGTTGCCCTCGAAGCCAAAAGGGAGCCTTTCCATTTTAATGACTCATGAGCTACCACACGTATTGAATTTGAGGCAAAACCTGGAAGAATGTACTCCTAGGCTTAATGACAAAGTTGCATGTTGGGTTTGGTCTCTTTTTTTACAGAGAGGTGAACCTCAAAAAATGTGTTCGTTCAGTTTCTGGGGCTTCTCCCAGCTTTCTGAATTTCTCATGCCCACAGCACAAGCCTGGAAATCTCACGGACGGGCTTTCCCATGTGGGTTTTGTGCTCCATGAGTCCAGTCAGACCTGGGGAGCAGAATGCAAGACCTTGCTTCTTTGTGAGTTAGACAGCATTGGGGTACATGTTGTACAGATGCCCAAGTGAGAGGACATAGTGCAAGACAGGAAGTGTGAATCTGTGTAAATGCAGAATGGCACTGACTAAATTTTTTTCCAAACCCTTAAAAGGTTTTTCTGATCTTTAAGATGGTTTTTGTTTCATTTTCTTGTTTCTTTCTTGTTTTCCTAAATAGGCAGATATAATAAAGCTGAAATACAGTAAAAGAGCTACTTGCTATTGTAATGTTATTGAGACTTTTGATGACCATTTTCATCAGACAATCTTCAATTGGTGTTTGGTTTCTTTTAGGATGGATATTTGTATGAAACTTTATATTTAAAAAAATCCATGTTTTACTGGGGTGTAGGAGAAGTGACTGGTATTAAGGCTCAGTAAGAGCCGGAGGAAAAATTCACACTCTGTATCTTGTTCTTCAAGTTTTAAGTTAGGGAGGAACAAGTAAGCTGTATGAACAGGCTGTGAGAAACAACCCCAAAGTAATTAAGTTTGCATTTTTAGGTATTGGACAACTCCCTTATATACATTTATACGCAAAGAAAAATTGCAATGTGGCTTGATAACTCTACAAAGACCATGAAACATCTTGAGTGGCCATCTCAGCAGGATGTCTTTTTCTTTCCTGAATTTGGATTCAGCATTTAAAAAAATTAATGTGAGAGTTATGTCGAGTGAAATATATACAAGCAGATGCACACATGTGCCATTTGCAAGGGGCTTGATCCCAACCCAGTTAAATAAATGCCACTGCTTGTGTTTTGAATCAAGCCCTCAAGATGTTAGGTCTTTCCTGCCTCAAGCTGTGCTGTTTCTACCTGAAAGCTGTCTCTCTAAATAGCTGTGAATGTCAGGTTTTCCTATGGAAAACAGAGTTGATGCATCTAATAAACAACTGTGTGCCACATGGAATTGTTTCATCTTCTCTGATGAAGTGCATCAAATAAAGTGAGAATTATTGTTTTCAATATGCAGTACATGACCATACACAAATTTTCAAGTGATGAAAGCACTGAATGGTTTTTTGCTGTGGTACTTTTGGATTCAAAGGAAAAATGTGGCTGAATGCATATGGAATACGGATGAAATGTTTTGTAATCTCTTGTCAGTTTAGGAAACCTTTGTGAAGTGGGAAAGTTCTTCATCAGCCTTACCCTGTGGGTCTTGGTCCTCTCAGACCGTGGATCGTCTGGCCTAGCAAAAGTCATTTTATATAACTTTGAGAGTTGTAAGGGCGTTGGTATGTGGGTACTCCATGGTGAGAAAAGCTGGAATGAACTGTGGGAGAGGAATAGGTGAGCAGAAGGATGTTGCCTCCTTTTTTGTCCCACAGAATATTCCATTAGCTTAATGTAAGCTGTGGGGCTTTTCCTAGTTTTTCTTCTTATACTAGAACTTAGTAAAAAAAGGTCTTAGGTGTTTCTAGATCTTGTGGAACTGCTTTTTCAACTGTTTCTTAATTTACTAATTGTCTTCATTCTTGATGAAAACATCTTCTTTATCCATTGATAGAATCTGATTAGGTCATTTTGTTTTCCCAGTAACAAGTTATGTATGCTGATTTTATTTTTTCGTTTTATTTTTATTCTCCCCTGCTCCCTTAACAGGAACTTAAATCTACACTGTGACAATCCCTACCTAATTTGCTGCTGCAAATTTTAACTACTGTTCCCTTTTTAATCAAAGTCATCTTGTGGTGCTGCAGACTTAAACTCTTCTGTCACTCTTACTATAAACTGACGGACAGACATGTTAGAAGGATTTGGGGAATTTTGCAATATTTGGGGACAAAACTTGTAGTCATTTGACTTCATATATGCCAGATATGATCTATTAATTTGGAAGATGATATTTCTTGCTCACAGAGTTTGAATTTTGAAACAAAATAAGCCTTGGAAGGTATAAAAAATTGAGAGTTTGCGAAGTTGTTGATCACCCATCAACTAGTCACAGAATCAGAGACTGGGTCAGGTTGAAAGGGAACACAGTGGGTCATCTGGTACAACCTTCCTACTCAAGCTGGGTCATCCTAGAACACATGGCACAGGATTGTGTCCAGATGGTTCTGGAATATCTCCAGAGAAGGAGACTCCTCAGCCTCTTTGGGCATCTCTTCCAGTGTGTGGTCACTGCACAGTAAAGAAGCTCTTCCTCATACTCAGGTGGGACTTACTGGGCATCAGTTTCTGCCTGTTGCCTCTTGTCCTGTTGCTTGGCACCACTGACAAGAGCCTGGCTCCATCAACTATTATTATCTCTGGGAAATGTGGACCTTTTCTTTCTCCTCTTCTGCCCAAGTGTCATGTAAAGAACTCATATAAGTGTGTTTATGTGTC
Organism: Chiroxiphia lanceolata; assembly: GCF_009829145.1. Classification (NCBI taxonomy): domain Eukaryota; kingdom Metazoa; phylum Chordata; class Aves; order Passeriformes; family Pipridae; genus Chiroxiphia; species Chiroxiphia lanceolata. Next base: position 11,777,221 of record NC_045639.1, read on the forward strand.
CTTGTAAGCCCTAGTTTCTGGTGTGACGGCAATAAGATCCACAGTGATGGACTTACAGTCATGCAATTTTGACAGGAGTGACCAGAATGTCAAACACAAGTTATCTGCAATGTAGCTGTAGATTGGAAGATGCTCCTCAACAACTTTAGGAGAGACAAAGTTGTCCGACGATAACAACTGGTGGGAATGTTTCTTTTAAAATCTAGAACAGGGATGAAAAGGGAAGAATTAGTCACTGGTGTTTGGTGTCCCCTCCCAAGACCAAGGTGCTAGACTTGAATTTAAAGCAGTCTTGTGGGGCAGAGTCTTGATCTCTCTCACAAGATTAGCAAATTTAGTCAAATGCTGGACAGTGAAGAAATGGAATGTTTTACCTTTGCTATCTGAGAACCATAGTAATGAAACAGCAGCCTAAGTGCTTTGGGACAAGACAGTGGCAGCTATTTCCAAAATGATTGATGTTTACAAAATTAACATAAAGAAAAACAGGTCTTCTTCCTGTTTGGTTTTTGTGTGTGTGTGTGTGTATTTTATTTTGTTTTCTTTTATCTTTTTTTTATAGATCTGCATTTCAAACTAATAACATTTAATAGAAAGTCTAACATTAAAAAAAAAAAAGAAAAAACCAAAAGCTGGTCTACTCGCTCCCCAAAAGCCATTTACCATCCCAAAAAAGCTTTCGACAGAAGCATTTCAATCACCTCTAAGGAAAGTTTTCAGAAGTATTTGACTCTGAGAAATCTCTCTGGACAGATTTGTTTAAAGGTGTTGCAATTGATAGTTTAGGTGAGTGCTAAACAACTGTGGCTTTCCATTTTTATAAACAAGCGTGATACAATGTGTTTTCCAATTACATTTCTAGTTGCAGTGGTTACCATTTTAGAAGAACCATCTGCCAACTGTTACCATACTGTGGTATCTGAGGTCCCACACTTATTTCCTATTCTGAGGACAGAGTAGACTACGCTACCTCTTGCAGAACTTTGAGGCAAACGTTGATTAATGTTGACTTTTTAATGGCAACCACTGTGATTTTTTTTATTCCTATAATTCATGGTATTATGCATAATAATAATAATGTGAATATCATTGAATTATTTATAAACTTATGTTGGTAAATAATAATGAGGTAATAACAGTGAATTATTTCTATATTTACACCAGTAAATAATGAAGACGAGAAATCGTTTAAAGGAGGCTCAGTCTCTTACTAGCCTACACCAATTAAAAGATGTTTGCAAATGTATTTTCATGCCAAAAGAAGGAGCTGCCTTGGGGAGGTTTTAGATTTCAAAAAACATTTAGAGGTTGTAATGTTTGAGCAAAGCCCCTGCGTGATGGTGCAGCTGCAATCACTGCCACCCTCTTTGGATTAATAAATGGAAGGGAAAGAGAGGAACTGCATTTACTGATACTTTGCATTGCTGAGACTCCTGCCAGGACATGCAGATTAGGTTTTCACTTTTGAGGATGTTCAGGTGCGAGAGTGCAGCAAATAGCTGTAGGAAACCCCTGAAGGTGACAGAGAAGAGGAATCTCCTCTACTCAGTGTTGCAGAAAAGAAGACTGAAAGGTGGCTTGACTTGAAGAAGCTCTCAGGGGAAGAAAATACCAAGCAATACAAAATTGTTTAATTTGGTGGATAAATGATGCAAAACAAAACCAGTATCAGGAAGCTGAAATGAGATAAGTGTAAACTGAAAATGTAGGTGCTCCTGGAATAAGTAACTGCTCAAGTAAACTGCCAATATGGGAGGTAGTTTTTTGCTTCTTCACATCGAGACAGAAGGCTACTTAGTAGAAAATAGTTTTCTATGGTAGAAGCATAGAGGGGAAATAAAAAGCCAGTAAACTCACCTGCTTGGAGTTTTCCACATAGAAAAGGCTCAGCTACATATGCCTAAATTAGCAATGGGTAAACTCTGATTTTGGCTGAACACAATTAGCAGAGTTTACTACAAGGGTAACTTCATCTGTGGCATTTCGTAGACTGTGATACACAGTTCAGCCTGGATAAAGTTGTGTTTCCCTCAAATTGCATGGAGCTGTTGCATGCAAGCAGCGTTAAGTTGTGGGAGGTGTGGAACGTGGGATGGAGACAAGGAGGGTCTGGGATCCATTTCCAGCCCTGCCACCAACTGGCTGTCTTGAGGCTATTCTTCAGCTGTCAGATTCCTGCTTTCCTGCTTATAAAATTGGCATAACAGTATTTACCTTGTTAAGGAAGCATGTCATGATCTTCAGCTAAAGAATTTAAGGGGCTATTACTATTTATTGTTGTTTTGTATTTTTGACTGTATTAGCTCAGAGTTATTTCTTGGCACTTCTGCAAATACTCCTGGCTTCTGTTCTGAAAGATTGCACAAGGTTGTCGATGGGAGCTGATTTTCTTAGTCTCTAGTTCAAAAGAGGGGAGGGCCCCCTTTTGGATCAGAGAAGAAGGTGAAAAATGTGACTTTTTTAATGGTCATGTCCTGCTGTGGAACTCTTGGATATGGGGGGGGGGACAGTGAAAGTTGTACGACGGGCATCTCCTGGTAAGAAGAAACGTTGCGGAATTGCTTCTTTTGCTTCTATAACACAGTTCTCAGAGAAATCTCTTCCTTTAAAGTGGTTGTGTTTCTTAAAATATGAATGAGACTGCTTCCTGTAACCATGGGAGATGCATTAGGCAGGAGCATTTGCTGGGGTAGGACATGAGTGGGTCAGAAGAAAGTGGTGTTTGTTTGGCCACCTGCCTGATTCAAGGTGCTCAGCTGAAACATACCTTCCCTCCATGGGTGGCCTTTTTCCAAAAGCATTTAGATGACTCAGAAACACAAACCCCACTGACTTCCAGCCTTGTGCAAAGCACTGCTGCAGGAGCTGGGTTCTCATCCTCCTCCTATAACCTAAGGTAAGTTCAGCCAACTGGGCTCAGTTCAACTGGGGACCCAGGAAACATAACATCAGGAGAGACATCTTCTGTGCCACGTGTCCCAGCATGTCAACTTAAAACACTGCCTGTGTGATGAAGAGTAATGCAGAAACCCAACTAGTCCTTGCACAGCTGCTGTGCCTGAAAAAAGCAGATGAAGCTCTTGTCTAAACACTGCCAGCTGCATTTGAACTCTGTTATTGGAGTGAGGGTATTTTTGAAGAGAGAAAAATGAAACAACCCCCCCCCCCAAAAAAAAAAACCACCAACCTGAAGTAAGTACTTTTTTGGAGCAACATAGCAGAAGCCAAGCTTCAGCTTTGAAAATTTTTCCCCACCACAGCTATCATTAGCCGAGTCGTAATCCGTGTGAAAACCTAGTCAAGTTAAATGGTAACAGAGCCATTGAGCATGGGTAGGACAAGGCCTTTTGGGAGGGAATAGCAAATCCCCATGGGATTTTGTACCTGCAGAGCTTGCGACCTTTTCTCTTTCATTAGCAAACATTGTGCGTTATTGGACAGTACCTTGTGCAGTTACTTACAGGAACATTTAATCAAATAATCTTCTCCCAGGCGGCTCAGCCCACTGCAGTTTTATAGTTACCTACTTCAGCTGGAACAGTTCCTTTCAGCTGTAAAAGCAAATATGCAACATGGAAAAAAGTCTCGTTTTATCAAAACAGACAGAACTATTCCAGCTGCTGATATTAAGGTAAAAATAGCAAGGTTAAATGTTAAACAACCTCTGAGTGGACTTTTATAACTACAAAGAAAGCCAGACCAGTTGCTCTGAAAGCACTTTCCATTAAAAAAAATAAAATAAAATCTTGTTTTACTTCTCAAAAGAAAATTTATTTTCCCCCATTGCTGGTGATTAAATACAGTGGAAAGTAGTTCCCTTGATAACAAATGTATCAGTAACGTGTGGTGCTTCCTGCCCCAGCATCTTGTAACTCACAGAAGTTTCCATGGCCAGATTTGAATACTCAAAGTGCTAATAATGTCTGCTAGTCAGCCTTCCTACTGCTCAGAAAATTTCACTCCTGTGGCTTTTTGGCTTGTTTTGAGAAATCACTGTAGAGGTTAGTGAACTTTTCAATGTGTTGGTATTTAAACTGTGGTCAGACAGTGAAGGAAAAAAAAAAAAGAAAAGGAAGAAAGGAAAAAAAATAGGGAAGAGAAGAAAAAAGTTCATGAAAAGAAATTCCCCCTTAATAATTGTTTATATGACCATTTGCATGGGAATTGAACTGATTGTGAAACCTCCACATTAAAATGGAATTCCTCTGATTCTTAACATATCTTGAAAAATATAGTGCATTAAATGAAAAGATGCTTAAAACAATGCTGGGGTTTTGTTCCAGAGAAACATTTGGGCACTTTCACTGGGAAAGGAGGTTAAAAGGTTGTCAATGCTTTCTCCAGGGGCTCTGTCTGACAGTGAACATGTGTTTCCTCCCTTTAATCGGCTCGCCAGTAGCCAGAAAGCTGCTTGTTTTCTGCAGAGGTTGTCAAAAATGATTTCAGTCTGGAGACGATGAATGATAAAAGAGGTTTTCAAACACAGTTTTGCACTGTAGCATTTGCAGTCCCAGGGAGGATGGATTGTATTACAATCTCGGTGCAAAGGGCCATGTTCCCGTAGCAAGAAAACAGTGCCTTGTTCAACCTGTTTGATGCTCCCACTTACCTTTCAAACTTGAAAAATAGGAGCTGGACCTCAACTAAAGGAAAAAGAGAAAAATATCATCTCAAGAGCGTGTTCCTTCTCTCTGGGAAATTAAATGGTTTATGAATTTAGTAAAATTCCTATTTCCCTTTTGCCATTCGTGAAAGTCGCATTTCCTTCAGGAGTTTATAGAGTGCTGTTTCTTCTCCTGGATATTTTTTACAGGCTACAGATTTGTTCCCTCTGAAGTTAACAATAAAACTTTCTCCACACAGCCTGGGCCTACAGTCAAAAAGTCTGATGTCATAAAATAGCAATTTACCTTAGTTTCTGCTGAAATCACTCTTTCAGATGGAACTCAGCCTCTTCCTGAGATAAGTACCTGTGTGTATGCAGAAACACAATTCTTTATTTTTGGGCAAGACTTTGAAAACTGGGTAAGTAATGACAGCAAAAAAGATTTCACCTGCAGAGATTAATGCCAAATACAGAATCCAACAGGGGATTTATGAAGCTGGCTGGACCCTGGTACCATTTCCACTGGTGGTATTGTTAACTCTACAGGCTCAGAAATTCCATACATCAGATATTATTTTTAAAAACACAAGTGTAATAACATCAGCAGTAAGCCTTGCCCATGATAGATGATTTTATTCCTGAACCCCTGCAGCTTGTACCCAATGCCTGCATGAAGATTGGTTGCCTTCTCTCCCAAGCACGTTGATTAACGTGATGCTGGATGTTTTACCATCATATAAGGTGCTTTTTTTAGGAAAAATTCTTTCTCCCCAAACTCCAAATCAGTTCATTATTTTGTCCAACACCACCAGCAAACTGGTTCCTCACAGCTTTTCCATTCCCACTGCCAAGTGATCTCTGTCACCTTTCCTTTTTTTTTTTTTTTTTAATATTCTTCCTTGACTTCTTCACCACCACTAGTCAGGAGAAAGTGCAGACAGGAACCCCCTGCAAGTGCTGTTCATCCCCCAGTTCTAAGGCCTGTATTTTTAGGAGGGAAGCTCTCAGGAGTCATCCTTGCCAGCCAACACCGGGTTCACCCCATGAGTTTGGCAGACAGTGGGGGTTGTCCCCTCTCCAGGCTGGTGTTGGTTGCTGCTGGACTCATCTGTCCCAGCTGGAGCTACCTCCAGCTTTGCCAAAACTTGGGTGGAAAAAGAGCTGACAGTGCAGTAGGAGCAGGCACCACTTGCAGGGGATAACTGAGCTGAGCAAATGCCCCCGAGTAAGTACCGTGCAATGCGGGTCAGATGTATGGAAGGAAAACAAATTTTAGACATACTGAATATATTTGGTTGCTCGATGACGCTTTCCATGTTTTTCTATTCTTTTCCTTTTTATTTGGCTTCTTAACTGAAAGAAAGGAGCCCGGCAGAGCTCCTATCATGAGTTCTAGCAATCCTTTCAGTTCCATTGAGCTGCTGCTAACAGGAATTTCCTGTTTAGTTGCTACGTTTAAAAGGATGTATATAAACAAGAGAGTCACAGAAATTACTAAATACTAAGAACAGAAGGTTTTTATTATCATCTTTTGAGTCTTGTATACGGGAAAGGCTTAATTCCTTCTTTTTTCTTTTTCTTTTCTTTTTTTCCTGGGTACAACTAAATTCCAAAACATTTCTCTACTGGTAACTTGTATTCCGGTCTTTATTATTTTTGACAATATTTTAAATAGTTGGAGTTGAATTTTCTGCCAAGAAAGGCTTGCTGTCAGATGGCAACTGTATTGTGTAGAACTAAAAAATTGAATGTACACTCAAGACATACTTGGGAAACTTGAACACAGAACTGGAAAATGTCTTTTTTTCACCTGAATATGATTACCATTTAAGCAGTGTAACGTCGTCAGTGGTTTTGCTGTGCGTATGGTCAGCTTAGAAATCTCCATTGGAGCCAAAAAACTTATAACAGGTGCATGGAGAATTTGCTAATGTGCTCTGAAGAACCTGTGCAAAACAAGAAATAGTGTGTGTGCCTGGGAAGTCCCCATCTGGCCCAACAGCATCTATGTCATGTTGCTCTTGACTAATTCTTGGGCAGCACTTTGAATATTTAAAACACTGTCTCATCACAAAGTTTCAGTGTGACCTTGGCCTTCTCTAAACTTTCCCCATCCAAACTGAAGTGCCGGGGAGAGACAGGGTGAAGGCAGCGCATCCCACCAGGGGAAGGTTCAGCTCCTCCTCTTCCTCATGCCGAAATATTTGGTTAATGCCACAGATTTGGCTAAGTGGATTCAATCAACTGTTTTCACTCTATTATAGTTCATAATCCCTATTCAAGATGAAGTGCACTGCAGCCTAATGAATGTGGTAATGGAATCCTTGTGTATGTTTTTCCACAGCGGGGTGCAGATTAGCATAAGTGTCATATTCTGTTGGCATGCCTGCTATTATATCTGAGGCGTTGCACACACTGGGAATTTTTCAACTGGATAGTAATAAGATGAATATGGTATGCACATGCACATAGAACACACGGGTTTTAGAAAGTGATCTATAATAAATCTCACCTGGAGGAGCATTATGATAGATTAACTTTGCATTTTGGCTTAAAAACACAATATTTAAGCCAAGTGAGTGGTAACACGAGTACAAAAGAATTAGATTAAATTTCATGCACAGTTTTAAAGAATGTTGTCATTTAGGGCAGCAGCATGCTAAGAGTGCTCTGTAGGTCTTAGGGTTTCCTATTTTCATATATTCAGGTTCAGAAGCCCAGCTCAGATGTCCCACTTGCTCAGAGCTGGTTGTTACAGCTCCAAGAGTTGGCACACAGGTAGAGGAAAGCTTCTGGATTGTAGAAGATCACCATGTACGTGCCTCCTCGGGCTGTTGCTTTCAGTCTGTGAAAGATGAAAAGGAAAACCCAACTATCTTTATTTCGATAGCACTTAGGTTTTACCTGCTGAACCGGCTCTTTTTCTCACAGGCTGATCCCACCAGGATGTAGGAGGAGTTCATACTCAAACAGAAATCCTTTCCAAAACAAGACTGAAGTGCTCACCATGAAGCGGTGTGTAGCACAGTCTATATTTGACCCCCAAAATTAATTTTGCTCCAAATTGGAGAATGCATTTTTAATTATTTAGGACATTCTAGTTTTCCTCTGGTTAAAGAAACTCTTGATGAATCTCCTTGCACGTCACCTAGGAGAGACAGCACGGCTCATGATTAGTCCCAGAATTTATTACTTGATTATTGAAAGTGCAGGCCTGACAAATTCATACCACTTAAGAAGTGGTTTAGTGTGACTAATCAAAGAGATTTTCCTGGCACACAGGAGGTATCAATATATATAGACTAGCGTAGAAAGGCGTATCTTTATGCTTTTAAGCATGGTGGCATGGTAACAGCTTAAACATATTAATCAGCCCAAGGTAAGTGCTGCTTCTGTATCATATTTTAATCTGATTCTTTCTACAGTGCTAGAGAAATTGTATCTGTGGCTGCAATAACGTATAGAAGAGAAATTGTTTGCCAAGTGAACGAGACAATCGGACCAGTCATTCAGCCCTCAGAATTAACCACAAATTTCGTTTACCTTTACTATCAGTACATTTCTGCGCAATCACGAGTCAGACTGTTTGAACTTTACTGAGAAGGTAGTGAGCCATCAAAGGGGGTTAATGTTTGTTTGTTTGGTATTTAGTCTGGAGGAGCTTTGCTTTTAAAAAAAAAGTCCTATTAGTGTGGGTCAGTAATCTGATATATTTTCCTTGACTTGGACTTCAGAGGGCTACGCTGATCTGTGATACAATTGAGTTGTGAGTGTTAGTTTCTGTTGCACTCCAAAGCCTGAATGACCTTTTCAAAACTCCAAGGAACCTGTATTGTGCTCACGTGCAAAAACTGGTTTTCTAGCAACTTCACAAAACTCGATCTAAAAATAAATAAATAAATAAATAAATAAATATATCCCACTGCTGATTGAAAGAATGTAAATTGGAGTTTCCAGTGAAGTTCAAGCACCCTTTTCAATCACATCACCCTTTTCCTTGAACGTGGTCTAGAGAGGCTGGGTGGCAAATGTATTTAAGATTCTGAGGAAAAGGGCTGTTAAGTCGACCTTGGTAACTTAACTGAAACAGTATACGTGTAAATCCATTGCAAATCCCTGGCCTTTTACAACTTGTGTCCCAATGGAAATCAGATCACAGAACTGTTTACAAGAGACTACGAGTCATTTGGATAAAAAGCCAGGACAGCAGGCCCCGTTTTATTTGAAATTTTAGTAACCCAGGCCTAAATAAATATTCTAGAAGCAAAATAGTAAGGATTAGGTAATTATTATGAGGTGATTATACTTAGGATATTTTCTATTGAGTAGAGAAGAACAATTTCACAGTAAAGGTCAATGCTTTGCCTTTTTACAATCAATTGTAATCTTCAGTTTAAAGATAACGCTTCTGTTACCAAAAAAAAAAAAAAGTGCATATATCTCTTTTACCCTGAGCTTTCAATGTCCTGATTAGTAATTTTTAAAACCACTGGAAGTAGCACCATAAAAATATTTTACAACGTTATTTAATGTATGAGCTAATCCCCAGCTAATGGTCAATTTTTGCCATTTTTTTAAGTGGGGAGAAGAGGGGAGGGTGAGGAATCTGCTTTTGTTCAGCCCAATGCCCCATCAGTGCAGAAACAAGAGGGAACTTCAAGTTGTAGTGCTCTGAATAACCTTGATATCACAAACACTACGCTTTCATCAGCACTTCAATCTTCCCTAAATAATATTTTGTGATTATATGCTTAGAAATAGTCATATTTAAACTCACGTAAGTTTGGGTGGTGGGGATTTGCTTCTACCCCAAAGTCACTTTGAAATAGCTACTGCCAACAGAAGTGGGTGTACTGTTAACTTGAAGAATTTAAGTTCTTTCCTCAGGAAATCATTACTTTATAATTAATACTTGTAGAAAGGGAGGAGGCCTGCCTCCATGCCTGCTGTCACAGGAAGTTCTTGGATTGCTCTGAGTGAAATTATCTTTGATGCTTCTTGTAGTGGAGGCTACCCTGTCCTGCACTGTCCCCATCCCACATGTCACCTACCAGCTGCAGCTCTTCTGAGAGTCCTTTCCATGGTGGAAGCCTCAAGGAAAGAAATAAGTGAAACCCACACCCCATACTTCCCTTTGAGGTGAAATTATCACTTGGTCTGGTCAGTTATGGAAACAGCTGCTGACATGCACTGGTTTTGTGTCTCCACTGGTGGAACTGTCTGGTGGCTGGCTGAGCTTCTGACATGAAGTCCTTGTTTTGCACCAGCCTGCACACAGGCATGATAACCTTGACCAGTTTGTCTGCCTGGAGGTTCAAGTTCATTTCTCATCCCTTGTGTAGGTTTTTGGTGTCTACTCTCTGTATGTGATATTTCCAAGGTGTTTTATCCTTGAAAAGGTAGAAATAACGTTCTTGCCTGGGGATACCCCAAGCCATAAGTTGTTAGTATTGGTAATGTCCTTAGAAATCCTTGAAGGGAGGAGGCTGTGTAACTGGGTCTGTGATTTGGAAAAGAGAAAATAAGGGTACGTATGAGATTGTACCTCTCAGGCAGGAACATGGAGATAAAGGGCATTTACTGTTCTCTGGGGTGGTAAAGTGATAGTGTGGACACCTGCATCCCAACTAATACCTCCAATGAACACCAAAAAGACCACAAAGCTGTAATATTTATGTTCTGGTTTAGTGCATTTATTTTCTTATATATTTTCCACACAAGGAGGAAGCTCACTGCAATGAGTTTCCTTGATGTGTTAACACAATGGATGTACAGGGAAATTTTTGTTTTCCTTGTGTAGAAAAGGACTGAAATGCCATGTTGGGGTTTTTGTAAGCTGTAATTGTTTATTATGTCACACTTCAAGGACAGACACAAACTGAGGGAGTGGGGAAATTAATGTCCTCTGCTGCTGTCTCATGAAGCCAATACCTACTGTGATTTTCCAGAGGGAGAACGGAGCACTCTGTCCCACCATGTCTTCATAAGCTGAGCACAGGTACATACAAACACTAGGGAAAATGTGTCTATACAAATGTATAGCTCTTCAATGGCTGAGCCAGCAGTATGTGAGCTGACATTAACGATGAAGAGATATATGTGCAGGATTGAAGCTGTTTTCTGAAGAATGCTGCTCCAAACACTGTTATTCTCCCATTTTTGCTCACTCCAGTGAGCAAAACCTTGATTTGGGTGAAAATCCTTCAATGTTCATCCTGTGGAGAACAGTTGCTCTTTCTCTCCTTGCTCAGGCTCATCTTCCATTGCTTGATCAAGAATAGCCCAAGCCCAAAGGCACTTGCTACTTACAGGAAAATCAAGATCTCCCGGGTAGGAGCAGAATGAGAACTAAGTTGTGTTATTTATCAACTCTCCTTTTTACATCCAGTCTACAGCCTGCAGATCTGTGTGGTGAATGGACCTCATCTATATTGATGGTTCAGGGTAAAAGGGTCATAAATGCCACCAAAATATTGTCAGTGTTGTGTCAGGGAAATCACCCAGTTGCTGCTCCATGTGCTCTCCTTCCCCTAACCTCCTGGCCTGGACCACTATAATTATTACAGCTTCAATTATCCAGCAGTGGATGGTCCCTTGCTGGAAGCAGGGAAGTGTGTGTCAATCCTAATTAGATCCTGATCCTGGAAACCTAACGCTTCTCTCATTTTCAGTCCCTTTACAGACAAAACTCCCTGGATGAAGCAGAATTGGGTCTGATTTGCATTGTGAGGAGATTTGGGATCAAGTCTCTGGCATTTTTGCATGAGAAGCATTTGCTCTCCTGGTTGACAGTAGCAAGACAAGCACATTTGCTGCCCTGTGGAAGCAAGCTGTAAAATCTCAAATGGATTTTTTTGCTTCTTGTTTGTTGGATACAGCACTGCAACAAAGCTGCCCTGGGAACAATCTGTACCTGTGTCCTCACCCAGCTTCTTGTCCCTGGCCTCTTGGGGGACTAAATGCTGGTTTTTGAAGGAATGAAGGAAAGAACTGATGCCTGAAGGTATGAGATGCTGCACAGAAACAGCCTCAGAAACAGATGAGGTCAGCTTCCCAAATGGCTTTGCTATTGTTTGCTTTAGCACGCAGGGCAGCAAAGTCACCGTGGATGTACAGAGAAAAATAGTCAATGCTGAGGATCTGCCACCTTCCCTGTGCAGGCACTGTGGAAGGGTTTCCCTGGAATTAGCTCTCATCTGGTTCCCATGGACTGAGTGCCTGGTATGCATTAAATGTGTTTCTTCCAGCTTTCATCCGAATGGGTCTCTGCTCTGCACACCATGAAAGCAGAACCGAAGTGCTGTAGTAGTACACATTCCTATGTGTAGGAATGGGACAGATGCACCCTTTCACCCATCCAGTCCTGAGTGAATGGCATCAGGCCATTCACTCAGGCCTTATTACCTGCAAGAACCTGCATATTTCCACCCAGCCCCACCCCCCATCAGCTCAGATGTAGTCTGTCCCTAAGCTGCAAAGCCAGAGAGTCCATAATTCTTCTTTTCCCACAATAATTTGCACATAAACAGCTAGCAGTTGCAATTTAGCCTTTTCTTCTAGCATCAGCTAAATAATAGTGACACTCTCCCTACTGTCATTGGGTTTTGCTAATTTTAGCACAGATGTAGCTCTTTTTTCTTCAGGAGAGCCATAAAACCTTCTTCCAACTTCATGTTTTATTCCTCTTTGAAGACCAAACGAATTAGCAAAGTTGAGAACTTTATTTTCAGAGTTCATTAAGCCCTTAACAGTAAATCCTTTTCTCACGTTCCAGATGTTGTGGTTTCCTTGACCTCAGTTTATATTTCCTTCTGATGTGAACAAGCCGATGCCTTATTCCGGCCTTACTAATTTCTTTGGAGAGCTGAGCAAAGGGGCATGCAAGTAGTCTCCTGAAAGGTTTGAGAGAGAGAGAATAAAAAAAAATTATTGTGCTGTTGTACCAGCCTGATGCTTCATCTGTAGCCTTTAGACATTGCCTTCCACTGCTTAACGCCCTGACCTCTGCAGAGCTATTTTTACATATCGAATGCATTTTTGCTGTTTTATTTTTCATCCCCTTCCTTTTCACTTCAGTACTTTGCATTTCAGAGGTAGTGCTCACCTGCATTTGGGTATGTCAAAAGCACGGCCCTTGAATAAATTAAATGTGTTGTTTTGGCAACACGTCAAGATCTGCACAAATCCTTCTTTTCCGCTTTGATTCCGCATAGCGTTTTGGACACGCTGAAATTTAGCAGTTTGGGCAGTCCCCTGGATTTGAGCGTTGTCAATTATGCATCACACGCACTAATTAAACAACCGAATGCATCTATTCTCTCCCAGCCACCGGTGAATCATTTTAAATGTAGTTTGTGCCTCTTCATCCTCTTCGAATGTTGGATTTTTATTTTTTTTTTGAAGACAGGCACCTGCAAGCCTTTTAGGAGGTGTTACTCCTGCTGTTACTGACATTTTAATAAATGCAGAAATAAATGCTCCCCATCAAATTGTCTAACGTCAACACTTACCTCATTGAGAGAAGTGAGTCAGCTTGAACAGAATTTATAACATGTGCCGTACGTACCTATGGCTGCCTGACGTGAAGCGCATCCAGTTTTGTATCTATTTTTCCTGTTTTCTTTGAAACCATAGTAACTATCAGGCTGCGTTCATAAATATTACAATGAATATTTGTCTTTGTGCTCTTGCACAGGGAAACATATGAAAAATGGATCAAAGACAGCAATCCATAAAGGGGTGGAAAAAAACCACAAGCCCTTCCGTGTGGTGTATCAGTCTGCCTTCCACGCAAGCATCGGTGCTCGGTCTTGCCAACAGATATTTTATGGTGGGGAAAGACAAATACAGCAATAGAGGGTGATGCCCTGAACCAAGGGAGCCACGGATATTTGGTGACTTCTTGCTTAAGAGAGCACCTCAAGGCATCATCAAATGCGACCAACAAGGTACTGCTTTGTTCTCTGCAGAGAAGCTTTTCTGGGAAGAGGGAACCTTGTACTGGCATTTCAATCAGCTGATGCAAGTTTGAGCATCCCTCAGATGAAATAAGTTGGGGAAACATGGAGGGAGGAGGAGATGTTGAAACGCAGCTGAACCCAATCTCTGATGTTCTGAAGATTCCAAAGGACCACACAAGTCACAGTCAGTGCTTAACTCCTGTTGGGAGGCTTTGGCATTATTTATTTGGCCTTGGACCTGGATGTCTGCCCCAGAAAGCAATATTCGTTCTCTGGGGACAGTAGGAAAGCTGGAGGTATTTACACATTGAAATTACTGTGTTTGTGTGGGTAGCTGGACAAGAGTATTGTAGTATTTCATATTTTCTTTTACAGAATTCTGTATTTTTATGGTTCTTATAGACAGAAAACCCCACTTTTATTTTTAAGCTATCCATTTATTTTACCAGGCCTATGTATTAGTCAGACAGTGTATTATCCATTTTTTGAAAGCAGCCTCATGTAAAGAAAATATCCAGACAGGACAGTCATGGAGACATTTGGAAACTTTGTTTCGGTTTGGTGAAATCAGGTAATTCTCTGGCTAGAGATAAGTTAACAGCAAAAGAAATTTCCGAGGTTTGAGGTTTGTTTTCTAGATGATAGCAAACAGTTGAACCTCATAACTGTGATTTCTGGGTGTAAGAAGACACCAAAAATTGGCCAGAAACATCTTGAAAGCAGGCTAGCTTTCTACTATTTCTTCTATTTCTTGTCAATGGACAAACCACAGAGGACATTTTTTTTTTTTTTTTTGGATGGAGGAGAAGCACATAGAGCTGGGGTAATGTCACCTCCTCTGTTCTCTGTGTCTGAGGATGAAAATTACAGGGAAAATCAAGCTTTGTGGATTTTTGCCAGGTTTAATTGAGGGCTGCATCACCTTCTCAGTTTCACCACTCTAAAGCCAGAATAATTTTGTGTTTTCTTTCTAACAGACATGAGTCTGGTCCCCTCTGCACCAAATCAGGCAGAAGCCTAGTGCTGCTGATAGTCCCAGGGTAAAGTGTATGTAAGGTATATTATGTGTCAGGGTCTAAAATCAGGAGCCACAGTCCCCAGAATCATTGTGATAAAAATGTTGGATTCATTTTGCTTGCCTTCTCATTTCTGACTCTCTGGATTATGCTTTGAGGCTTACATCCAAACCCAAAAGGGATTGAAACTTACTGGGGATGAGTTTGGGATTGGGAGCGAACTTGCTCTCCTATGACTTGAAAGCAGTTACTGAAGAGCTCTGAATAGTCCTATTCATTGAAAAGATGCTGTCAGCATATCAAATAGTAAAACCATAGAGAGCAAATAATGGTGTTAGGTCTGGAAAACCCAGATCACTCCGTGGTGCATTTCCACTTGCCCTTCTGCAGGCACAGACACCTGTTTTGTGAGAAATATAGGTTTTCCAAAAAAAGCCCTGAGGTGCACCTGTGCATTGGGGTGAGGTAATGGTAGACAGACAGGGGTTTCAGCTGAGAAAAGGAGTGGCAAAGAAATATGTGTGTGTTTTCAGGACCCACCCAGAAATGCTGAGGGGGCAAGGTTAAGAGTGGGATGGCAATTTGGGGTGGGAGGCAGGAGAATTTGTGTGAGTGCCTGAAGCCATTTCCCTCCTCCCAGGAATTCCTCATTGCTTGAGACTGCAGCTGAGAAAATCACAGCTTTGACTAGAACTTGCAGATCTCTATTCTATTAGAAATTGTGCTGGATGATCAGGCATTATAGATACTAGAGACAAAAGTGTGGTAGAGCTGGAGATAAAACTGCCAATTAATTTTTGGTGACTCTTTTTCTCCCAATAGATATGTTCTGTATTTGAAGTTTTGGTTATTAAATAAGTTTGGGGGAGTTTTTTTTTTTCTAACTTGGCAAAAAAAAAAAAATTGTTGCCTTAGAATATGTTGATCGCTCTTTCTGTTTCTTTTGTTATATTTTTAATTATCACATTTCACTGAAGAAAAAGCAAACAAATTGCATTTCCAGAGTCTTGACAGCTAGTGCCTCTGAGCCTCTGGTACTGCTAATGACTGGTGCTGATCCAGCCTGTTAGGAGTCCAGCCACCAAAACAAGGCTCCTTTGCGCTTGGCAAAATGTAGTTTAAGGGAAGAAAATTTAAGAGTTTAGTCCCACATCCTGAAAAATAGACATACAGGGTCAGGACATGGCTTCCTCCTTGTCATGCAATAATGTAGGGTCAGCCACGTGGTTGGTTCTTAGGCTTTTGTGAAACCTGTGTCTCAACTGGAGCTGGGCTTGCCCAGGAGCTTGTGGGAGAACCAAACCTGCTGTGCTGACTGGGGGTGCCCATATGAAGTCTCTGGGTCACCCTGCGCTGTAGTTGAGCAGAGGACCCAAAAGAGCAACTGACTCACTGACTGTGAGCCATTCAAGGAGCAGCCATTCCCTTTGGTTATTCTTGGCAGTGGTGTAAATAATTTACAGGGTTGGGAGGTCTGGGTACTCCTACAGTAGTGCTTTCCATGCCCTGGTTGGTCCACAACTGCCTTTCCAGGAGCTTTTCATGAGCTGCAACACCTTTGCGTTGTGTGGCATCATCTTTGAGAACATACAGTTGGGAGAGGATGTAAACAAGGGGAACTGCTGGCATTTAGGGGCAAACTTAACCTTGCAGTTTTCCAGTGCAGGAAAGGAGATGGGAAGAAAATGAAGGGGGTTCAAAACCTTTGAATCTGGGCTGCCCAATGCATTGACAGCGAGTGCAATGCACGTGCGGGAGTTGCTGGTGGGCGTCAGAGAAGCAGGATGTCTTCTGGAAGAGTATATGGGATACATGAGTTTCCCGTGCCTCCAGAGCTTCAGGATGGGAAGTGGACTGAGCCTTAGGTGACTTAATGAGTGTGCAGAGTGAAGGGCAGGAAAGAATGCAAGAGAAGGGGCAGGTGGCTGTGTGGCAGAGGGGTTTTCCTCCTCTTGTCTCTTTGATGTGATTCCCACTTGTCCTAGAAAAGCATATGAGACGCAGTTGAAAGGAAAAGTAGAGACCAAAGTAGTATATTTTAAAAGACTAATCTTGACATCAGGAGGGGAGAGTAAAATCAAATGGGACTTTTTTTTCCTTTTTTTTTTTTTTGGTAAATAAAAATATTTCTGGCTAGCTGAAATGTTTTGAAAAGGAGGATCCCAGACTTCCCTTTCTTGTCCCCATTTAGCTACACAACACAAGCCTGCAAATAAATTAAATTCTTCCTTTTGATTTCCCTGCATCCTTTTTTTTGTTCCTCTCCCCCATTGTCTTCGGAGTCAGCTGCAGCACTCGCCCGTAGCTTCACTGACCCCATTGGAGCCTAAAGAGTTTCCCACCCACTCACCCCAGGCAATAAAGCTTTCTTTACGTGTGGGGCTTATGACTCCCAGCTCACACCACTGGATAAGTAGCATCTGGAGCCCTGGAATATTTTAAAGAGTTATCTAAATGTTCATCACTAGAGGAAACTCATCGAAGTTGCTCTTGGGCCTTTCTGTTCAAAGGGGGAAGGCATTATCAGGATGTAAGGGGTAGTTTTGCTGGTAGGCTGGGGAGATACAATAACCTCACTGTGAAGGCAAGGTCCACTTCATGGGGCTTGTAGCATCCAGTGACATGCCTGAGAACAAGTTTTTTAGCCACAACTGGAGGAAGCGGGGAATATTCATGGAGTGTCAGATAATCCACTGTGACATATGATCCAAAAACATAAGGCTGACGAATATTCCTGGCACTGTGTGCTGGTGCTGAGAGCAGATTATGCGTTTTTAAATGTTTGATGTTCTTTCAACAGTTAAAAGCCATTTTGGGCAACAGATAGCTCTGAAGATACTTTAAATAATAATAATTTTTTTACCACTGGGGCTTATCAGTGCTTCGTTTTAAGAAGCAGTATCACAGAAGGCAGAGGGCTCTCTAAGGACCTAGTTCTGATCTCACTTACCCCTATTTATATCTGGAGTCACTCGGCTGAAGCAAATGGAATTTACTCCTGCATTAAGCAAGTGTAACAGAGAGCAGAATATAACAGGCTCCTCTGTTTGGTGTTTTCTGTACATCTCTCTGACAAACTACTTTCACAGTTCATGCCATTTCCATGGCAAAGGGAAAACAGGGCATTTGGGTTTTAGAGCACAGATGGGCACAACCTCCATGCAAGACCTGGCAGCTGGGTCAAGGAAGAGCACCTAGGCATGAGTCTGAGGGCTCCAGTATGGAATAGTGCCTGCTCAAGCAAGAAGTCCCACCAAACTCCATGGGGACTTAAGGACTGCACTTAGTTTGTAGAACCAAAATTTGTATGGATGAATTTAAAAAACCCCTGTTATTATTTTCAAAATATGTGTGGGCATATAGTGAAACCAACATGTACCAGGGTGTGAAACACTGATACTAATAAACCATAACCATCCAGACCTAGGTTTGTATTTACCATCTTTCCAGGCCTGCATATGTTTTTAGAACCAGAATCTGTATGAATGAATTTTAAAAACCCTTATTATTATTATTATTATTGTTGTTGTTATCATTTAAATGGAACACACACAGTGGTAGGAGACACTGATGCTAATAACCCATAGCCAACCAGACCTAGATTTGTATTTACTCTTTCCAGTCCTGTGTATGTATTACAAGTGATGTGGCTCTGCAGAGCTCTCTCCATCCAAGCATTTCCCCCTCTCAGGCAATTGCATTTCCCACTAAATGCTGTACTCGGCTTTTCCTGCCCTGCTGGCAGTGCAAATGTGCCAATCTCATTCTCAAGCCATGGTTCCTGTTGTGGGATCAAATGTTAGGATTTTAAAAGCTAAAGTTTGATGTGGATGAACAACTGCCTATAAAACGCATTAAGCTCTTACCCTGTAATGTATTTAATTTCACACTGACTGATGGTATTGCCCCTGAATGGATTACGGCAGGGGGCTGCCATTGTCCTACTAAACCACACTGGTTAAATAATACTTTGGAGCCTAAAGCTGCTCTGGGAGCATTTCATATTGGCTAACATGTGAAATGAATACCTAGCTTTCCTGTGAGCGCTTTGGGTTGGTTTAGAAAAAAAAAAATTAAAAAAAATAACTACATGTTGAATTGGTTCACAGTGCAGGAAAATTTTGCACACTTGTAGGATGGTGTCTTTCCCTCTGTGAAACGCAGACCTGCAGCTATAAAGGGCCGTGGTTCAGAGAGGTGTAGGTGCTTCCCTTGGCTCAGCAGGCTGGGAAGGCTCCTGGAGCAGAGTAGGAGCACATCACTGCTCAGGAGAGGTCTCCCTAAGCTCATTCCTCAAGGGTGTTTGTTGCCTGCAGTGTATTTATTCAAGCAGTGTCTCCTTGACACTAGTGCCCAAAAGGTCAGAGACTGGAGTACTGCTTTGAGCTCAAATATGTTAATGTCTCCGTATCATAGTTGAGGGGTATCAGCTTCCTTACTGAAGTTTTATTTAATTGTTTTTAGCTTCAAAAGGTTTTCTCTGCTAAGTAATTCCTGCCTAGTCTGCCTTCTCTGTCCCTTACGCTGAGATAAATCAAGAGTTGCTCCAATGGAGTTACACCTTCTGTATGCAAATTCAGGCTCATGGACTGCACCAATTGTTAATGCATGTTCTTCCCTGAGTCGTACCATTTTGGGAAAGCCTGTGGTTAACTCTATGAGCAAATGCCTGCCTGTTTCACCCTGCTCCCCATTATGCAAGCCAACCTAGAATCAAGGAGTATTATTTCTCAAGTCCATGCAGTTACAAGCAAATTCCACTCCCTGCGAAGTCATTTAAAAAGTATGTGCTTTAGCTGCATAAACAAATAAATATATATATATAAATATATATATATAAGGATAGAGATCTGTAGCATTCACAAGTATCACTCACGAATGTGTGGTTGGGGATGTAACCATCTGTAATGTGCTGAAACACAAACCCTTAGCAACTTTGCTTATTGCATTAATTAGGAAAAATTAAAAGATCTTTTCTTTCTTTAAAAAGAGAAAGAACTGTGATAAGAAAAGACTAAGGAGGTGGGTTTTTTGTGGTTTTTTTTTTTGTTGTTGTTGTCCCCCGTTTCCCCTCCTCAGAGTTCAGCAGGGCCAGGAAAGAATGCTGGAAGTCATCAGAGGCATGGCTGGGATAGAGAGTGTTAATTCTTCCATATCTAAGCCTCTTTGTCGAAATTCCCTTTGTCTCTTGCCCCAGGTCATTAAACACTAATCCCATCACTCTTCCTAATCCGCTGCAGTGGAGCCAGAGTTCAGTTTCCGAAACTGTCTTTGTTGCTTTCCTAATAGACAGCTCGCTCTGGATTTCGGTTGGTTCGGTCACATTTAGGGCTTTCCAGCGCAGTTCTTTAATGAAGTGCCATTAATGAAACTTTTCCTCCTTCATGCAGTGTGCACGGGCATCAATTGGTTTAGTGTTAAGTAGGGTAAGGTGCCTAGTCATCTTAGCAGCCTTTGCAAAATATGACTGTCAAAGGCAAAACCTAGGAAACAAGACCATTGAAGAATATAGCCAGTGAAGTACTCATTTAATTACTAAGGATTTACAAAAGAAAATCTGTTCTTTGTGGCTTACAAAAGACAACAAGCTCAGAAGAGATAGTAAAAGGTTTGGAACCTATTCCCTTTTCTCCCTCCCCCTCTTCCCAACAAATCCTGGAAGAGGAAATGTGGCTGAGCAAAGGCATCAAAGCCTATTGTAAACTCTTTCCAACCTGCTGCAGGAACACTAACTTTCTAAGTGGGAGGTGTTCGACTTGCTGCTAAAATAAACTTTGAGACCTCTTCTGTCAGGAGATGTGGCCACATTATCCAAATCAATTCTTCTACAGCAGGAAGTTGAGCATTGTGCTGAAAATAAAAGCTTCTTCGTAACAAAAATGTTTCTGATAAAGGGAGACAGTTTGTACAGTCGTGTTTTGCTGCATGGATTTCATCTGGTGTGGTGGGTGGAGGGAGTACTTCCTAACTGGAGAATAAACAGCAAAACTTTGCCTTTCTTATGACAGTGATGCTGAAAATCACCCGTATTCAGTTCATTTGCTACAAGTGTAGGAAGAGCAGCAAAATGCTCTACAGGTAGAAACCCCTGAGAAAAGTTATATATGTCTGCAGTAGGCCTACCTCTACTTTAGAACTGATGCCAGAATGATAGATTCTGTACATAGGTTTAGGTATAACCATTACATCTTTGGAAAGCTTTCTTCTGCAGCCAGGTACAGCAGTTTCTGAGTTAATGGGAGCATCTTTCCACTAAGTCTTGAGATTTGGATTTGAAACAACTTCCATGTTCTCAGTGGGATGAAAAGTTAAGAAAAATAAAGACTAAGGGTGTAGGAAAATTATGGAAGCTGGAAAATCTGCCAGCTGTATATATTCTCCTTGATAGGTGTTAACATTTTTTCCTGTGATATGAACTATCTAATTACCAGCAAACTTGTGATATGAAATAAACCACATCTTATTGTACAGCACGCTTTCCATGCATCCTGTTTTACAATGTTCATATGATGTATAAATGAGATCCAGGTTTGATTATTAAACAATTTAATTGCTCTGGCAAAGTTGATATTAAAGTGCCCTGGAACAGAGTGCTCCAAAGGAGGATATTCCTTTAAAGGCTCTTTTAACAACTGGTGGAGCTGTGTTTGGTTTGTCTAAATCTTAGTTTTCTCTCTCTTTTCTTTCTTTTTCTTTTTCCCCTTATATATATATATATATATATATATATATATATATATGTATATCAGTTTGTTTGGGAGTTGTTTGCTTTTGTGTTTATGTTCTTAATATTCTTGGATTTTGTTTTGTTTTGTTGCCAAAATGTTCTTGCAGGTGACACTAACTGGATCTTCTTCAAACATTTTGGTGCAATTATGCTGCCTCTGGTTGTAAGCCAGCTTAATAACTTGCTTTACTAAAAAAATCTCTCAAATCCCCAGGGAAAATAATCAGATCCATTTACAAAGTGAATAAATCACAACGGAGTGATTCATCTGCAAATGAAACCACAACGTTCTCTGTAGATAAAGAAAAACAACTGCATTTTGCCACTTCATCAGGGTTTCTTCCCCCCTCTCAAATTCCAATGTGCATCTACTGTTGGCAATAAAAGTTACACTTGCATGTTGTTAAAAGTCATTCATATGCTTCAGCAATTCAACTTTCCCTGTAATTGACTTGCCAAGTCTCTTACTTCAGGGAATTGGAACAGCTTTTACATGTGATGAGGAAAAATTTCCTGTACAAGTCACTTTAATAATAATAATAATAATAATAATAATAATAATCCAGAATATATCCTGGTGCTGTTTATAAGTGACTCTGGAGCAGCACAACCTACAGCAGCATCACCAGCTGACTACCAGTTGTCTGCTGGTCTCTGACCCTTTAAACTTAGTCCTCACTCAAGTTGATCTGCTAATGGTGAATTAGCTCCCCATGGCTATATCCTGGCGGAGCTTTTCATTTAATCCTTCCTTTCCTTTCCATTTCCCAACTACGGGTTCTTTTTCCCCAATAGTCTTCTCTCTCTGCTTTCACCAAGTGCAACTCAGATGTAAGAGGAGTGTTGGGTGGGTCCATGCAACTTCTGGGGAATGTCTTCTGCAGGGCATATCCCCTGATGACTTGATAATCATTTAGAAAAGCATGTTGAGGATGGACATCAAAACACGGAGTACTGGTTAATAGTGATGTAGCTTTCTCTAAATCAGCCGTGATGCTAAATGTAACAAATACTGGTTTAACTAGTTATGGATGTCGAGGTTAAGGTTGGATGCCAGTCATCAAAACAGGCTGGTAAGGAGCATGTTTGGCTTGTGTGGCTGCCACTTTGGGACCAGTTTCATGCCCACTTGTATGAGTGGCAGAATCCCCTTGGATTCTGCCCAACTGAGCCAGGCAATCAGCTCCGGGGGGGGTAACAAACAGATCTCATTATTGATTAATATCGAGTTGTTGATGCAGCCATGAATGAAACATCTGTTCACTTCCTTGGCTGGGATTGATTTTCCCTTCCTGCTATCCATAGGAGCCCATGCAGGGCTCCATGAGTGTGGAATTTTCTCATGTGGCCCTCGACGTAGCTTCAACAAAAGGACATGAAGAATTTCCTTTCCTTTGCTAGCTCTGGCATTCAGACAGAAAGAGAACGCCTGGAAAACGTAAAAGCTTTTGTAAAAACATGAAAAAAGCATTTAAAGCCTTTTCAAAGGAAGAAAACATCAGTGTAAAGCCTCCCATAGTTGTCTGCCAGTGCGGTCTCTCTTGATTTGAAGAGATTTTGTTAACTTGCAGGGGAGGGAGGCAGAATTGAGGGTTTTGTTGGGTTTTATTGTTGGTTTTATTGTTCTGCTGGTTTGTTTTGAGTTCCATGATATCTTCCTTTTTATCAACATATGCATAAACTGTGATTATACTTGAGCATTTACTTAGCCCTTCAGAAGCATCACTATTCAACATAAAAATATTTGTGTGTGTTACTTTGGCCAATAAATTTCTTTGATGCATAGCAGGAGTTTTCACTTTGATACTAAGTAGCGATCTTCAGTGAAAGATTTTAGCGATGGATTTGCATGGTTACATCAACTCATCAAGGCAGGAACCAAGCCAGTACCTTCTGGATGTCCCCTTTCCCACTCTGCTCCACAGATCCCCTGTGGCTTTCCAGACAGCGTTATTGATGGGCAAAATCAAAGCACCTCACAAAGGAGCCACAAAGCTGATGGCCTCCAAAGAGAGCTTCAGACAAAGGAAAGGGAGATGGGGAACGGAGCGGTGAAGGAGGAGAGCTGGGAGAGACTTCTCTAACCAGAAACAGTGAAACTGGGGAGAAGTGAGAAGGTACAGAAATGTGTAGGAAGGATATGCAGCTTTCCACCATTTGTGTGCTTATGCTTAGAAACTCGGCCTCTCTGATGGCCCTGTCCCTTGCCTCGCTAAAAATTCCAAAACCTTGGGAGCCTTGGAAAGGAAATGTCCTCTGAAAACAGAACCAATAGAAGAAAACCAACTCTTCAGTCGACATCTTCCTAAGCAGCAGCACTAGAGCTGTGGGCATCCCTGTGTTGTTTGCTTGGGAGGCTGAACAGAAAAGGAACAAGAAGAGTAGTTTTATTGCAAAACAGAGAGAAAACTGTTCAAATCCAAATATGCTGGAGCACTCAAAACGCATTCAGGGTCTCCTGTTTCTTTCTCTCATTCTATCTTCTCACTGAGTAAATGTCTTGGTGAGAATTTTCATGAGAAAACTAAAACCAAGTTCTTTTTAGCACTTGTTGAGGAGAGAGGAGAATTGGAGATTAATAAATTTATCAAAGCTATGTGTCAGCTTATCACAGTCTTCTTCCCCCTCTGTTCTTGTCATCTTCCCTTTGTAGCAAAATCCTTCTTGCCTCCAACCAAACCCTGAAAATACGCTCCAGCGCTCATCCAGCAACACTAGGCTCTAGGTCTGAGGAGTTTCTGTTTGTGGGAAGGTCCCAGAGGGATCTACCCAGATCTAACTTGGAGAAGCAAGTACTGGTGGCTTTGTCCAAGAGGATGAGGTGGGGAAGGAAGGACACATAGTTTTCTGAGCACTCTTCTATTGGTGTCAGAGTCCAGCAATGCAAGGAGTTGGGTTTTCTAGTGAAAGTCCTCCTTGTCCTCCCAAGTATATAGTTTTACCTACAGAAACTCCTACTTGTTAACAAACTTCTCCATGCAAAAATGTTAATAAAGGTATATAGGTGAAATTCATTGGTCTCCATTTCAGAGCAAGTCATATTCCATGACCTAATGGCTTTGGATGTCTGTTAAAAATTCCAAATTTAAAATTGCCCTTGTGAAAAGAAGTGCCAAAGTCTAAAATTATCCTACAAGAAAGGTTCGTACAAAGATTTCTCTTTCCGTGGGGTTTGCACATCAAGTTTCTGCTGCTCAAAGGATTCTCAGTGCCGTTTGTCAGCTTTGGTTATGGAAATATTACCCTCTTGCCTGGATTTTATTTTGTGTTTGTTTCCCCTTCTCCCTTCTAGCTGTCTACAGCATTACTCTCGAAAAATGCTAATTACCCATATTCACCCTGATGGAGAAACAGCAGCAATACCACAGCCCTGCTGCCAGTGGAGCAGGGGCAAGGGCTGGCTGCACCCATGTGAGTGGAGCTTTCCAAGAGAAACACTCAGACAACACAGCTCCTGAGCGCCTCAACCATAAATCTCCTCTGAGATTCCTGCCTGCTTTATGGACTCTGCCATTTTCTCTCAGACAATTCAGAGCCTGCCCTATTGCCTCTTGTGGAGGCCGAAAGAGCACGGCTTGCTTTGGAGAGAAGAAGATTTAAGTTTTCTGTAATATTAGGATAAAATTACCAGAAAAAAATTGATAGGATGTGATTCTTATAAGGTAGCAAGAGAGTGGTGACAGCCTTCTGCTATCTGCAAGGTTAGTAGAAAGTAGAGGGCAATAAGGTTTTAGTTGATGGCTGTTAAGGGAAGGAGTAGAAATAATCAGCTTAATATGCAGTAAAGGAGATTTAGATGAGATATTAGAGAACTTCCTCATACCAAAACAGTTAAGCGTTGGAGCAGCATATTCAGTAACTATGTGGAATCACCACTGTAGGAGACACATCTGTAAAGGTTGGGTTTAAGGAAACATAATCCTGTCTCCAACAGATGGTGTGGATGATTCCTCAGGGGCAACGCTCATCTCAATTTCATATGGTTCACTACAGAGAGCTTTCCCACTATAAAGAGGCTAATATCTGGTTCCTAGGTTCAAAAGAGAACATAAGAAAAGCCATACAGGTTCAAAACTAAATATCTAACTCAGTGTCTCATCTGCCACGGGGACCCACAGCAGCTGGAAGGAATGTAAGAGCAAGAGAATCATACAGACATAATTCCCCCAAATTATGTCCCACTCTGTAAATTTTGAAATTCAAGGATGTGACTTCTCTAGCCAGAGGTGTTGTCTTTGTAAGGTCAGTCTAAACAGCTCATCTGTTTTGTTTGTGTCTGTCAGATTTTCACCTTAGTTTTTTGACTCAGGAAAAAGAAAGTGGTCAGGAGACTATGAAAGAGGCAAGAATGTAACAGGAGGAAAACAAAAGAAAACTAGGCAAAGAGTGAAAGAGTGGAGCAGAAGGGAAGGGAAAGGAGGAAAGTGAGAAGAGAAAGCAAGGAATGAGCATGAAGAGGAAAGAATGTGAATACCTTGCCACTAAGGAAAGCAGGAAAACAGATGGTAGCATTAGGTGTGACATCAAAGACTAAGTGCAAGCCAAATCAAATATGATGACTGTGACACTGTTGCTCTCCACACCTTAGATGCTATGTTTGGGATTCAAATCAATGCCCACACATTAGTGTATTTGCCAGCCACAGAGTGAAACATCTGGACAGCAAAGCCCCTCCTCTTATTGCTAGTCCTCTGCTTCCCCTGAGGACCCAGTCCTTCCTTGGGGCTTGAGGGACTGAGAGTGGAATGCTCTACTCAGGTGCTGGGAAGAAGGTGGATCTGGTGCCAAAAGGGCTCCAGTGCTGATGGAAATGGCACCTAGAGAACCTAAAACAGTGGAGAAGCGGTGAAGGTCCACTACGTCCAGGCTTATGTTGAAAAACTAATATACTGGTGTCTCGTGAACTTCTCTATTCGTGGCTGACTTAGCTGGGAAGGAGCTGATGCCTTGGGTGAAGGAGCATCTGAAACCAAATCACTGTCAGAAGTTTCTTTGATTTGTAGTATCTTTGGTGTGAAAAGGCTGATTTATTGAGTGTGGTTACAAGAGGGGAGTATTGAGAGACAGCTCTAATGAGTCTTGGTTTTTACTTCATTTTTCACAAAGATGTCTGGCATTCCTGGGTTTACCCTGTCCTGATGTCCTGACAGTAACATATTTGAAACAAAAAAATTTCTGTTATATGAAAAACACTTTTTCATGATCGGTGATTTGTGATGAGGGACGCAGCAGAGGGCCACAGGTCCCAAACCACCCCTTTTTTCTTCAGCCTCCTGTTTTCCCCAACTTCTGACAGGCTCCAGTACCCCTGAACCCTGTCATTGACTTTGCACATGTTCTCGTTGGGAGGTTTATGGATGGTTAATTATCTGAATTAAATTACTGCCTGTGACTGTAATCCTGGAGATTTCTGTTCCGTGGTCAAGCATAACCAGTGTTACACTGAAGCTTGCAGCTTTGCATTATTAGTTGAACTTTGCTGTTGTCATTTTTGCTGCGTGTCTGGATTTGTCTACCTAAGCCTGAGAGTGGGAGAGGCTTTCAGATTTCATTCAGTCATCATGAGGCAGCACTACTCATGTTCAAGCTGGTAGACATCACCAGTGACAATCTGCACTAAAAGGAAATCTGTAACTAAGCTGTCACTTTGGTTAAAATATCTGTCTTTAAAAAAAAAAAGAAAAAGAAAAAGGGATCCCTCTGTGTCAGGAGAGGATGGGGAAGCTAAGAGAGTCACACAGTGTTAGTATATAACATCCAGAAATTACATTAATAACGGTACTTCCACTATCCCATCTTTTTCTGATTTTGTGAATGTCACATATGGAACAGCATCATGTGGTTGCTAATTATGACTACCAAAGTGCAATTTGTAATAAGGCTAGCAGATGTTTTCAGTGCTAAATATAAAAGTCAGATCAAACCCAGCTCTTTTTGCCCAGTGCCTATCCAGTCCAGATCACGTAGGATGTGTGAATTATTTTTTAAATTAGTTATTCTCTTTAAATTCCCTCTTGCCCACCTCTTAATGTCTACATTTCTGATATGGTCTGTAAGATCAGTTTGGAGAAAATTATAATATTACACTTGTTCATAATTGGGTTCTCATTTTCTTTCCATCAAGCAAAGAGAAATTCTACCACTGATTGCAGCAAGACAGGACCAGCCCTTCTGTTTTGCTTTCATAAGGATTTTAAAGGCCATGTGAAAATAAGAAAAGTTTGTGTTGACCAAAATGTCTGTGATGAACTAAAAGACAGTCATTTGCACTCATGTGAGAAGAGCTCTGCTAAAAGCCATCAATCCCACTTGTGACAACATATTGACACTTGCTGGTCTTTAGGATTCATTTCTTAAAATGCTAATGCAGACAAGTTCCTGTCTGTTGTGGGAAAATATGGGGGAACTTTGTTAAATGGGACACTCAAGTGCAAATAAATGTTTCCTGTAAGAAAGCATTTGGCTCAAATCTTTCCTTTTTTTTTTTCTTTTTTTTTTTTTAATCTCCTAAATTGTTTCCCCATGTCCTTAGTGACACCCTTAGAAAAAAAAAAACCTTAAAATTATCATCATCAAAAATAAAAGTCAACTTTGCACATGCCAGAGATAATTGGAGATTTATAATACATTCTATATAACTTGTGAGCACTGAAATAATATACGTGAGTGATGGGCTGAAACTTCATGGAATGAAGGATGCCTTTCCTGGATAATTTACATCTTGGGGGGTAGTATCTTAAAATCAGAGGTCCTGTCTTCACTCCGTGCACATTAAAAACCACATGGTGCTTTTCATAAGAGCCTGGGTTTGCCCCAGCCATCTCAGCTAAATTTTTTCCCCTGCTCTTTAGTCTTGCAGCCTGTGCTGTGCTCAGACCATCTGGTCACCATTCTGCACCCTGGCCATGGCTGCTTTTAATGGTGAAATGATTTCTGTCTGTATACAGTTGGTAGAGTGTTTTGCATACTGCATATGCTCAAGGTATTACATATGAAAGGCATTATGTAAGATTACAGGGAAAGAAAAATACTCTCTTAAAAATTGTCAGTAATTGCCCAGAATGCTCTCGTGACACCATTTGATGGTGGAGGATCCTTAACCACTGCTCTGAAAAGGTCCAGTTTTTGATTTGGGTTTTAAATTTATCCACCGTGAAACTCTGTGATTTTTTGGTACCCTTTTTGTTGATGTCTCAGATGGGCATTCTAGAGGCCAGACCTGAATGTCTGGTCATCTAAAGATATCTCAAAATGTACAAAAGAGATGAGTTTTAGGACATGACCAGGCTTTCACACCCCACGTGAGCATCATTCAGCACACAGCCCACATTTGCCCACATTTCCCCACTCCCAGCCTCATGATCCTGGCTTGACACTGGTATAGTGGAAGTCAATGCAGCTGACAAGATGGGTTTTAACTGAACAAATTTGGTTCCTGGGCTTTTGGCTGTGATGTTAACATATCCATTCCAGTCCTGGTCCTCTCAGGCTGTAATCAAAGCCCTAAAGCTTTGTTTGGCTGCTTAACATGAGCATTAGGTGAGGCTGGAGGTGACACAAACTTTCAGGGATTTCCACATTAGTGTTAAGCAAGGCTGGAGGTGACCCAAGGTTCTGGGAACATCCTGCCATAGACCCACAGGAACCTGTGTCCTGTGGGAGTGGGAGCTGGGGATCCAACCAGAGCACTGCCAATGGCTCAGGCTGAACATACTCTGTCTGAGTCTTGCCATGATTTTAGGCACCTGCCAGTGTCTCCTCATCCTCATGCAACATAAATGCTGCTCTAAATAGGACGTACCACCAGTCA
Organism: Chiroxiphia lanceolata; assembly: GCF_009829145.1. Lineage (NCBI taxonomy): Eukaryota > Metazoa > Chordata > Aves > Passeriformes > Pipridae > Chiroxiphia > Chiroxiphia lanceolata. The sequence continues at coordinate 11,806,340 of NC_045639.1, forward strand.
TCCTTTACAGGCTTTCCTGTATCAAGGCTTGTGTTGTTGAAGGTGTTTGTTTCTTCATACAGTGTAAACATGCTGTAAGAGTGTTTCACAATCACCTCTGCAACCACACAACTCAGTTCTAAACACAACTGTAGCAATGCAGTGTGAGTGCAGGGCTGGGAAATTAAGCCCAAAAAATCGACTGTTTTGGTGACAATTTGGCTTGAAAAAGACAGGCTGCAGCAGTGGGACACGGAGCTCTGGGAGAGGATTTCTGGGCTTTTTCAGGCTCTGCTAAAGGGAAGCATGTTAGCACATCCCTGAAGGCGAGCGTGTGCCTGAGTGTTTTGCAGATCTGGGGTCTCATTTACTTAAATCCTGATTTTACCTTATTCCCTATTTTTGAGGCAAGGTTGTTTTAGAGGTGCCTCCCTCCCCTCGCACACGCACCTTTGGACTGAAAAAGAGAATGTTCCATCAGCCTTGCGGGGTTTCAGAGTCACGCATCATTTCAGTCTGAAAATAAATCCCAAACGTGGTACACTGTTATTGAAGGCAAGTCGAACTGTGCTTTCCATGCAGAAATGATGCTGCATTATATTTTCAGCTCGGGCACGAAGCCAGCACTAACTACTCGCTAATATAATTATGACTAAAAATACTGTGGGGCTGGTCTGTGGGAGGCTCTGGGGTCTTCAATGGAGCTGGGCAAACTCCACCACTCAAAATCCTCTTTCTGTGCACATGAAGAGCTTAGGGATATGCACATTTAAGCAGGCTTAGTCGGAATCAGGTTTTTAATATAACTACAGTAACTTTTAAATCTTTTTTTTGACTACTGAATGGGGTAAAACATGCTTTAAATTTATTAAAACCAAAAGGTGACTGTGGGTTGTAAAGAAGGTCTTTCAACAGCTCCTACTGAAACACCAAGAAGCCATGCTGGAACCTCTCTTCTAAAATCTTTGTAGACATCACTGAGTAGTCCTGCCTCAAAAAAAAAAAAATTAAATAATGGCACAATTTCACCCTGAATCTTTTGCTCCGTTGGTGAAAGTCACAGAGAAAAGTCCTAAAATTATACAATTATAATAATAAATCAATTCAGCGTGTCATTTCTGCTTTTCTACATTAATAAATTAACCATGTAACATTGTTCAAAATTATGTCAGTTACGCATATAATAATCTTTTAAATTAATGAAGTGATGAAGCAGTTTGATGACACCCATGATTTACAGGGCTGCTTTTAGCTAATGTTAAAAGCCTTTCATTTAATCAATTGTCCCCTTGAGAAATTACCAAAAATTAATATTTTCTATGCTAAATGTTCCAAGGTTTACACTTTTTCACTATATTAGCAAATGGCAAGAGAGAAGCATTTTTCAAAATATATCTGCTTTTACATATATTTAATTGAAATTAATTAGTATATTACTTTAGAAGGAAATGATCACAGAGAAAGGTGTGGGATCATTTATGAGAGTTTCTTATGGCAATAAAACAGCATTTAAACAATGGAATTAATCATGTCCTTAAAATTTTTTATGATAGATCAGGAATCATTCCAAGCTTTTTGATTAAATAGAAGGACATTCCATACAGACTGGACTAAAAAAAAAATAAATTCCAGCTATTCCACTGCAGTTAATATTTCCCCGGTTTCATTATGTCAGGATATGCGCATGCTGAGTATTTACTGATCTAAAAGCAGGATTCTGAGTGAGGTTCACAAGATATATTTTGCTTTGCTCTTCCTTGTGTTTGGCACCCTGATGTAATGTATGCACGAGGTTATGAATGCTTAATATTTCCCATTTTATGCACACCTTATCAGAAGCGAGCTTTAAAGCCACTTTCTCCTAGGGTTGGTTGGGATTCAAGGAACATAACGCGAAATGGTATAGTATGTCCTATTAAAGAGGTTAAAATGGAGGTTATAATTATGAAAGCTCAATAGATTTGAAAGCCAACACAGTGCCCCCTCGCATGTGATACTATCTCTAGAAAGGGAAAGAGATATATAGGACTATAAAGGGAAGCCTGTAATTGATGCTCTCTGTACTTATTAGGATTTGTTTTAGTAACATCAGGGACTCGTTTTTGTACTACCTCTGAATAAATAATGTGCACAGTAGGTTGGGTCAATTCCTTTTCACTTTGAAATATTTTCAGCGGTTGCACTAAACCCAAGAATAATTCATTGGCTTTTTGTAAGGCAGCTGGACGCATTATGAAAAATAGGTGCGTTAACTGATTTATTAGGGGGCGGGGGGTGTCTGTAATAGGGGCCAGCATAAAAAAGAAGGGACTCTTGGCCTTTGGGGTGATGGGAAAGAATTTTCCATCTCAATCAGTAGCATTTCTCAAAAACCAAACAGGATTGCAGAAAAAGACCTTGTTCCAGTGTTTGTATTTGAATGCTCCACGGGTGAAATCTGCCACATAGCAGAGCGCCCAATGGGACACCCACATATAATTACCCATGGACAGGGCTCTGCCTCCTGTAAGTAAACCACCATAATGAGCACAGCTCCTCAAATACATATTTGTTTTAAAAATAAGTGAAACAGAACCATCCCAAAAAAGCCTGAAAATTGATTCCAGTGCAGGCTTTGTTTGGCTCCTGCTTCTGGCACTGATTCCAGAGTTTAATATCTCCGGCAAGTTGCTGCCTTATCCCCCGTGCCAAGTTCCAGATCTCTCAAACTGCTCCGGCCCCACAAGTTACCCACTGTATGAGAGACATGGTGATGCTTAGCTAACATTTGTGTCCTCTAGTCCTTTGCTATATCTGTGGGTGAAAAGACCCACAGAAGGACAAATTCATTTCGAATAGCAGTGATTAACAGATTAGCTGTGGCTTGTTCTAATATTTCTATAGGTATCCCTGTGCAGCAACATCTGAAACTTGTAAGGTTTTTTGCTTGGCAGTTTGGTTAGTTTAGGGTTTGTTTGGTGAAAATATGTACTGGGGGGCTTTGGAGATATGTAATGTGTAAAACCATGTATTACAGCTTTGGAGAGCCACCTCTAGGGTCTCTCCTCTAGTGCTCCAACCCTCCCTTGGAAAAAGATTCAGGAAATCCTGTCTGTCTATCACCTTCCTCTTGCACTAACTAAGTAGTGAGGGACAGGGGTTTTTTTCTCAATTGCTTTTTAAGCATGAAAGCCCCCCTTGAAATTCAGTCTTCAGGTAGGGTCTAGTTCCATTTGGTCTTAAGAAACAATGTCAGTTCTAGCAAAGTGAGAAGAATTTCTGTGATGGTGGAAAACAACATTGCACGCACTTCTGCACACAAAGTTTGTCCATCCAGAGACAAAGGGCCTGATCCTGTAAAAGCAGCACGAGTTTGTCACGAGATCTGAGGATACTTAAGATAAATTCCACTAGTGATTTGTACTGAGTAGGAGTCAAGACAGTGTTCTCTGAAAAATGTGAAGTATTTTGAAGATCATAGAATCGTCTTCTACTGTGCTATTAGTTTTGGGATACCATCTTGAAAGCGTTGCCAACTTTTGGGTACGTGCAAAAAGCATCTGTCAATATGAAGTGTAGTTTCCAAACAATTTAGCAAAGCAGAAATGACTGTGTATAGAAGTGTCACTCTGCCCCTGGGCAACCAAGACATCTGTAAATTCAAGGCGTGGACAAAAGTCATGGGTCCAAACTTGAGACTTTGTAGGGAAAGGGTTGTTTCAGCAGCTGCAAAGTGACCAACAGCCATTGGGTTTGATGTGAGCTCTCAAGACATTTGGCAAACTTTTGATTGTAGTGAAAAAATTAATGTGGGTGAGTCTACTTTCTGCTGACTTGCGGATGATTCTAGAGATTATTAGTTTGGGGGATTTGTTGACAGAACATCTCACCCTGATTTCTGCAAGAAAATGGACTTCAGCATCTTCCAAACTGGAAAACTGGTGGGAATGACAATATGAGGGAATTAATGATACTTATTTGTTTAAAAGCAGAAATAGTGGTATTCATTTCTCCTTACTAATAGATATTTAGATTTTATCTATAAGAGAATATAATGACTAATAACAACAAAAGCATAGAATAAGTTGCAATCTCTGAGAAAAGCATGTCTGACCATCAGAACAAACAAGGAGTTTCTTAATTTGTACTTCTGTTGGGATAGATAAGGATTGCATCATCCTGTGTAACATAACCTATCCAAATGTAGATAGGGCCAGGAAACCCATACATTTCTGCCAAGAGAGTTTCTGTTTAAATATCTTTATGGTAAGAAAGAATTCCATCCCACTCCTCAAGTCCTGGAACAAATTGAAGGGTTGGTCCCTAACAGTAATTTTTCAGATGAGGAAATGACCTCAAACTGCCTCAAGAGATTTGGCAGAGAAGGGTCAAGAGGATGCAGAAGAAAAGGAGGAGACCTTGAGAAGGACCGAAGGCTCCCTCCCCTACTGTTGTTTTGGGATGAAAGCTGTAGGGATGGAGAGGGAAGTTTCAGCATAAAAGACCTTAGCTGTTTGCACTTTCAGCTCCTGTTCTTGATGATTTTGTAGCATCTGCTGCTGTGGGGTTTGCTGTACCTGCCTCTGTGTCCCCACCAGACATATCTTTAAGCTTTAAGCAGAAGCTCGTCCCAGTCCATGTAAGGCTCTTTTGCCCCTACAGTTTGACTGAGGCTCAGTCCAAGATCTGTGAAGAGCATGCTCTGAGCCTTGCTCCAGACAAGTGTCAGCTGTGGGACAATGCTGTTGGGTCTTAATATTGGTAGGACAGAGGCTTCTACACAAAGATAAGAATTACATGGGGGATGATTTCAGGGTAATTAAGTAGCAGGTAAGCCTGCATCAGTGTTTACCATATCCTATTGGCCACAGCAACGTAGCATTACAGGAAGATCTATTGTTTCTCTTCCTCAGTTGTCAATAATATCATCTACATGCCTCTGTCTTCCAAAGTTGAAGTCACCTTTCATATTGTGTACCAACCAGAATAATTTTATTAACATCTTCTTTTATTTAAAGTTGTCAGACTTGAGGGTTGGGGAGGGTGGTAGGAAAGCTTACAAGGTCTTACAGCTCTTTCTTGTAGAAGAGTGAGGTGAGGCATCCAAGGAGCTGGGATCCAGGTTTTCAGCCCTTAAATATGGGATGTAAAGCACAGCTGTGTTAGCAAAGTGTTGTGTGCCAAGTCAAGCACCTTAATTGAAATTTAGGCCAGTGCTGAGAATCTATAAGGAAGTTTTGCTTTAAGTGACTATCACATTTCTGTTACACATTTGTGAAGGGGATGGGAAGAAAAATTCCTGTCCCCTGCTCAAAGTGCTAAGTATCCCCACTTTCCTGCTCCTCCATCATTTGCCCACTGCGTTTAATTACTCGACAAGGAAGGATGTGTGCGTTGGCATGTGCAAGATTTAGCTGGAGTGTCACAGCAGGTGCAGATTTGCTAGGGGATGCAGGGACTTTAGGCCTTTCCTAAGCAATTACAGCCTGTCCTGGCGATGCTGATGTGACTGGATTTGTCCCCACATACTCTTATAATCAGTCCACCTGTCCTGTCAGGTCATGCTGCCCCTGTCCTGGGGCTAACCAGTCTCATGGAGCATCAGCCCTCTGCACAGGGTAGCATGCTGAAGAAGTTCACTTTACCAGTAAAATTGACTAAATCAAATAAATCTCTTAAAAGAGCAGCCAGTCTCATGAATGGTATGCCCAGCAGAGGTTGTTTGAATTAGCCAAGAAATAAAGTGATCAAAAATTAAACTAAACAACAACAATTTATTAAAGAAGAATGAACTAGGCAATATTTGAGCAAAAGCATCTCTTTCCATCTGCTGGGAGGTGGTAGAGTTGGTGCAAAGCCACAGTGGTCAGTGGATGAAGACAAGTCAGGAGGAAGAAGAGGAGGGCAGGAAAGCTCCAACTGACACAGCCTGCCCCCTCCTTCAGTTCCTTGGTGTGCATCACATCCAAGTCCCGGATGAGAGAGGGGCAGGTACAGAAGACAACCTCAAAATCTGAAAGAACACAGATCAGACAGCACATGAGTAACACAAGGAAGGCACAAATGTACCAGAGGGAAAAAGGCACCAGCTGCAAAAAAAAAATAAACTAAAAAATTTTTTAAAATTCAAAAAACCCCCAACCAAACAAACTTGAAACCTGGCAGTTTATTGGTTGACTGTGGAGCACAAGGTGATACCAAGCATGGTTTTTGCTTGCTGATGGGTACAGAGGAAAGGCTGGGGTATGATCAGGTTCAGACTGGGCTTGCATAGGGGAGAGAAATTCACAGAGCCTGACTCACCCCGGTTCATGCTTTGCATGGTCTCTTCCAGCCTCTGCAGAGGAGATGCAAGAAGTGCCAGTTCATGTGGTTGTACAATACACTGGAGGAGACTGAGTTCCTCCCAACAGCTGCCTGCAGTGGCAGCAAGGGTCTGCCGGGCATGAGGAAGGACAAGACAGAAAAAGCCTCCCCTGAGTGAGGGGAAAAAAAGAAGTCAAAAAGGTAGTGGAGGAGTCACTACTGATGCCCTGTGTGACAACTGTAAGGGCAAGTGGAGAAAATTGAGTTTGGGAGCAGCCACAATGCCCTGCAAAAGCATCTCCCATCATGTAAACATGATGATAGGAGCAAGTAACGCACTGTAATTGGAAGCAATATTAACTATTGCAGAGGCTCTTTGACCAAAAAGCACAAAATTCTTTGCATTTTGGATAGAAACTCCTCCCCAGGAAATACATACTTTGCATATCCAGACCTAATGCTGCTGATTCAGAAGTCAGCAGATAAAAAAGTTACTGTTCATCGTGGGTGCTATTTGAGGGCATGCGGTTGCACACGAAGCTTTATGGAGCTGCAGAGGATGAAAAATACTATGTCTAGACTGCCAGCTCAGTGCCAAGCTGCTGTCTGATGCAGTGAAAATATAAAGATATACCGTGTCTTCTTCAGCTTTTAATACCTGGAAATGCCAGCAGACCCTGGCAGACCGAACTGCCACGAAGGGGTCAGCGAGACATAATGAAACATCCATGAGGGAAGAAGCATCCTGGCATTATACATGCATTTGCACAGCTTTGCAGGGCAGCCTGCTATTCCATATCTCAGGTTATGTTAGCTGTTTATAAATTATTCCCTAAGTTTTATCACACACGTATATTCATTTTTAATGCTTAAATACACATTAAGAATAATTTTTGCTAAAGGATGATCCCTAATTCCATCAGGAGCAAAGCTAAGGAAATGATACATGCAAATTTGAGCAGGGGTTGGTACCATTAATCACTGGCTTGTCTTCCTGGAGGGAACTTGCCAGTCCTGTGTCTGTTGGAGCTTGCAGCCTGGATGGGAGCCTAAAGGCCTTGGATGAAACCCTACCTGCATGCCAGAGGTCCTTAACACTCCAAACTTGCCACTCCCACACCCAAAGGAAAGCTCTCGAGCTCTTCTGCTTTCCCACAAAGACTAAATCTTTCAATTGCCTCCCACACAAACCAAGGGAAAGGATGGAGCAAAATGCATTTTAATGAGCATTTGAATAATCATCGGGATGAGCACTTTTCACTGACATAGCACCTTTTGTTCGAGCGATTTATAAACATCCATTAAGCCTGACAACTTCCCTGAAGGGTAATTATTTTTACTTTTTTTTTTAGTCCTGGGAAGTGGAGAGCTGGGATTTGCTTGAGGATAGGGCAGGAAACTCATGGTGGGGCTGGAAATGGGAACCCCGCGTGCGGGATTTCCTCTCCCCCCTCCATAGGGTTTCCTCTTGGCTCTCTAATCACTGAGCGAGATCTTGATGACCAGATGCTCATAGATAACACAGCTCAAATATTGCTTCCTCTCTGCAAATTGCATGTTGGCTTGGTTCAAAGGCCAAATCCTATTCTGCCATCAGCCGGTGGCAAGGATCCCATCGAACATCGGTGAAAGGGAGGCCAAGCTGCAAGAGTTTGGAAAACAAAGCTAAATATGTGAAAACTTTTGCAACCGGACACAGTTGCAGAGTGCCATGTGGTTTAGAGCATTTTATTTTGCTTGAGGAAACCTGGAAAGCTTTAAATGAAACTGTTTCTAAAAGGCACGTCCAGGAGCTTTATCCAAAACCACTGGCAAGGCATTTCCCTCCCAGACAGCGTGCACGTTCCAGGGTGCAATGACAATATTTCTTCCCTGACATCGCCAGTTAAAAGGATTTATTTCTAGTAAAATAGAGTACTTCAGTTGTGTGATGGGCAAAAAAAGGTACTATATAATTAAAAGTGGTATTAGACAGAAAAATGAGATGTTAGGCAGATAATTAGGGAACTATTATAATTAGAATGTGCTTTTAAATCCCTTAGTAGCTTCTATTATGAAAGGGATGTCCTCTGATTAACTAATATTTCCTTTAAGTAGATATTTTTCCTCTTCCTTTTGGACAGGACAGCTAGAACTGAATGACTTCATCTTAAAAAATCACAGTTTACTGGGGCAAGAGTTTTCCTTGTAACAAGCCAGTTTTGCTCAGGAAAAAAAGACCTATATTGGGGTTGAAAGTGGCAGGGAAGACTTTACTAGTAAGCTTATTAAATTGCTTCTCTCCTCTATTAAATACAATCTTATTTATAGACAGTATTTAGTATTCTTTGTATTGAGCCTTTTAGAGAAATTATTGCTGTTAGAGCGGTGATAGCCTTAGATTAAATTTTTATTCATGCAGGTTTTATACAAACGAAACTGCTGCATATTTCTATGTGAAATAGAAAACCGTGATGGTTTTGAAAGAATGGGGAGCTTCAGTGAGAGCTGTCTGACAGCTGCTGTTAATGAACACAAACCAACAAGCCTCTCGGAAGCTGCTTGTCTCTTCCCGGCTCTCCGGCAGGGAGTAGGGAAGGACAGAGGTCTGTCCCACTGCTTACAGCCCCATAAATCAGAGTTACTCTGCTGAAGTCAGTACAGTTGTAAGAGAGTTAAAACTAGAGGAAGTGGGAGCATTAGCTGTCCCATTCCCCTCACCTGAGCCTTTGCAGGCGCTGGTTTGCAGGGAACTGCTGTGAGAAAATGTCATGGGCAAATAAGGAAAAGTGGAAAAGGAAAATAACTTGCTGAAAATGCAGCCTCCCTCCCCCCCCCCTTTTTTTTTTTTAATCAAGTCTAAAATTTTAAGAATTGAGAAAGAAATGAGTGCAAAAGTTCAATATGATCGCAAAGGCCAAATGTTGCCTTTTATTTGTAAAAGTAGGAGGGGAGAGCAGAGGAGGAGACAGCCAAATGTCCATGCCCAGCACTAATGTATGTTTGCATACTGCTGTATTTGGACAAACAAGTCTCCTGTTCTTTCACCTAAAACCCAAAAAGCAGATGGATAATTGCCTTATGCAGGGTCAAGATCCTTGGCATCCATCTGCAGATATAAAGATAACTTACTTAAAAAAGCATTTGTGGTACATCTGATTCCAGCTTACTGGACATTTTGTTGAGAGAAACATTTACAAAAATGCTTCCAAATAGCTGAATGGTAAGGGAAAAGGTGAAATCAACCCCAAATATAGTACACAGGCCCTGGATAAAGGAGCCTGGGGAAGAGGCACCCTGCCTGAGTTTGGAGATTCCCAGGCCTGACATGGGCTTTGGTACGAGAGCAGAAAAAAGGCTGGAAAAAGTGTTTCCAGTGTGGTGAGTGGAAAGGGTTCCCAACCCACTACTTCTGGAAGGGAAGAGGAGAAACATCTCTTTGGGATGCCTTAAGGAAATATAGACATGGAGATCATCTCTCAGAAGCTCCAGAGATCATCAGTGCACCAACACTCCAGTAGCAGGCTCTCAGGCACAGCGCTGCCACGTCTACCTGGACCGTCCACCCACTAACCAGGGAAGAGCCAGCAGCAATGAAATTCCAGTGATGGGAGAAGGTGGAAAAACATCATCGACTGCCAGTGAGACTGAAGGAGGGACCTGTGGGCAAACGGCCCATCCAAAGATGGGAAACCCTCAGAGTCAGAGACAGCCTGGATTGCTGCTTGCACTGGTTATGTGGTGGAGTGGCAGCTCGTGCTGCCTGGCAGGGCACCAAGTCAGCATTTCACCGGCAAATTTGGAAACATCATTCATCTGTCAGCACCAGCACACCCCTGACACCGTGATTTGCCACTAAGGAAAACTTACAGGAGCTGGGAATCATCAAGGATCCACTTAAACTCTCTTACAGTGAATGAACCAGATCCTTTGAGATGATTTTTGGCCTTTCTCCATGGATCTGACAGATCCAACCCCTTGTTGGGGTCAAAGGGACAAGACATTAGCAAAGCCTCCTGACTTGGTGTTCTTGCCGAAGGAGATGACCACATCAACAAATCCACCCAGGACCATGTTGCTGAGGCCTCATGAAGACTGTCCAGACTCTGGAAAAAACCCATCAAGCTAAACTGCAGAGATGCTGATGGCAGGGTGGACCGGGTTCAAATGATGTCTCCTGACTTTCCAAGCTGAACCCTGACTTAGAAGTCAGGGGAGAAAGACACAAACCAAAGGGAGTGAAGGGAATTTGGTGATTCAAAGCTGTGGCCTCCTACCCTATATTTGCAGGATGAGGTCACAGGGGAATGTGGAACAGTTTTTCTTAATCCATTGAAAAATATCTGGGCTTCTCACTCCTGCAGAAAAGAACCATTTGGCTTAATGATACCTTCCAGCTCTATGGTGCCACTCAGACAAAATGCTGAAGCCTTTTACGTGTCTTAATTCATCCTTTCAGCAAATGGCCAAGCCTCTGCACAGCAAAGTGCTCATGTTAACAGTACAGCACAATGGGGAAAATACAGTATAGAAAAATATGATGGTTTTATGTCTTTTATGTCTTATATTGCAAACACATAAAAACAATTAGGGTTTGGAGAATATTTTTTAAAAGCAAAGAGAATGATTGGCAAGGTAGGGAAAACAAGTATTAGACCCCTGAGAGTGTCAAGGACATATTATTTTCCCAATTTCACAGAATAGAAGTGCCAGATCAAAATTACTTTCCCAAGATCACACAGGGTGATCCTGCCACCTTTTCTATAGAGTAGTTCTTACTCAAGGGTTTGTCTGTCTTCATGCCCAGAGACCTCTGTGTTTTAGGGAGTTTAAAGCCTGCTATCCAGTGGTGTAAATTTACAGTGTATTAGCTACTCTATATTTATTCCCCACATAAATATCTTTTCAAAGTGAGCTGCCTCACCCAAAGGCACTTTCAGAAGTGTAAGGCCAGCGGTAATGCCGCTAAAAGAATTAACACTGTCCCACATAATTAGCGATAATTAGTACTGGTTAGGACAGGAGTTAATGCACACTAGTGGACATAAATTCTGCCTTTGTGTCCCTGTGCTGACATAAAACCAGCCTGGGAATAAGATCGCACTGGGTGGGAAAGTGAAGGGACCAGCTTAGTTATCTGATGCCTTGTGATGCTGAAGCTCAAATTCTCTTTATTCCAGACCTTTCTTCCCATCATGAGAGCCTGCATGCTCTTTTTGGCAAGGTAACCTTTCTGCCGATGTCCTGGTGGTATTTCATAACCCATCATTTCTCTGGGTCCTGCAGGTGAAAGAAAACCTGGATATCAAAACCCGTCTGCTGTGTTGATATAGCCAAATACATTCAGGGATTTTTTTCATAGCTTCCCACTCTGGAGTTAACTATTTGTGGCAGCAAAACTAAATTACAGACTCAACAGCAAAGAAAACCAATCGAAAGAAGAAAGTATCAGAATAAATTCCAGCTATCCCCCTCCTGCAGGTAAGAAGTTGAGGGCATGATGGATGGCTTTGCAGAGGAAGGAGGATGTGTGTTGGGGCACAGGTGGCACACGTACAAGTGCCAGTGCACATCTGGCATACACATGGATTCAAGACACCAGAGGAAACTGGGACACAGGTGAGAAATGAAGAACTAGGCACACAGAGAAGGTACTTCACTAATGCTTCAAATGTATTTTATTTCAAACTGTTTTCTATGCCTTGTCCGAAGTCAGAACTGTCCTCCTTTTGGCAGGACTTGAAGTTTTAAAGAAAATAAGGAGTATACAAAGTCACTTGACTGCAAAATCCCTCTTCTTCTTTCCTCTCTTTCTTTACTTTGAAGATGATTTGTCATAGCCCTCAATAGTTGTAAATACTTGAAAGGGAAAACTTATAGGTAATCTTTTGGACTGAAACCCCTCATTTTTACACCTAGACAACTGCTGTGCTTATTGAGTTAGGGAAAATAGCAAACACAGACAGAGTCTCATGATATAATCGCAAAGAAAAATGAACTTTGATAACATAGAGACCACCCACTTCAGCTCCAAGGAACAGCCATTAAAAGCCAGGTTTTGTTGGGGTTTGAAGGACGTGCAGGCAGAATTGCCATAGGTGCTGAGGCTGAGGCTGATTTCCAGCATCACTGAGATCCATCTGCTTCTACTGTCTTCACCCAGACCTGCTGGAGCTGAACACCATTCATAATCAAGGCCCAGATGGTCTTTGGAAAAGGGCCTTTTCCAAGCAGGAAGGTGATTTAAAGTGTAATTTTAAATTCACTCTTTAAAATACAGAGGTAAACCCCTATATGGACACTTACTTTGATTTAACCAAATCTTACATTTATTTTGATGATTCATTTGAGCTAAACAAATAGAAAGTGCTCATAAATAGAATTTTTTTTTTAATTTTTATTTTTATTCTGGGCTTTCTATCACCTTTACTAGTTTAAGGACTCAAGTTAAAGCTGGCATATTTTTATATCGATTAGTTTTGTCTAGAAACCTGCAGACCTGTTTGTGCCGCCTCATCGGGCGCTTGTAAATGGATTTCATCTTGATCAAAGCAAGTGGAGGCAAATGTGATTCCCAGCCTGCTGGAGAGGGACTCCCAAGATGATGTCAGCCAAGGGAAGAGTCACCTACTGCAGCCAATGTGTCACAGAACTTCAAAGCAGGATCCATAGACAACCTTGGCTAGGAGCAGGGAACAGATCCAAGGGAAAACTTGAGGCAGGATGGCTTGGCATCCTAAACAAAATCTATATTAAGAGACGAGCAGGTAAGAAGAACTTAATAAAAAGCACTGGAAAGTGGAAAGAGGGAATGGAATAAACTACATGCCCATGGCAGCAAGTGGTCCCACGATGGAGTTTTCCTAGGAGGTCTCTTACTTGAAACACTGGAGTTTTTAACATGCTCATGAGGTAAAGTTCCTCTGAGAGTTAGTGGCTGTTTGTGATGGTCTCATGGTGTGTTTGGAGGAACACACGAACTCAGCAGGCAGTGAAATAGCAATCAGTGGAGGGGGAGACCCGGGAGCTACACTCTGTGGAGACAAAGCACAGCAGCAGGACAGACCAGAAGACTAAGCAAGGAATGTGTGTCAAACCACATTTCATATGCTTGATGCCAATGCTGTCTCTTTTTGAGAATAGTGTGTGGCACATAGCTCTGGGAGGAGCCACCTGAATGAAGAAGGGAAGAGACCCCTTTGGGTCGCCCCTCATGGAGGAACCTGCCCAGCATCCTGATGGCTGGAAGCAGAAATGAGGCAGTTGTCTGCCTCCTGACCCAACAAGGCCGATGAAGGCAACACAAGGATGTCTGGTGAAGTGCTGCTGATGGATCCCAGCCTACGTGAAGCCAGTAAGGAAACATTTGGGATGACTGTAGCTCTTCTGAAAAACCATGAAGGGAACTGCAAATATATTCAACTGCCATAAAGACTTCAAGTCTGGAGAAACACAGAAAGAGAAATCATATTGCTCACAAGACTTTGTCAATACCAGTAGGGAGGGAGGAGGAGGTGGCATTCCTAGGTATGGAAACACAGGGCAGAAAGCCACCAGCCACTCAAGTTCAGTGAGGAAAAGCAGAATTTGAACTGTGTGGGCAAGACAGATGGTGGAGCTTTCCCCTAACTTATAGACCCAACATGTGCTTCTAATACAGAAACTAAAGCAGAAGCTAGAGTTACTGCAAGGCTGAGTGTACTAATGAATCAAATTGTCTCTACACGACTTCAAAGGCTTTGAGAAGAAGCAAGAATAACTAGAAATGTAACACTAATGGTAAGGACAATGTGGCTGGCACTGGTTAGACCCGGTGAGGGTCTCTTCATCAGCAGAGAGGCAAACTGTGTATCTAAAGAATGAAAAAAAAGCGGGTCTGGTGGTGCTGTACAGCAAAGGAGAGCGAGCAGCAGCATCCTCAAGTTCGGTGAGAATAAAAGTGAAGCAGAACAGGCTTGGTACAAAAATTAGGTGAGCAGTACAGTACTAAAATTTGATGGGGACTGAAATAAGAAGCATTTCAAGTACTAGCAAGGGCAGGAAAATAATAGAAAGGGTTACAAATGATCAGCAATGCAGACAACTATAATAAACTATAATAAACTTCAGCTTGGAAACATAAAAGGAAAAATATGATCTTGGATGATATCGGAAAAATAATTTAAGCAAGATATTCTGCGGGGGGAGAGACCTGGGTGAGGTCCAAAGTTGCTATTTGTGAGTTAATGAAGAGAGGGGTGGGAACAGCTTGTCTTTAAGCAGAGGCCCAAGAGGCAAAGCACCTCAGCTCTGCTTCTTGTGCCACCACGTAGTTTCTTGGTCAATTCCCTTGAAAACTTTCTGTGCTTCAAGAGCTCTGACTGTGTGATGAGGATTTCCTGTCAGGCACACCTGCTCATAAGATGTTTAGCTGCTATGGGGGCACCCCCCATGCCACAAGCTGTCACATAGCATTTGGATGAGTGATCCCATTTCAGGGGATGCACTCGAGGAAGATCAGACTAAAAGGGATGGTAGAAATGGAGAGGGGGTCCGAAGCCATAGATGAATTAGTGCATATGTATGTTATCTCATAAACTTGGCTCTTTTCTGATCATGTTTGCAACTAGAGAGTCATAAAAGTAATGTTATGAGGCAAGAAGAGGGGTGAGGCCAAGAATTCAGTGCCCCTGAAATCCCCTGGAACTGCTTAGGTGGGTATAGCCTGCTGACATGCTTTTGTTGGCTCCACCACAGAGAGATTCAGAGCTACTTTGGTCATGTCTACGTGTACTACGATGCATACCTGCCTTCAGAAAAGTACAGCCCTTTTCAAAAGGTGACTTAGGCCCTTAATCCCAGTGACTTTCAATAAGAGTTGGCTGGTAGGCAGCTCCTAAAGTGTGGCTCAATGTCCACATTTGCTAAAGATGGTTTATATCCCTGGCAGAAATGGGGTGCCAAATTTTCTGTGGACTGTGGTCACTGTAGTGCTGAGAAAAGAAACAAAATATCTTTGGAAATCTGAACTGAAAAGTTGAATATAGGATAGTCCTCCTCAAAGCATGCTAAGAGCCCTCTTAGTTAAAATAGAGAGTACTTATTTGGTCTAAATACTGCTAAATGCAGGAGAGCTGAGCTGATGGCTGTACGAGATGCTTCTCTGGTTCCATGTAAAAAGTATTCCCTTTCCAGAGTTTGGGTGTCTGTCTGATTTCTTATCTTGTTCCCACAAGTAAGCTGAGGATAAGAGCAGGAAAGCATTTTCTTTGAAGTGTAATTACAGCTTTTCAGGTAAATGTAGAGTCTTCAAGGTAAAAAAAAGTGCTCAGTCGGATAAGCTGGAAGCAGATATTCTCTTGATGCATCTTGGTGAGTTCTTCTGGCTGTGGTTTTCCTTTGAGATCTGCAGATACCTGCAGATCTTTTGTATGGACCCTTCAACCAAGCCACAGAAAGTGACCATTAGCATCGTGTCATCATGAGGGATGCTCTGAATCCCCGGATCGTTGGAGTTTCCCATCTGAAACCAGCACATGGGCCTGGGCACGAGCCCCTCCCCGCAGACCTGCAAGGCCGGCGTGGAGCAGTCGAGGGCCAGGCCGGGATGCGGGGCTGCCCTTACCGTGGCTG
Organism: Chiroxiphia lanceolata; assembly: GCF_009829145.1. NCBI lineage: Eukaryota > Metazoa > Chordata > Aves > Passeriformes > Pipridae > Chiroxiphia > Chiroxiphia lanceolata. Next base: position 11,822,195 of record NC_045639.1, read on the forward strand.
CAGGGCTGCGGAGGAGGCGATGCTGCTGCTGCCTTGTGGGAGGCCCAGGGCTCGGGAGGCAGCTCCTGGGTCTGGGGCCCCTCCGAGGGGACGCTTGCTCTGCTCGGAGGAAAGTGCAGCTTTCACTGCCTCCCTCCCTGGTCCCCCTTCCTTCTCTCCTTCGCCTTTTTTTTCCCCCCTCCCTGCCTGCTTCTCACAGCTGCTGCCTTGGGGACCCAGCCTTGGTGCGGAGGAGGCCGCCTTCCCCTGCGAGGCTCAAGGGCGAGGGCAGCTGCCTCTGCAGGATGGAGAGGGGCGGCAGGGGCGGGGGCAGCGCAGGCGGAGGATGAGCACGCCTGTCCTTGGAGGCAAAGCCCAGCTCTGTGGTTTTGGGGCTGACGTGGCTGGCGTGGCACTGCTGCGAGTGGGGAGCCGTAGGGAAAGGGGAACGCCGCGTTTGAGTGCCTCTCCTCGGAGGGAGGTTTAAAAAATGGTTAGCGAGGAGAGTTTTTTTCTAAGTTGCCCTTAGACCGGTCCTTCATGTCCGTGTACACGCAACGTGCCCATATAGGCTTTTTTCGCAGCCTTCGTAGCTGGCCAAAAATTATCCAGGGGAGCTCAGAGCTACACGTATGTCCATGTACTCACCTCTAAGACCCCGAAGTGAATGACAGCCACCCATCCTGCTATCACCCGTGCTGCTGCAGGTCCCCTCCGCTTGCCTGCACACACGTGCACCAAGCTGGGTCCAAATCGCTTAGGGTTGAACCACTTGTGCCCAAAACGCTACGAAACGAAGGAGCAACTAGAAGCTCTTTCGCAGCCCCCTCCTCCCCCTCCCTTTTTTCTTCTTTCTTACCGAGAGAATTGTTTGCGGGTTTGAGGAGAGGGATGTTTAAATAGCTCCGCAGATCCATTTAGTAAAGTCAATATGCAATTATGCAAAAGCCCGTGATAATGCACCCCCAGATGCAGATAACGACGGGCTGGGCTGTCCTGGGGGGAGACGCGAGCAGCTGGCGAACTCTTGGGGTGGGGGATTGCGGGGACCCTGACACGCTCCCCTGCCTCCCCAGCCCCTCGCAGCCCCAGGCACAGGTCGGTTCCCGGTGCTGGCGGGGCTTGGGATCCCGGGAGCGTCTCGAGCCCCGTTCCGCACCGCGCTGCCGGGCACAGAGCTTTGCTCCTTATTTTCCTTTAATTTTTCCAGTTTATAAAGCGTAAGTGATTTGCACCCAAATTTTCCTAGATGGTATCGTTTGCGGGAAGCTCCCTCTCCGTGAGTGCCGCGCTAGAAGAGAGCCTCGGGTTCCCTCCCATCCCACCAGGCTGAACAGCCCCAGATCCCCTCTCTTATTAATGCCCATCCTCTGCAATCGGCATCAGAGGCACGCCGAAATAATGCTGTAATGGGCTCATTAGCCGAGCTGCAGACGGGCTTAGGTAATAGGAATGGAGCAATAGTGAAAATTAGTTTGGAGGGAAACATCAAATTGAAAAGCTCTGACAAAACTCCGCTTTGCTCTAGTTCAGCCGAGGTACTATCAGACACCAATATTCAATTCCCTGTGGCTTCAAATTGATTTTTTTTTTTTTTTGTTACTCGCTAATTTGCTTCTCGTACAATGTCGCAAGTATTTTCAGGCTCATTTGAAAGGGTAAAATACTTTGTTCAACTTTTTAGAAGAGTGGCGTTCGACTTCTTATACCAGAAGTACGATTTCTGCTTTAATTTCCGCTTTATGTACTCTGAGGAAAGTATCCGTAATACCTTCTTGATAAAAAAATCCCCATCAGGCAGGTTGTTGTTTCCTTCAAAGACAGCAGTTTTACCCACAGAGACGAACTGGGAGCTGAATTTAGCTCAGCAGAAGTGGGGAAAGTTTCCAAAAAAAAAAAAAAAAGGTATCGAATATTTTAGGCTAATGTCACCCTCTGTTGAACTCTAGCAAGTGGCTCTGAAGGCAAAGAGCTGTCGGAGTTGGTCCGCTACAAGTGGCAGGAGGGTTTGCTTGTACCTTTATTTAACATATTGAAAAAAACCCACTATTGTTCATCTACGTGGGTGTCTCCGGCTTTTTAGGCTACGTGCGGGCATATGTGTGGACTGAGAACAGGCGCTTAGAGATCTTTGCTTTAAAAAACTCCTTGTAGCTCACGTAGACCACTCGATTTTTATCTGCATGTCCAGTCGGCTGCTGACATTCTCTGTAAATATGACAGAGGCTTTGCATTTCACAGCCCCTCTGCGTCCCTCGCCTAGCAAAAGTCAAGGGGTTTTTTTAAAGGTATTTAAAAAAAAAAAAAAAAACACAACAAAGTAAAACCTTTTTTTTTTTTTTTTAATCTCTTCTTGAACTTTGCATTTTTGAGGAGAGCATCCCAGGCGCCACGGGAGCGGAGATCCCAGTGGGCAGGGAGAGAAGGGAGGGGAACTACCCAGCTCAGCTGCATCTGCATGAGAGCACCCGCGTCTCGGGCACAGGCAAAGGTTCGGGAACTTAAAACAGTAACTTTATTGTTTCCTCTAAGCCGGGACTAACACTGGGCTGGCGTGAACTGCCCTCCTGATACCCAACCAAATAGTGGCATCAAAGTGATTGCCTTCGCTGCCCTCCGAGAGCATCCTCGGTGTGGGAGCTTCCCGGATTGGAATCTCTCCCTCTGCCCACGAGCTGCAGCCGGCTGGTGAAGTTTTTAAACAATTTGCAAGTATTTTCCCCTTCTTCTTCTAAAAAATTTCCACCCTGTGCTACATATTTAGCTAATGTCCAACTGCCTCGCATCGGTAAACTCAAACCATCTTTACCATATCATCGCTTCGCGCTCTGCAGTCAATAAAGTCCTAAACACTTAAAAGTGGAAGTTTTATACAATTTTACAAGTGTAGCCGAAGAAAAAAAAAATTGTCTCGACGGCTTTTCTGTCCGGGGTCGCTTTTTTCTTCTTCTACCGAGCAATTGGGCGCCTCCGGCCCCCCTAAATTGCCGAAAACTGGACTTTTCTCTCGCAGAAAATTTGGAAGCGTTTCTGGCTGTAGTTTTCCCGTCTCCCAGTAGACGGCACAACAGCTCAATCCTTGGGATGCAGAACAGCCCAGCGGCTTTTCCCTCTTTTTTTTTTTTTTTTTTTTTTTTTTAATTAAGCAGCCAGAGTTTTACCCAGCAATTTTGTTTTATTGTTATTATTATTTAATGCAACGAGAAGTATAGGAATATCAACAGGCAAGAGAGAGGGCTTGGCATAGGCAGGGAGTACAGAAGCGCGGGGAGCAGATGGGCTAAAGGCAGGCAGGGACCGGCGCGAACGCCGGCGCGGAGCAGCGCTTCCAAATTAACCCAAATGAACTTGTAGCGCCTAAATTGTGAAAGAAAAAAAACCTCAACAACCCCGACACTATGGTGCTGCCGGGCTCTGCGGTTATTTTGGGGATTTTAGGCTGAAATTGTCTATTAGTAGTGTGAGATAGGAAGGGCAAGGCTCAGGTCGGCTCTGTGCTGCCTTGCCCGGGCTACCCCGAGGTGCCACCGCGGGGGAAACCTGGCAGCCGCCGCAACTTTTGTCCCTGAAAGGCTCCTTTTGTGTGCGGGTGCCTTCACTCCCGCCGCTGTCACCGCTGTCACCGTTGAAGTCACAAAAAATCGCGGCCAGTAACTCATTTCCCACTTAATTTTATTTTAAAATATATGTATATATATATATATATATATATATATATATATATATATATATATGTGTGTTTCGAAAGTTTTAAGACATCCGTAAATTTTATTGGGAAGTATTTTATGAAGCCGTCCATTTAATTAATCAAAATCCCCCATAACTTCTGCAAACGTCAGGGCCGGCCGTGGGGGGGAGCGGGCAGTCCCCGTTCCCGGTTCCCCCGTTCCCCCGCGGTTCCCCGGGCCCGGGCTGTGCCGGCGGTGGGCGCAGGGCAGCCCCGGCTGTCCCCGGGCTGGCTCTCTGGACGGACCCGTCGCTCTTTTGTTTTTCTGCATCGGGAGCTAGTAAACACCCCCACCCCCCAACCCCCCAAATCCTGGCGCTGCGCTTCATCTGCGCGCTTAAACCCCTCGCGTTTAACCTCCTTTTATGATCACACGTACCCCCCCCCCCCCCCCCCGATCTGACCTTTAATGGGCTTTAAACAAGTTCGGGTTTCCCCCCCTCCACCCTCCATCCCTTTTTTCAACCGCTCCATCAAGCTCTGACTTTTCGGGTATCTCCGCACGTATCGCTCCCCCCCTTTCCTTATCTGAAGCATTCCTGAATTATCTCCCGGCCGCCTTTTCCAATGCTTTCTTCTGCGGTTTCTTGTTTGTTTGGCTCTTCTGGTTGTTCCTATTTCAGTTTTCAGATTTCAGTATTAATGGTGAAAGAGCACACTTGGATGCTAATTCTGCCCCCATCCCTGTCCCCAGTCTCCCCCTCCCGCCCCCCCAGTCTCTGCTAGGAAGGCGGCAGGGAAGCCTGCTAGAAACCATTTGATTGTTCCTAGGTATGACTAATTCTTTCCTTAAGCTGGGAAATTCGGCCTGATTAAAAGCCTCATTTATTATCCGATAAGCAAATGCACCCAGATTCCACCTCGTGGAGGAGGCTCCCTCGCTCTCCAGACGCCCTTTTTTTTGCCTCAGCTCGGAGGGTCCCTTCCCCAAAGGCCCAGCCGGGGTGGGGGGGGCCGCGCAGAGGGTGCGCAGCGCTCCGCGCTCTGCGCCGAGGCCGCTGCTCGGCCCGCCGCTCCCGCCAGACCCCCTCGCTCTTTCCTCATTGCTTTTCCCTTATCCCTATTCCTCCCCCTCGCCCCCCCCCCCCCCTCGCCCCCTCCCCACCCCTCTCACTCTTTCGCCATGGACAAACGTAAATAGATTCCTGCAAAACAGCAAGTTTTGGGAAAAAAAAAAAAAAAATAAAAGAGGAGCCTTGCCTAAAAAGGTGGCGGGGCGAGATGCTGTGCGGGTCCCGCTGCCGCTCAGCGCATCAGCCCCGGCAGAAGTTTACCGGGATAGCGCGGATCTGCCCGTTTACTTTTCCCCGTTTAATAGACGATTAATTGCTGTCCGGATTAGCCCCCCCCCCCCGTTTCCCCCCCCCTTCTTTTAATTCTGGCCGGCCTCTCGCCGGCGGAGCGGCGGGCAGAGCAGTTCCTCGCAGCGAGCCCTAAGAGTAATAACTGTTTGCTAATTGTAAAATCCTTATCCAGGATGAGGTTTGGGCAAACAATTTGTAGGGCTGTAATTACATTGTAAAAGTGTTTCGGGCTCCGGGTTGCGCTGAATTAAGCTCATAAAGGCCCGGTGAGGACGCTGAAAAAGGGCCTTTTGGGGTTTTTTTTCCCCCTAACTTCTTCTTTTTTTCGGGGAGGAGGGGGTAAAGGCAAAAAAGGATAGGGAGAGGAGGAGAAGCATCCCTGGGAGTTGAGTCGAAGCAACCCCCTGCAAGGGACCGCTGCGGTGGGGAATCGTTCCCGATCGCCGTTCCCGGGGGAAATCAACAGGGAGATGAACCCCACGCGCGCCGCTCGGTTGGGTGGGTTGGGAGGGGAGAGTCAGTGTATGAAAACGGCTCTTACCTGAGAGGTCTGTATTTTCCTCGCCGGGATAAAAGGCCGGTTCCTAGCGGAAAGGGGGCGGGAGGGAGGAAAGGAGGGAGTGGGGGAGATCATCGAAACGGGTTTCCCCGAAGTTTGAGACGTGGCGGCCCCCGGGGCTCCGGCAGCAGCGGAGCAGCGTCCCCGAGGGTTTTAGCGGGGGGACACCCCTGTCACTCCCCCCGTATCCTCCCGGGGGCCGGGGGGTTCCCCCTCTTCCCGTGGGGGAGATGAGATAGTGCCGGGGGGCAGCTCTCCTCGCAGGGCTCCCGCAGGTACAGGAGGAAAGGGCACGGCGAGTTCTCCGCTCCCGCACCGGCGGGGCTGCGGGAAAGGGAGGGATGGCTGTGCTTTGGGGACGCGAGGCAGCGGGACCCCCGGCTCGGCGGGTGGAGGCACCGGCGCGGCGGGCGGGGGGAGGAGGGCAGAACAGCACGGCCGCGGAGCCCGGCGGAGGGGACAGGGCTGGGAATAGGGCTGGGAATGGGGCTGGATGGGGACGGGGATGGAGCGGGGGGGGGTGAGGGTCGATCACCCCCCCTCACCCCCCCGGCGCGCGCCGGTCCCGAGCCCCGCTCCCCGCGCGGACCAATGGGGGCGCGGCGCGGGGCGGCGCGGCGCTGATTGGCCGTTGGCGGCGCGGCGGCGGCGGCCGGGGGCCGGGTGAGCTCACTCGGCCGGCGGCCGCGGGGGGAGCCGCCGGGGGGGGCGGGCGTTGGGGGGGGCCCGGCCGGCGGAGAAGCGCGGGGCGGGCGGCGCTGGCCACGGCGCGGGGGGGGGCGCTGCGCGGGGCGCGGAGCGGCGGCGCCGCCAGACAAAAGGGCGGCGGGAGCGCCCCCACGGCGGCGGCGGGGCGGACGCACCGTGCTGTGTGTGTGCGAGGGGGGTGTGTGAGGGCAGGGCCGGGAGGGGGCGGTGTGTGTGTGTGTGAGGAGAGGCGCGGGGGCTGCGGGGCGGGCGGCGCGGCGCGCCCCCCCCCGCGCCGGTGGCGGAGTTGCTGCCGCCCAGCGCATTGTGTAAGACGCGACCTGTTATGGCCACCACTACTTCCGGGTTCCCGCAGTCTGCTCCAGCCCGGCGCGGCTGCTGCGCTCGGGCGGAGCGGCGGCGGAGGGACGGACGGACGGACACACGGAGGGACGGACGGACGGCAGCGCTCGGGCAGCGGCGGCGGCGGCGGCAGCGCCTCCTCCTCCTCCTCCCCCCGCCTCCCTCCCTCCCTCCTTCCCCCCCCCATCCCGTCCCGCTGCCCTTCCTCCCGCGCCCGCCCCGCACGGCACCCGCGCCCGGCCCGCCTCCGCCAGCCTCGCCCGCCGGCCGCGCAGGGGCAGAGCGAGCCGGCGCCGGCGAGGAATTAGGAGCGATTCCGCGAGGAGGAGCGGAGAGAGAGAGAGAGAGAGACAGAGACAGAGAGAGAGAGAAAAAAAAAAAAGCAGCCCCCCCACTACCACCATCATCATCATCATCATCATAATAACCATAATAAAAGGAGAGCCGGCGCGTTTAGCGAGCCTTTTTAATTTTTAATTTTTTCTCCCCCCTCCTCTTCCTCCTTCTCCTCCTCCCTCGATTTTTTAATTTTTTCTTTTTTTTATATATAAATTTTTCTCTTTTTTTCTTTTTTCTTTTTTTTTTTTTTTTTGGGTGAGCGCACTCGAAAATTAACATTCGCGGTGTCCTGCGCGGTGGGAGCACACGCAGCGGATCATCATCAGTCATTCACCACCTTGACAACCTCGCCTGTGATTGACAGCCGGAGTGGCAAAAAGCCATGAGACTTGGTAGTTGGGTTTGAGGGGCACTTTAAAAAAAAAAAAAAAAAAAAAAAAAGGAGAGAGAGAGAGGAAAAAAAACTGATTTGGGGAAAGGATATTTGCTTTCGCCCCGCTGCTGTCTTGGAAACGAGAGGGAGAGAGTAAGAGAGAGAGAGAGACAGGGAGAGAGGGAAGAAAGAAAGAAAAAAGAAGGAAAGAAGGAGGGAGAGTTGATTTTTTTTTTTCTCCTAATTTTTTTTTTCTCCTTTTTTAATGCTGAGTTACCGTATCGCTTCGCTGAGATCCAGCAAGCCGAAGATTTTACTCGATTGCTTCCATTGCTGGCGACGCTAAGGGATTTTTGCCTTTTTTTGGGGGGTGAGGGGGGGGGAACTTCGCGTTTCTTTCTTTTCACACTGGCCTTAAAGAGGATATATTAGAAGTTGAAGTAGGAAGGGAGCAAGCAGGCCGATGGCGCAAAGGGTACGTATGATTAAAAAAAAATGGATTTCAAATGTGCAATAATATTGAAACGTGGCTGACAGAGACGCTGCGAAAAAAGTTTCTTTTCTTTTTTTTTTTTTTTTCCCTCCTTTTTGGAACAGGGGCACAAAGCGGTGTCCTGCAGTGGGAGGATTTATCAGTTGTACTTGTAGGCTTAAAACCTGCGTATATTGCTATTTTCTTGATTCTTTTACTCCCCATCCTGGAGCTCTCAGGGAAGAGGCAAAGCTTTCTATACATTAATGACATGCAGGCATGTAAGTGAATATGTCTGAGCCTCTGTATTTGTTGGTTTTGTAGCTCTAGTCCTACCAATGTCTTTTTTAAAGTCATCAGTGCTTGAAATATTGGAATGTGTGCATGTCTCTGAGCATTTTGCTGTGTTAGTGATGGTATACCGCTTCACTTTAGGAAGATAAGTTCTGGCTGGGAGTAAGCACAACTTTTTTTTTCTTTTACTTCCTTTTTTTTTTTCTTCCCTCTTGTTTTTTTTTTTTTTTAGTATATATTCTGTCACAAAAGGTGCAGTGTAATGGGCACCCCCCCACACTCTTCTAGAAAGAAAGTGACTTTAATTTGAATTGGAGGTTAACAGCATTCACTGCCATGTGTATTGTTGTTTCTATTTTGGGTGCGATCTCTTTTTTTTTTTTTTGTTTCTTCCAACTACCTCCTGAATTGAAGTTTTGAGGAGGAAAAAAATAAATCAGCCGGGGTCGGGTGAACAGGGATTTGGGAAAGGAGAAAAGTCCTGGAAAGAAGTTTTCTTGCCTAATTTGCCTGCCGCCGTCCGAGAGCTGGTTGGGAAAGAAAGTTCCTCTGCTGACAACTTGCCTTTTACTCTTTCGGTCCAAGCAAGTGTCAGGGATCTTTAAAAGTGTTTATTCACACCTTCGCTTTTAATAGATGAAAAGTGGCCGTTTCCCCCGCTGCCTGGGAACCGCGGTAGCTTTTGCTCCTTAATCTTTAACAAAGAAAACCCTTAAAAAAAAACAAAAACGGAAGGCATTCCCAAAATCCCGAGAGCCCGGGCGAACGTTTCCAGCTTTTCGGCTTTAAAAGTTGCATTCTCGTGGAATTGCTGGGAAATCCGCAAATCGCTAGTTCTGGGTCTTTTTTTTTTTTTTTTTTTCCCCCTTGTGTTTGTATATGTGCCGCTGCTGAAGTTTTTTGCATCCTCGCTGGGTGTGAGGTACCTGACTTCTTATCAGCGGGGAAAAAAAAAAAAAAAAAAAAAAGTTTAGCGGAGGGAAGATTTTGTACTCCGGGAAACCGCTTCCATTCGCAGGAGGGGGGTTGGGAGATTCGGGGGATGGGGATTGGTGCGGGGTGGGGGTTTTTTTTTGCACTTTTATTTATTTTACTGTTGTTATGATGATTATTATTTCTCCTGCGCCCCAGACTCGGAGGGTTTCGGGCCGGAGGAGCCCGGCCCGGGGCGGTGTTTCCCTCCCCGGGGCCGGCGCGGCGGATCCCGGGCGCGCTCCGGGGGGATCGCGGCGCGTCCCCGGGTGGTGGTGGGGGGACACACAGGGCAGCGAAGCTGCTGCCGGGGGCACTGCCCACTCCCCACAGCCCTGACGCCTCTCTGCTCTCTCTCTCTCTGTCTCTCTCTGTTTCTCCCTCTCCCTCTTTCTCTCTGTGCCCCGCAGTACGACGAGCTGCCCCACTACGGCGGCATGGAGGGGGTGGGCATCCCCACCACCATGTACGGGGACCCCCACGGCGCCCGCCCCATGCAGCCCGTGCACCACCTCAACCACGGGCCGCCGCTCCACTCGCACCAGTACCCGCACGCCGCCCACGCCAACGCCATGCCCCCCGCCATGGGCGCCTCCGTCAACGACGCCCTCAAGAGAGATAAAGATGCCATCTACGGGTAGGTTTGGCCGCGCAGGGCTCCGCGCAACCTGCGCGGGATGGAGGGAGGTGGGGGGGATGGAGGGGGGGTGAGTGCGCGGGGTGGGGAAAGATGGAGGGATGTGGGCAGCGCTGCGCGGTGAAGGGCCGCGTTCTTAATTTCGTGTCGTTGTTACTGCCGGTTTAAAGGGTGGGGAGAGAGGGCTGGGGGTCCCCCTGGTACGGGGAGCCCGGGAAAGTAGGGGGGGCAGCAGGCATCGCCGCGGGGAGGAGGAGGAGGAGGAAAATAATATTCCCAGGGCACAACCTGCGCCGGGTCGGTCAATCTCTGCACGGAGTTTTGGGAGCAAGGGAGAGTTTGGAAGCGCTTTGCCCAACTTTCCACCTTGTTCGTCTTTCCTTGCGTTGTGAAGGAGAGAACTCGAGAGCTGCTTCTCTCAGCTTTTTTATTTTTTTTTTTTAATTTTTCTTTTAATTTTCATTTCTTTTGAACTTTTTATCCGACAGCATTGAATGTTTCTCAGTGTGGCAACTTGTAAAGCGGTTTCTAGGCCGTTGTGATGGGAGCTGATGGGGTTACACTGGTCGCAGATGCTTTTAAAATGTATCTGCCCAGCTGGAGTTTGAAGGGAAGTTTAGGAGCCTCTAAAAATCGCTCTCAGGACAGTGAGGAGAAGGAGGAGGAAAATAAAATTCATGGCGTTCGGTTACTTTATCGGGTTATCAGAAATCTGAAGGGTTGGTTAAAACTCGGCAGTGAACGGTACCCAGAAGAAAAAAAAAAAAGAGTATGAAGCCCTGGGAGAAAAAAAAAATGAACTCCCTGTTATAAATATACATATATACGTGTGTGTGTGCGCCCACGCTTATTTATTTATTTAAATTATTAAACGGGCGAGGGAACCAGATGCACACGCTGCCTTTCTCCCGGGAAGGCTTTCCAAGCTGGGATTGCCCAGGAGCACCTGGTTCCCCCCGCGGGTCGGCGGCTGCGGAGCCCCGGGGGGGCGGAGGGCCGGGCAGGCAGTAGGGGAGGCAGCCGGGCAGGCCAGCGCCTACCAGTGGGTCAGAGCTGTGTTGAGTGGGTTTAGGGGCTTTTTCTTATTTTTTTTTTTTTTTATTTGGATGGGGATTGTTTCTTTTTCTGTTTTTCTCTTGGTTTGGTGTTTTTTTTTTTTTCTTTTCCTTTCCCTTTTCGCTCCCAGCAAGTCCTCCAGCAGAAAACGGGAATTAAAAGCATGAAAGGCAAGAAAGTGTACGTCCAGGGGATTTTAATTTTTTAATTTTTTTTTTTTTTCCTAAAGACAAGGAAAGTTAATTCAAAATGGCTGCTGGAACCGGCTTGGGTTTTATTCTTGGCTTGTCCTAAGGTTGTATTAACAATATCTGCGGCCAGACAGCGCCGACAGGCCGGGGAGATGCTGGGCTGCCGGCCGGCCGGCTGCGGGAAGGGGCCGGGACGCTGCGGGAGGCGGCGGGGGGTGCCGGAGCCCCCTCTGTGGGTGCCCCCCTCCCCACTCACGCTGCTGCGGGACTAACTATTGTTGTGTTTGGCTTTTTTTTTTTGTTTCGTTATGATATTTTCCCCCCCTCTGTGTGTGTGACTATTGTATTTTCTTTCAGACACCCCCTGTTCCCTCTTTTAGCACTGATTTTTGAGAAATGTGAATTAGCTACATGCACACCCAGGGAGCCCGGGGTAGCGGGAGGCGATGTTTGCTCCTCTGAGTCTTTCAATGAAGACATAGCAGTGTTCGCCAAACAGGTCAGCAAAACCGGGTTGAAACAGTAAAAGAAAAAAAAAAAAAAAAGGAAAAAGAGGGGAAAAAAAATCCGTAACGAGAAAAACAAGTCTCTGTTGAGATAAAGATGCGCGTTTCCCCCTCCCCCCTCTCTTACTGCAAGAGGCAAAAAAACCCCCCCAAACAAAAACCACTCCAAAACCCCAACCAAAGCAAAACACACAAAAAAACTAATCGGGAGATCTCGGCATTTACCAGCCCCTTAAAAAACTGGGTAATGTGGAGCGGTCTGTGCCTGGCCGGGAGTTTCGCTGCGCGACTCTCGGGAGCCGGGACGGGCTCTGCCGGAGAAGCTCCGTAGGTATTTTTCGGTATATTTGATTCACTTGCTCAAGTGTTTGGCTGATGTACTAAATCCAGCAGTCAGGGCTTTGCACGGAAGGTTACATAATGGACCCGACAGTGTAATGAAGCAAGAAATAATAACGTCTGCTTTTTCTGCTTCCATATTTCAAATCTTTTTTATTATTATTTTTTTCCCCCTCTCCTCCCCTTTCTTATATTTAGATCCGAGCAGAGAAACCCCTCTTTTCCTCTAATCCTGAACTGGATAACTTGGTAAGAGTTAACACTTCTTCCTCTCCCCACCCCCACCCTCCCTTCCCATTTATTTATTATTTTTTTTTTAAATTTCTGTGTCATCTGGAGAGATGGTTTGGTGGTGCTAAATTGAAAATTTCTCATGTGGATTTTTTTAGAATTACAATTATTATGATGGTGATTTTTATATTTGCTAGTAAATACGGTGTGGTAGTTGCTTGCAAGTAAAAAATCCCATAAGGATATACATAAAGGAAAGCCCCATCCAAAGGGGAGCTGGCGGGCTTGATGGTGAGCTTGCCTGCCCAAGAAGAGCGTGGGTTTATCCCCGCTGTAGCCACCCCCTCCATGCACCTTTTAGCGGCTCCATGGGAAGGGAAACGTAGAGGATTGCTATGGCTGGAGATGCACGGGTGGCAAATTCACCAAAAATGAGATCTTTTCTCTCTTTCTTTCCTTCCCTCCTTAAGGATAAATATTCTGCCTCTGCTGTAGGAGTCCTGCTCCCACTTTCGCAAAGCGAGGAGCCAGTGATGGTGTTTAGAGAGCTGGGGGTTTTTTTTAAAGAAATGTTTATGATCCGTATAATTCAGTTGCTTCGTTGCAATAGGGATTTTTTTTTTTTTTGTTAACTCTAGATCGCTTCTCGTTAAACAGCACACAAAGCCACCGCTATTAAGTTTTAGTGTTATTGCCATAAATCAAAACAACTTTTTATTTACTACTAGAGAAAAGTCAAGCTACAAAGTGCGGCCGGGGCGGCTGTGGGAAATATCTCCAAATCCAGGAATGAGATTAATACTCTTGTTGTTTGTATCTTTGCAGATGATTCAAGCCATACAAGTATTAAGGTTTCATCTGTTGGAATTAGAGAAGGTAATTTTTGTCTCTCTCTTTCTCTCTCTCCTTCCCCCCCTTTCTTCCTCCTCCGTTTCAGTACTGCTGAAGTTCAGGCTTCTGGTAAATTTGCATAAATGTCTTTCTTTCTGGTAATTAGTGTCAAGACCAATCTTGGCGTCCATTTCTCTTCGCAGTTTAATTACAATTTCAGCCTCTAAAACCGAGCTCTCGAACGCCCAGGCCTTGTGTTCATTGTAATACTTTGCTGGCTTTGTATAAATAGTTGCAGTTCTGTGGTGCCGCAGATGAGACTCGAAATGGTTAGTTCAGTCAAGCCCCTGAAATTGTGATTAAAAAATAGATATATATTGTTTTTTCTTGGTGATGGTGAGGAAGGGGCTTCGGTTGCAGTTAGTTGGAATGGGGAATTTTTTATTTATTTATTTTTTTTTTTAAGAGCCATCTGCAGGTCAGGCTCAGGGCGCGGATTGTCCTGTAACATTTTGCAGAGACAAAGCAGAGTTGATAGTTCTGTCTGTCTCTTGTTCCTGGGAATATTGTACACCTCCGAGCAGAAGAAAGAGATTGCAGCCTAACTGCAGGATTTTTTTTTTTGTTGGCTGTTTTAGAAATCTTAGGAGGGAGAATGCTAATTTCTAAGAAGGCGGTGTCATCCGAGCTCACGTTAAATTGGAAGTGCGCTCTTGGTTTCCTGAGGATTTTTTACGTGTCATTGATAGCTGGCCTACAAGAGAATTCCCTTTCTCCTAAAAATAAACATTTTGAGAGGTTTTTAAATAGTTGAAAAGTTTCTCAGGAGCCTCAGTCACTTTATCTAACCATAACTGGCAGGTTGTTCTTGCTCTACCGAAATGTGTTCAAATCTTCCCATTAATAAAGGCGGCTCAGGTACGAGTCTATCAGAGCGACTGGGGATTTCAGGGCTCGGATGCCTATAATGTATTTCAGCCCAGTGCATCGGGATTTTTTTTTTTTTAAATCCTTTTTTCTGTCCTCATACCCCTTTGGAAAGGGTTTATGATGAAATAACTGGATGAAATTAAATAGTTTACCTTAAATGTCACCCATGCAGGTCACCTCTCTAATGGCCACAGCTCCGGGAGCAGATGAATTTAACACGGGTGTTGAATATGTTGTAGCCTGTGAATCATCTTGTCACTGTCAATTTTCTGGGATATCTCTATTTTGCGAGAAAAGAAAGTTATTCCTAATTCTGGATGCGTCTAGAGGTCTCAGGGGGATAATTGCAGTGTGTTTCCCCTATTTAGGACTTTTGATGTCACAGGGGTGAAGGGGGGAGACTGGTTGCACTTGTCAATTTTACTTATGTATTCCTGATTATATTTTCTTGCTTTTATCCCCCCCCTCCTTTCTTTTTCTTTTTTTTTCTTTTTTTTTTTTTTTTTTTTAACCTCCGTCATAATGTAGGTACACGAATTATGTGATAATTTCTGCCACCGGTATATTAGCTGTTTGAAAGGAAAAATGCCTATCGATTTGGTCATAGACGATAGAGAGGGCGGATCAAAATCGGACAGTGAAGACATAACAAGATCAGCAAATCTAACGGATCAGGTATGATCTCGCCAACGCCGCACGCGCTAAAATTTGTATGCAGATCGCTCGCTTGGGTCACTACGCCTCCTTTTATTATTTGCATATGATTAAGTCCCTTTTAGATAAATTTCCATCGAAATGAAAATTTTTGAATAATGTGGCTATTATTGCTTCATTAAGGCTTGCTCCCGGATTCGACCTGGCGAGATGAGCTTGTAAAAGCATCGCCCGCAAACTCGACCTGTTTCTTGTCGCTTTTAATTTTTGTCTTTATTTTATTTACCCTTTCCAATAATGGAAGTGGTGTCTGTGGATCGCTGGCTTCTTGGTAGCTTAGGGAAGGAAGGGCTGGAGTCGTTGACCAAAATAATAATAAAATCCGAGATAGGTGGTCCGGGGAAGACAGAGAGGGTTTGAAATCTAGCAAATACTGGCTATTTTCTTCCCGTCTCTACGGTTCATTAGTCCGTCTTGTCAGTTTTCCTTGGCCGAACGCTTTTAGACTTGAGTGAACATTGCTTTGTGCACGCCTGCCTGCTGCAAATGCGCCCATTTTATTTTACTTAATAGGGGGGGAAAAAAAAAGGGAGAAAATAAAATGGGATTCAGGTTTTAAATTCTTTTCCCTTGATCTTTCGAGTTTTCATGCCCTCTCTCTAAAAAATAAATATAGTCAAAGCCAAAGCCAAGCCAGCAAAGCCTCGCGTGGCTGTGACGGTGTCCAGGTTTTGTTTGGGATGGTTCAGACCTTTAATGCCGGCTGCAGCCGGGTGGGAAATGCGAGTGAGCTGAGTGAGGAGAGCTGGCTGTCCCCTCTCCCCTCCCTCCTCCTTGTCTGTCCCTTCCGCCGGCTGGGATCCTTGCCTTTTCATGGGAGCGTTTGGGGCTAATGCAGGAGGTGCCCAGATCTAAATTAAGCTCCTGGATGATGGAAGTGACTGAGATTTGGCTTTTATTCGAGTTGCGTGAAACGGTGGGGTTTTCGCGGTCCGTTTGTTTTCTCTGAGCTGAGGGGCAGCAGCGCTTTGCCTGTGAGAGAGGGGACCTCGAGCACACACAGAAAAATAAATCCGCGGTTAAAACCCCCAAGTTATTTCTTCTTTATGATCAGCTACGCAAATAGAGTCTTAGGAGTGATCTGCTCCTGACTCTGGAGGTTTCCTTTTGTTCAAGCAAGGCGCAGCCAAGCAGACAGGAGTTGCCTCAGCCGCTTTGCCGTTATCACCGGCACTGTCAGCTGGGAGTTATTTTGTAGATCACCGACATGAAGGTGCGTTGCATCGCAGCGTGGGCAGTATCTGAAATATTTTCTCCTGTCTGCCAAAGGCTATCGGGGTAGTGTCGTGACAGGGGGAGGCAGGCTTGGAGGAAGGCATGAACTTTTAAAAAGGGGTTTATATGCGCATAGGTGGGTCGTTTTGGTGGTTTTGTTTTTTCTTTCCGCCCAGTTTTGCTGCGAAGGGGGAAAGCTCGGTGGGGCGGGAGGAGGGCGGCACGGCAGGGCGGTACCCGGGGCCGGGGAGGATGCTCCGGGCGGCCGGCGGCCCCGTGCAGCGCCTTAGTGCAAGGGGAACCCTCCAGCCAGGGTCTAGCTGAGGGAAGCTCGGCTCGCTGCTGTTGAATAAAAATTGTAATCCAACAAGTCTAACTAGAAAATGGGTTTCTAAAAGCTCTGGAGTGCTGGGTACATAAAGCTATTTGAGCAAATTACAAGAATCGCTCAGGGGCACGAATGAAATCAACACTTTAATTGCCTCCAAAATGAAGATTTATACCCCATTTTCCCAACGAATCATTATTTTATTAAAGTGAAAGCTAAAGAAATGAAGCTATAGTTTTGGGGTTGTCGGGGGTGTTGGTGTGTTTCTCCACACCCCCCCCTTGCCTCTGCCCCCCCTGCCAGCACCTTTTAGTCGCCGGGACCGCGGACCTTGCGCTCCCGGGGCCGTCCCCTCTCCCGCTGTGCGGGCTCAGCCCCGGCACCCCCGGCTTGTGCGAGCGCAGCCCCCGCCGCTCCCCGGGGTGCTCCGGCTCCTCGCCGGGCAGCGGGACGCGCAGCTCCGGGGGTGCGGACGGGGTGGGGAGCTGGGCTTTGCTTTCCCCGCTGAAGGGAAAAGATGCAAAAATGCGCTTTCCCACCCCCCACCCCCTCCCCTCTCCCGGCCGATGAGGCGGTGGATCAAACCCACCGGGGTTGCGCGGGGGAGGGGGGGGGGGTTTAGCGGGGGGATGCGCAGCCACCCGCGCCCTCCGGTAAACTCCGGTGCCAAGCCCGGCCCCGGCGCGGCCGGCAGTATCTGGGCCCTAATGGTTCAATAATAAGGTGTTGAGTGCTGGTCGCCGGGGCGGCTAATTAGGATGTGGCTGCGCAGGGCGCGTTTATGGCTGCGCGGCCCTGGGATGCGCGGGCGCGCAGGGACGGGGCGGTGGGAACGAGGGACCCCCCTCCTGCCCACGGCTCTGCTTGGGAGAGTAGTAAAAGAGTAAGTATGTAAAAAAGCTTTTATTATGGATTTAATTACATTTTCGTATATTGTGGTAGTAAAGGTTACAGTTAACAGGGTGTTTTTTTGCTTTTAATTTATTGGTTTCTCCTTATTTATTCTTTCCTTATAGGCCCCTCAATGCCATTGCCTTTAAGTCCCCCCGGTTAATGGAAAGCAATGACACTAATGCTAGATTTTGCAAAGTAAAGCCCTATAACACTAACCATTGTTCAGTGATTTAACCAGCTCAGTGGCACTAGGTCACTAAAATAGCATCCTTCTCCCACGGGCTCGACCCCGCTGCCTGCCAGGGTGGGACCTGCGGAGTTGGTGTTTACCATCACGGCTCCACAAGTACAAGGCAGGAGTTTGGGCTTTTTTTGCTGGGGATAATTGAACTCGAGATCAACCAGACCCCGGGACTTTAAAAACCGTAGCTGAAGAATTGCAGCCATCCTCAAAAGTTTCAAAATAAACCTTTTTTAATCATTAGCTTTTCAAACATTTGCATGTTTAAATTTTCAAATGTTTGTTGGAACCCAGAAAGATTTAGAACACAGCTGTTGTGTGATGTGTCTGGGAAAACTCCCTCTGATTTAAAAAAAAAAAAAAAAAAAAGCCCAGAGACTGTCTGTAGTCTGACAGCAAAAGTTCAGTTTCTTAGGTAATCCTAAACTGTCACCGTGGGTCTGTTTTCTTGAAGCCACCTCACCCTGGCACCCAGGTGCTCTAGTCTGAACTATAAAATTCCCCTACAAGATTGTGTCTACAGAAAGCCTTTAGAAAGTCCCTTTAGGAAAACGTGGTACAAAGTACCCACCAAATCCAAATAAAGTACAATAGCAGCATAAGATAGATTTTATAGGGAAAAAGCAGTGTTTTTCTTATGGAAAATAAACTTGTTGAGCACATCCATAGAAGCATTATTTGACAAAAACTACAATTTAATAATGCATAAGCCAATTACAGATGCAGAAACTTTTAAAGGCAAATCGGCAAAGAGCCAAATTCCTATAGGGACTAGGAGGGAAATGATCAAAAAATGAACATGAAATAAGACTTCCTGCAAGAAGGTCCATAATTCAACATTATTTGACTCCACTGTCAGGGAAATTGTTGAAGGATAGTAAACTGATACTAGAGTCTCAGTCATTTTTGTTACAGTCTTAAATGTTTGCAACTGTGGTGTTTTAGATGGCCCTTCTTGGGTGATAATATATCACATATATATACGTATATAATAAAGCACCACCTCTATTTATGTTGCAGTAGATTTCATTTTAATGTGCGCTGTTGCAGAGTTGCTCTAACCAAAATGCGGATCGACAGCAGCTTTTTTTTTTTTTAATGGAAAAATTACTTAAAATATATTCTTTACGAAGAAAGAATCATAAACTGGAATCCAATATACAGCATAGCTAAAGGTGGTAGAGTTGTTCAGAGCATTGACCAGTTACGACTAGACTTAACTTTCCCAAATTCTCAAATATATCAACTGTGCCTTGTAGCCAGTACAAAATAATGCCTTGGGAAAAAAAATTACTGAGAAAGTACTTCTTCACAGGTACTTTCAAGCCATGTGTAGTTTTAAGGAGGGGAATAAGAATATTGCTGCCTTCAGGATATGTACTCCTGTATTGGAGGGACAGGCATCAAAATAATAGATGCAGTGCAGAGGGTGCAAGGTAGAATTCATTTCTGCGTAATAAAAGAGTTGCAGTGAAGTAGGACTCTGAGGAGGGCTAATAAAATAATTTTCAAAAGACTCAAAATTTAATTTTCTTCCTCTGACTTTATGTCACCTTGAGCCAGTGAATCCTTTTTTTGTTTGGTTGGTTTTAGTAACTTTTATTTTTTTTTTTTTTTCTGTGATATTTAGAATGTGTTACCATGCTCCAGTTTGACAGACTATTTATTGTAAAGATAGAACATGTTAATTTCTGTTCTGGACATGTTATCATCCGATACGCTGTGGCTGAAATTGTATTAGCAAAATGAACTTTTCTTTGCTCTCCATTTCTTTAATCGGGTGATACATTGTTAAATAGATATAAGATTGAATATATTTCCTTTAATTTTTTATTTCAATTCAAGATCTTTGGTTTTTTTTTTTTTTATTATTTTTTTAATCATTGATGAGCCCAAAAGCAGCCATCCTTACACCTGGGTGTAAGATTTGCTGCCTTCCTTAAGTTGCGTGCTCATGCCTAACTTCCATGTAAAGTTTTCCAAACTGAAGTTACATTTTGTTGCAAAGAATAGTTTAATTGTCAGTATTTTTGAAATTCTTTTCACTATCAAACCTGACAGACCTGAGTTTAAATCCCAGGTAACCTCGGAATTCATCCTAAACATTTGCGAATGTATTCCAAGGCGTTCCTGTAAGCTGGAGCTTGCCGCGTCTTTGTGTTAGGGACCGCAGATTGTTATTTTGGGGCAACTTGGAGGTTTGCAAGTTGTGGAAAAAATGAGTTGTACCTTAAGTTTAACCTTTATGGCTGAGGGTTTGAGTCTTCCCTGGCTGCTCATCCGCAGGTAACAATAAACATAATGGGCTCTGCACGTGGAAGGGTTACTGCAGCCCCGCGTGGGCAATGTTAGACCTTAAAAAAATCAGATTATATCGTGCTAGATCAAGATGAGTAAGTGTAGGTCGTGCTGATAAATACCACTTTAAAAAGCGGTGAAAATCTAGTGCAGCTTCTTTAAATTAGGGAATCTTTCTTTTGTTTTGTTATGCATTTCTGCGTTTGAGGTTTTTCGGTCACATGAGCATGGAGTTAGGATCTATCTTGTGTAATCTAAACAAGTTTAAGTAAATAAAGAGGAAGGTTGTTGTCTGGTCGTGAACATTTTTGAAGGTTTCTGGAGTTGTCTTCTGATGGGGGCTGTGTAGGAGAAGGAGAGACAGGCATGCGCTGCGGTGTCACCTCATGTCCTCGGTGTATTACCTCCTGCTCCTGATGCTCTGTTGCTCAGACTTAATGGCAAATTTGGAAATTAGTGGTTATATTTGTATTTTTTCCTGCAGTGGCAGCAATATTTGGAGAGGGTAACTCTAAGAGAGCATACATTTTGTGTTTGAACTTCTTTGAGTGTATTTCTGTCCCTGATTAATGGCTCCATGTATAACCCACCGCCGATTCTCTGTAACATGTCTTAAAGACAACTTGTTGGCGGTTGCTTGAGCTCTTCTTTGGCCTGCTTAGTGTGGTTGCCTTTTCCCGTTTTCTTACCTTTAAAAGGCAAAAAAAGAGATGTAACCCAGCCCTGGAGCATAGGTGAGAGCAGAATCTCTTCAGGCCAGTGTCCTCGAGACTCCTTTTTCTAATTTACATGAGATCCCTGGAAAGTTCAGCGGCGATGGTGGGGGCCTGGTCTCTGTTAGCGAGAGGGCTGCTGGAACAGGGGGACCCCATGGCCCCTGCAGGCTCAACTCGAGGCTCAACTCTCTGGTTGCTGCTGTCGTGGGTTCGTTTATTTAATTTTTGGAGTATGTGTCCGAGAGGTGAAGAGCGACATGGAGGTTTCAGACTTAACGTGGGTCGTTGCGCATGTGAAAGCGATAGTGCAGGCAGTGAGTGGTTTCTGGGGGTTACTGCATTTTGGAAACAGAGGTTTGAGATTCGTCAGTAGAAGTCCAGGAAAATGTTGAAAATTTAAATGTCGGTGAGGTGAATTTAAAAAAAAAAAAAAAAAAAAAAAAAAAAATCTGAGTTTGTCCTGTAAGCAGAGTTTGCAATTTAAAAAACAAAAGAGATTGAAGAGTGATAATACAGCGACTGCCATTTTCTTGTGAATGTGTGGGGCGTGGGGGAAGGTAGGACGGAAAGAAATGGATTTGTGCCCAAATTTGGCCATTCTTTTGTTGGCCGTGGGATTGGCTGCTGAAAGTCATAGCGGCTTCTTGTTTTGCAAGTGGCTTGTTATTTTGCAAGCAGCTTCTTATTTTGCGAGCATCTTCAAATCCAGGCCAGGCACCCCATTGAAGAAATGTTTCCCCCCTGCCCCTGTCGGAGGCTATACGTTAGTCATCCATGAGTTTTGGGGATCAATAAAGGGATAACTGTGAAAGGCAATGGCCCATAGCGCACAGGGAGTGGGATGGGTTTATGTAATGTTCCCTGCCTGGCCTCAAAACTCGATGAATCTCTGGGTTTGTCCACACAAGGACACTCAGGAGAGGTAAGACAAATTGATTGGGTGTAAAATTAAAGTGCATTAGTTAAAGTGCATTGCACTATTGTGTGGATGCTCTCATTCAGAAGTAAAGTGGCCTTAGTTCACTTTAGCCTAATCCCCTTTGGAGTAGGCCACTTTTCTTTTGAATGAGAACATCCACATTAACTTTTAGTTAATTCGTCTTTCCCGGGCGTCCTGGCGGCCTCGTGCCCGGTGCTCTGGAGAGGTTGGGCTGGCCGGGCCTGGCTCCCTGTGAGCTTTAGGTAAGCTTTTCATTAGGCATATTTCATCTCCACAGCAGCACTTAACCACCGGCGTTCGTCATCGCCCCAACCGGGGCTCCGCACCCTCCTCTCGCTCCTTCTGCTCCTGCAGCTCAAGAGCGATACTGTTTGTAGTGCTGCCTGGGAAAAACGTTGGAAATCTTTATGGTGGCAGGGATTTGGAGAGGGATTCGACCGGGGGGGAGCTGACTGCACCCGGTATCTGGAGGGGGGCTGTAGTTTGGGCGTTGGATTTCCCGGGTGAATTTGGCATCAGGCTGCTCCTGGTATCAGTCCTTCTCCCAATAACCTGAGTATTTTATTTTGCTGTGGTGGTTTGCTGTCCTGACATGCTCCCTGTTTAGATAGTTTCTTCCATGTCTGCTGCTAAGTAATTTTTTAAAGGCAGTGAGGAAATCTATATTAACTTTTTTCAGATGGTATTTCCAACCAGAAAGCCAAGATTGAATATTAACCTGTAGGAGAACTAATTTATCTGGTGGAAAAAAAAAATATTGGTAGGATAGTTTTGGAAGCTGTTTCATATTCTTGATTGAAGTTCACTGAGCTTGAGTTTTCGTTAGAGGTGTTTTCAGGTGTCTTCTAGAGCTTATAAGTAACCTATTTATTTACTTTTTACTGGCTAAACCATGTGTGCAAACTCTGTGCCTTGTCACACACTTGCCATTGCCCCTTCCATTCAGAATAGAATTTACAAGACTTCTTGCATTAGTAAGCAATTTGCTATTGGAACCTTTCCTAGAAATACAGAATTCTATTTCACCGAAGTATTGTCTTTCCTCTTCAATCACGACTGAGGTGAGCTATTTTCTCAAGGACTCTCCAGGCATCTATATGATATTCCCACTTGGGCAGATCATCTCTAGAACTTCTCCATCCTGAAGATCTATTGCAGTAAATTAAAATTCTCATATTAATATCGCTAGACTTTGAATTTTGTTTACAGCTTGTCCTTTTTTTTTTTTCCTTCTTTTTCTTTTTTTTTTTTTTTTTTAATATAAAGCAAATACGCATCCAGACCTTCTTTGTTGAAGTAAACTGGCCAACAATAAGAGGGGTAATTCTTCATTTGCTAAAAAGGACTGCCTGTTTTGACTTCAGAAATACTGAACAAGAGTAAAGCAACAGCTGATGCCATCACAGGCAGTGTACTGTATTCAAACAGCTGTACAAAACGCAAAGCTCCAGTATTAATCCTGCCATTCACAGTTTATTTAAGTTTTTCAAGCTTCTCTCATATGGGCATGGCATCAATGCCTAATTATGCCTCCATTAGGGTTACTGGGCCCTTAATACAGAAAATTATTGTATTTAAACTTTGGAAAGCTGCATTGGTGTAATCTAAGATTCTTGCAGCTGGCACATGTTCAGGGAAGGCAAACTTTACCTTGTAATTTTCTTTTCATTCATTTGGCCTCTAGGTTGTGGTCCGGTTTTGTTCCTGAGAAGGTCGGATCATCACTGGTGTTTTTAACGCTGGCTTTAAATAGCTCCATTTAAGTCCGCACAGCTCTCAGGAGGAGGGAGTAAGAGCAGATTAAAAACCCTATGGCTTTGTCTGTCCAGTTTGCCGGGGTGCAGGGCTACAACTCTCTGTGCAAATAGAAATGGTAGATCCAAAAGTCTGAAGCTTGGCACACAAGGAGTCTCATCGTTGTTTTACCCTGCACTGAGCCAGCTCAAGCTCTGTCAGTGCAAGCTGTGTTTTATCTGCGGGCGCAGTGGTCTTGACCCCTGGCTTGACGGGTGCTCCGTACTGTGTTGGGGAGGGGTGTACAGAGATGTCCCTGGTCTCAGGTGGGATATCACCTGCTTGCTGATGCTCAGCAGCAACCCGAGGCGTGAACTCTCGTGTGCTTAGTGACTGCTTGCTGATATTTGGATTAATCCTGTGAGCTAATCCACGGCCAACCCCTTGCTAGAAACCTTGGGAGCACACAAATACTGTGGACTCGGTAGGTGGCACTTTGGTTTTAGGCTTGAGCCAGTGCAGAGGACTTGGGGTACAGGCATAGGGGCGTGCTGTGCTACAGTGGCCTTGGCCCCTGAGCTCCTCCACTCACTCATGCACCACGGAGGTGCCTTGCGTGGGTAGAGCTGGCCAAATTTTTTGATGAGGGGAGTGTCCCTGTGGCCTGTAATTTATAAAGTTTCCCTTGTGTACTGTTGTGCAGTGTTACGGGGGAGTAGCGTCGCTGCTGTTTCGGTGGTGGGTACGGCCGTGCCACCACAAGGTCATTTGAAGTCGCAGCTTCGCTCTCCCCTTTGCACAGGCTTTCTGGGCAGCAATTGACACGAAAAGGGGCTACACAGCTGAGTGACACCGCTGGGCATCACCATGATGGGAGGGTGATGGTGACGGTGACAGGGAAAGGAGCCTTTCAAGCACATGTGCGAGTCAGTGGCAGCCAGCTTCCCATAATTTCCCAGTGTTTGTGGGGATACTCGGGAAAAGAGACCCTGTGTTTGCACGGATGCTTGGGAAAAGATGCTCATGTACACTGGTGGTAGTGTGGGCGCTGTGCTCAAGCCATTCCCTCCTTTGCCCCTCTCTACCCGGGGGATTTTGCAGCTGTGTTACCCCTGGAGGCTCCTGGCCCTCCTGCCTGTTGTGTTGTGCAAACCAGTTTTACTGGCGTGCCTTCCACCTACTAGGGGAGTGTCATTGTGCTTTTCCCGTGTCTGTGAGGCCCTTGGCAGTGCTTTGTGGCATGGCTGTGTAGAAAAAAACATGGTGTGTACAGACGTGTCTTGCTACATTCATTCCTGTGAGGGATCTCTCTTCTATTACTGTTTTTCCTTAAAGCCAGAGTGAGGGTATGCACATGACTAGTATGTGCAGAGAGGTTTAATTTTGTTCTTAAATGCACATGTGTGTTTCGAGCCGGGGTTTGGTCCTCAGTGACAAGTGCTTGAGAGATCCTCTGGGTGAGAAGTGATACAGTGATGCTGGAGGGGCAGGGGTGGGAAATACTGCTCTGCTGACAGCATGAGGCAGAAGGGGAGATGTGGATGCTCTTCCCAGGTCTGTCGCTGAGGTTTTGGAGTGAGACGATTAGGTACTTGTGAGCCGAGATTTTCTGCTTCTCCTTTTTCCTTATCGTCAGGTAGGGTTGATATCTTAATTTATATGTCATATAGTGATAGTAAGTTGTATATATAGGAGATATATAAGAATAAGAAGTGATATGTTGTGTTAATTATTTCACTCTGTGGATAATTTGAAGAAAATATTGCAAAGAAAGCAAATAATTTCTGTTTGGTATCACAGGGAAGCACTACGCTGAATCGAAAGGCTGATGTAAACATTGCTTTTGGTGGCTTTATGCTTTGGTTTTGGCCCCTTTTGCTATTTTCCACTTAATTACCATTTTTTAAACAGTATTTAAAGCAGGGAGGGGATAAACTGAAACATTGGATGGGGAGGTAGCAGTGCTGCCAGTAACTTCTGCAGAAGGAGCAGAGCTGTGGGATCGACTGAAAACATTCATGAGGTGGTGGCTAGTCTGTCCATCCTGAGGTCTGCCTGTCCCAAGGCGTGGGCCCATGTGGGACCATGCCATGAACTCTACACTGGTACAAGTGCCATTGGGTACTCCAAAACCTTCAAGGGAGGTGCAGTGAGGCCACACAGACCTCTCAGCCTGACTTTTTTGGGTGACTCTGGCAGCTAGCCATGCTTCCAAGTCACCCCTCAATGAGTGGGTGGAGGCGTCGGGGAGCCACGGCCACCTCAGCCTGGCAAACCAACCCTGGAGCTCCCCATCCTCTGGCTCATGTAGCCTGGGCTTGGTGTGTGTTGTGGCCACTGACTCGCCAACGTGTGGCTTGCAGAGCCAAGCCGTGTGGCCACTTCTGCCTCGCTGCAGAATCGGCTTGTTGTGAAATGGTAGAAAGTGGAGGAGCTGATCTGCAGAAGGGTTTGGCCATGAGTGTTGGAAAATGTGAATCACGGGGATTCCAGTTTTAAGCCTTCTGGAGATAACGGGCAGCACGTACTGGAGTGCGTGACTTGCAGAGGGCCTTAAAAAACAAGGCGGTGCCCTCAAGATTAAGCAAACGTTTTATAATCAGGAACACATTTTATACCCAGCGCAGGCTTTTGCAGGTATCACATCCATCCAGACAGAAAGGTGTAGCTGGAGCGAAGCTAATTATACTGCCATTTAATTTTGGTGTTGAACAACAATGCAAGGCGAGCGGGCTCTTGAATCCTGTGAACAATGTGCCGTAATCAAAATATGCTGACTCCGAATGGCGTCTGTTGTCAGTTAGCTAAAAAGACCATTTGATAGTTGTGACACACGCTCGGGGTTTTTTTGCTTGCGATGGAGCTGGAATGAAGTGTGGCTGTTGCAGAGCGAAGGCTGTGCTCGTGCCTTCCATCCCTGAGAAGCCCCGGTTGGGCCGATGGGATGCTGGAAGTCAGAGCCTGCATTTCAGTGCGCGTAAAAATATTTACAGCGGGTTAACGTTTGTCTTTTCCGAAAGGTATCACCCCTAAAAAATCTGTCAGGGGGACGCTTAGAGATGTGGGTTTTGCTGTAAATAAACCTTTTGCTGTTTGTCTGAGCCCAGATAATTCAGGGTGAAGTGCACATCTCTCTGCAGCACAGGCTCCCGCTGAGGCTTCCTGCTGGGACCCTGGTGGGAGAGAAGGGACGGGGTGGGAGAGGTTGAGGTCTCCCTCTCACCCAAGTCTGCCCGGGCAGGTCAGTTTCAGGACCTCAGCCACCCGTCTGACAGCCTGTGCTGTCTCATTTGTACCTGAGCATCTGGCAGATCCCCTTCTATTAAAATGACTTTTAACACATGAACACAATAAAAGGAAGGGATGGCAGACTCTCATTTTCAGGCTAAGTGGCAAGGCATTTTTCCTGTTTACACCTTTGGAGGAAATCATTACATGAAATATTGAACAGCAAACTCTTATTTGTCTCTGAAGACCTTTTTTCCTGCTCTAGAAAGATGTGGAAAATGCTCGAGTCCTATTAAATTTAGTAGGAGCCAAGGAGGACTAGCACACCTCGGCCTTTGGGAAGTAGCGGTGTTGTTTGGAGCTGATATTGTGCA
Source organism: Chiroxiphia lanceolata (assembly GCF_009829145.1). NCBI lineage: Eukaryota > Metazoa > Chordata > Aves > Passeriformes > Pipridae > Chiroxiphia > Chiroxiphia lanceolata. The sequence continues at coordinate 11,848,667 of NC_045639.1, forward strand.
TGTTTCTGCATGATATTAAACTTAAAAAAAAAAATCTATATGGAGCCAGGATTTTTATCTGCTCTGACCATGAAGCTGTGTTTCCTTATGTCGGGGAAAGGGCTGGGGATTAATGCTATCTAATGATATGTCTCTTATCAAAGGGAGGAGACAGGTTTACAATTAGAGGTTGCTCTAAATAGAAAGTACTAGTCAATGTTTGTTGTGTGGGAGACAAAACCCCTGCATTACCATCAGCTGGCTCAGTTAACCTGGCTGGGCAGGCAGTGTTTACTGTTCAGCTGAGATTAAGGGAAAAAAAAAAAAAAGAGGAATGGAGTAAGGTCAGTCAAATTTTAAGGCACAATGTGATTGAGGCTGTAGCTGCTCAGTCTTCAAGGGTGTCCATCACGGCTACCATGTGCAGCAACCATGTGCAGCAACCTCCAATGCAAGAAGCAAAACCTGAGGTCTAACTGTCCAAAATAAATTTACTTTTGTTATTGCCAGAGGTGGTTTTGGGGCGCTCTGGAGTCCTATCTCAAAGAAAAATCCATCTGCCCACATTGTACCCCATAAGAGGACTTTGGAGATGATTCCTCCAATGCAGCAGGTTTGATTTCAGTATGGGCAGAAGGTGGTGGAGCTGTGCTTCTGACAAAAAGCAGCCCAGGCGAGGGGGGCTGTGCATAGCTGTGAACACGTGCAACCCTGTGTGCACACAAACACGCTCAAATGGGGTTTTTTAAAGTCTTGCCCCTGCGGAGTTGACAGAGCTTTGGTGCCTTCTGGAAGAGAAGAGTTGTGGTTTTTCTCCTTCCTCTTTGTCTTTATGTCCCACCCAGTCTGATGATCTCCATTTCATTCTCCTTTATTTTTTGTGGTTTATGCTTGCTGCTTCTAATTATTCTTTTTCCTTTGGAAAGCACTATCACCCTGTCCTTTTGCACTTGTGTTTTCCATTCATCCTGTTTAGGACTCTCAGGCCCTTTTCTCTCCTCTCCCTGCTGTGCCCTCTTCTCCTTTGTGTCCTGTGGGTATGGAGGGGATCAGAAGGCTCTGCTGTGTTAGGGATACCTGTGTGGGTACACGACCAGTGTTGTGCTGCACACACCTGGGTAGGGTGAGCGCTGAGTCGCGATAGCAGAGCTAATGGAGAGTGCCAGTGTTGTTTGGTGGATGTTGGTTTGATGACCTTTGACAGTGTGCAGTGTTAGTTGTGCCTCTGGTCCCTTCAGTGGAAATCCCGACCTTGTGAAAATCAGTGGCAAAAGTCCTGTTTATTTCCAGTTTTCTATCCTCTGTGGTATTCACACTGATACCCACTCTCATTTCCTTTTATCTGTTTGTCTCAGAAACTGTCCTGTGTTGAATGCATAAAGACAGCTTACATCTTATTTTTCCTGTGTGGCTGCGAAGAGTCGGGGAAGAGTCTTACCCTCATTTGCAATAAGTGGAAACTAAAGATAGAAGGCTTATGACTTTTCTGGGGCTAGGAAGGGAATCCAGGTCAGAGCTGAGACTTCCATGCAGAATTTTTTCTGCTTTTTAGTTCGCCGGGCCTTGCCTCCTCTAACGCTGCAAAGGTTTCCATCTGTGCTCAAGTCGCCCTCGCTGTTCTGCTTAGTTGCAGGCGGAGTTATCGCCTGCCTGTCATTTCAGCGACCTTATTTCTCTAGACTTGGAGCACCTTTTTTTGCATCTGAACCAGATCTTTGTGCCTTTGTTGTTGTTCTATTAAAAATAACTCACCTTTGAATTCAAAGTCGCACAAAGCAGATTGAAGAAGAGTTGTCGGCAGTAAAAAGCATCTATTTTTCAACATTTTGAAGTCTCTGCATGTATCATTTATTCTGACCCTCTTGGTTTTGGTTGTATTGGGTGTGACGTCCCTGCTTGGTTTTGGCAGGCTGGGAGGTGGGATTTCTGGCTGTCAGCCTCTGTTAGTCCCACAAGGAGAGGTTTAGGTGGTCAAACCTAAACTGAGTGGGGCCTCTCAGAAAATCAAACTAGTCATGACTGTGGGTCTCATGGTCCCCAAAAGCCCCACTTGAGTAAACTGGTCTAGTGGAAGGTGTCCCTGCCCATGGCAGGGGCTTGGAACTAGATGGTTTTTGAGGTCCCTTCCAACCCAAACCATTCTATAATTCTGTATTTTTGTAAAAAATGTATGTGTGTGGAATCTAGGAAACACATGGCATTATATCTTTGACAGTATGAAAGTGTATTTTTAATCCTCTATACCAATTTGTACTTTTTGAAGTT